>NC_140945.1:24577146-24974879 GCF_014529385.1 Adiantum capillus-veneris
CAACATGTCAGCGCAAATCACGGAATTCCATACAGAAGTGCCATGTGTCATGCCTCTAGTGTGTGTGTGTGTGTGTGTGTGTGTGTGTGTGTGTGTGTGTGTGTGTGGATTAATAGTGTAAGTATACCGGGGATCAGCTCACCAGCCCTTGTGATTTTCATGGCAGAAGAATGTACACGTGTGTGTGTGTGTGTGTGTGTGACTTTTAGCGTATGTTTGCATTTACGTACGTGTGTGTGTGTGTGTGTGTGTGTGTGTGTGTGTGTGTGTGTGTGTGAGAGCTCCTGTGTTGCTTGTGAGTGTGTGTGTGTGGGGCGTGTGTGTAACTTGTGTGTGCGAATCTGCTCCTGCGCACGACTCTCCAGCTCTGTGGCAGGTCTGCCCTACGCGCGTCACCGCTGTTGTGTGAGTATCTGCTCCTGCACGTGAGTCTGCAGCATTGTGCCCTGCGCTCCTTTCCACAGCAGTCCCCTTCCGCGCAGCAATCAGCACCTGCCTGTCGCGTTCCGTCTGCTGCTGCTGGTTTGCTTCAGAGCGTGTGTGTGGACGTGACAGTGCGTGCGTGTGGGTGTGTGTGTGTTGCCCTGTGTCTCTACGCGACTCTGCACATCTGTGCGCTGACAGCCTGCACAGTCAACAGTTTTATGCGAAGACACTTTGTACAAAGAACAGCCTGCGTGCAGTTATTTTGTGTGATTCCGTACAGTGGGTACGACTGGCTGCAGTAGCATTATCAGGTATCCTACAGCTGCTTACAAAGCACATTTTTTCCGGCATATTCATTTTGCAGATGTATGCGTTTTGTGGAGATGTACATATCTCTGAGGATTCTGTAAATAGCTAATTTACAAAATACAAAAAAATGCGAACACCGACAGGTTTTGCATTCTGTGGGTATGGATAAGCATACCCCGGATGGAATTATGGTGGATTCAGGAGATCCTTGGGTGGGCAAGCGCCCTTTTAAACTCAAATAGGGGAAATTTGCTAACTCTTGTTTTCGATGCGGTAAATTTGGTCACATGCAATCTGAATGTCCTGGACCTGTTTTGCAGCCCCCTCTTTCGGCTGTGCCTTCCTCTTCCCCTACCCCTATAGGCAAATCTGTTGGAGAAGCTAAATCGAATGGAGTCCCTGCTATCAAGGTGACTTCCAATGCAGATAAAGGGAAAAACAAAAAATCCGCCGTCTACGGAGGTTGGGAATGTAAATGCAGGGAAAGGCAAAAATGTTGCATCAAGTGATGTTGGTTCTTGGGTGGTACCTAAAAAGACACTGAAAATTCGTACTCCACTTCCTCCCGTAATTATGTTCCTTTGGTTAACACCAACAAGAATGTATCATTTAAGCAGCTTCTCTGCAATGACAATCGCACGTTGATTGACGCTTGAGAAAAAGCAATGCACTCTTACAACTACAAGGATGTACTTTTGGGTGAGGCTTCCACTTCTCAAGTGGTTTCTATGGACAAATTTCCTGCTTTGACTCAGCGGACGGGTTCTGGCATGGATGTGGCGGATGGAGATGTCCATATGGGCATCTCGACTTAATCCCTGTCTTTCTTGCTGTTGTAAATATGGTTTTCAATGCATAGTCGCATTAAATGCATTTCATATAATGTGCGTAGGTTATGTAACCTTGATAAATGGCGATTGACCTGGCACTATGTACATACATGTAAGGCAGATATCGTGGTTTTGCAAGAATACAACCAACATGACTTTGCTGGTCAGTGCTCTTATTTTGCAGGTTACTGGATTGCATATGCTGGTTTGCAAGATTACTCAGGTTTATTGATGCTGGTTCGGCATGAGCTTCAGCCAGTTCTCTTGTTTAATGATCCGCATGGCCGTTGGATGGTGATTCAATGATTGTTGAACGGTCAGGTGTATGAATTTGGAGGCATTTATGCGTATACATCATTTGGGCAAAGGGCTGCTCTATGGCAAGACATCTCTTCTCTCCCATGGACCTCGAATGCATTCCTTGAATACACCTGAGATGGCTGATAGTACTACTGGCAATTCACATATGTTGTTTGCGGAAAAGCAAGAATGGGATAATCTTTTTGCTTCTACTCAGATGATTGATTTATGGCGGCATTTGCATCCAAATGCCTCTGGTTTTACTTTTCAGCATGCTGCCCACTCTTCTTATCGAGCACGGTTGGATAGATGGTATTTGCTTAATTTGCAACAATAAGAGGAATTTGTATGTGAGGTCAACATCGATTACACCTTGCAGCTATCGGATCATTACCCTGTTTTGCTGAATGTGAGTTTTGGGCAGACTCGTTGTGATCGGGCTCTTCCTAGGAAACGCCTACTAATGGTTAATAATGCTTATCCCATACATGAGGTTTTTTGTGACATGATTTCGGAGGTTATTCCCCCTCTGCTTGCTCATATGCATCTTGATCTTGATGCTGCCTGGTATAGTTTTGTCATGAGGGTGCAAAGTGTTATTTGTGACTATGGCATGCACTTCATGCAATGCACTCGAGGAGATGTCAAAGATGCGAAGCATACTTGTCAACGTCTGCAAGCGTTGGCTGATTTGCGGCCTCTGTCTAATTCTGAGATGTCAGAGTTATGTGAAGCTTCTGTGTGTATTCAGCGTAATGACAAGCGAAAGCTTGCAAAATGGCAGACGCATGTCCGTCAACAGGCTTTCATGGATAAAGGCTGTGCTTCGAAGCAATTCTTTAAGCGTTTGCATCATTCGAGACTCTCACAGGCCATCAAGCGGGTTATGCTTTCTTCAAGTGTTTGGACTTCTTCAAAGCAAGAACTTGCAGATGTCATGGTTTTGCATTATCGACAGGTGTTTGCTGCTCCCTCTCAGGCATCTTCGGCTGCTTGCCATGCGCGTCAATTGATGCTTTCCTTTGTTGCTCCGATCATATCTCTGCAAGATGCATGTGGCCTTGAGGACCCCTTCACTGCTTCAGAATTGCATAGTGCGTTGCTTGCTTTGGGCCGTTGGCGCTCTCCTGGCTGGGATGGGCTTACTGTGGAATTTTTCCTCTCCTTCTGGGAGGCTCTTGAGCATCCACTGCTTTTCATGATAAATGCGGCGTGGGAGAAATAGGATTTGCCTCTATCTTGGAAAGAAGGTTTACTTAAACTGCTGCCTAAGCAAGCGCTCTGTGAGCGATTTTCTCATTGGCGCCCGATTACTTTGATGCCGGCGGTTTATAAGATACTGGCTAAGATGCTGGTGCACCGCATTAAGACCATCTTTTTGCAGGACTCCATCAGGCTCAATATGGTTTCATTCCACATCGCCAAATTTTGGATAATCTGGCTAATGTTATGATTGGCATGGAGTACGCTAAGTACACACAACAGGATCTGCTGGTTATGCAAGTTGACATTGAAAAGGCATTTGACAATGTGCAGTTGGATTTCATTGCCACCACGATGAGATGCCTAGGGTTTGGTCCTAAATTCGCCAATGTGGTTTATTTTTTGTATGCATGTAGCACGTCTTCAAGGATCTTGGAAGGGAATTAACTGAATCTTGGCCTCTTGGTTGTTCGGTTAGGCAGGGCTGCCCCCTTAGTGCTCTGTTGTATGCTATTGCTACTCACCCGCTGTTGACTTATCTTGATCACTTGACCTCTACTGAGCGTCTTCATGGTCTGCGGTTACCTTCGGGCCGTACATTCGTTGGACAGGCTTACGCTGATGATTCATTGTTTATGCCCCGTAATCAGCAGGCGGATGTCAAAGTGATTATGGAAGCCTTGGAACTTTTTGGTAGTGCGACTGGGCTTAGAGTCAACTTTTGTAAATCAAAGCTTTTGCCTCTCTGTTCGTGTGATTGGCATGTTTGTTATGGCCAGGGGAGATTGTGTCGTCAAATGTGATCACTAGGCATTTGGGTTATCCTATTGGATGGAATGTTACTCATTCTCAGAAAGTCAATTGGGTCATGCAACGTTTGAATGTCAAATTGCATTACTGGAAGTTATCTACTTGGCCCTTGCATGTTCGTCTGCGAATTGTTCAGAGTATTTTGTTGGCATATGTTCAGTTCTTTTTGCCACTGATGCATTGGCCTCGCCGTTGTCTTGATTCTCTTATGTCGAACATTATGTCTCATTTGTGGTGGACTCATGCTCTGAAAAAAGGCTTACGCTTGATGTTGATCGAGAAGCTTTGCACTCCGAAACGTCTTGGTGGACTTAATATCTTGGATTTGCGCCGGCATGTTCTTGCGAGGAAAGCTATGTTGTTGCCTACTCTTGTGCAACAAATTCAGCCTTGGACTCTGATGTTTGCATTCCTTGCTCAACATGTTGTTAATTCTGCTTTTGGCCATTGGCAACCCTCTATCTGGGAGGTGGTTTTTGGCAAGATGGAAGGGCACATTCCTGGATGTCCTCTTGCTTCCACTCTAGTATCTGCCTGGAAAGAGGTTACGATGCATTTATCGTGGAATCCTCGACAGGAAGGTGATTCGATTCGTTTGGAAAGTCTCCACTGGAGCCGGGCATTCTCTCTTACTTTGGTCGACCGCTCCCCTCATCAGGCTTACTTTCTCTCTGGACGTGGCATTCGTGTGGTTGAGGATGTGGTAGATGAGGCTGGATACACTTTTGAGTTCCCTTTGCTGCTCGCCGTTTTGGATTGGGCATGCATTACCATCAATTTTGGAGAGAGCTTCAGAGTATGCTGCTCGACTTTTTGCCTGTTTCATCTTTGCCTGACGGTGACCACATGTTTGATTAGGCCCTTCGGGAAACGCCTTTTCGAAATATTTCTGCAGGTTGAAATTACGCTCTTCTTCTACCTCAACCGTGGCTTGATGGTCATTGTAATGCCCTTTGGCGCATGCACAAATCTGATCTCTGGTGGAGGAGGCACCTATCTGCCTTGTGGAAAAGCCATTTGCCTTTGAAAGAACGCATGTTCCTTTGGCATTGTTTGCTTGGAGTGCTTCCGGTCGGCACTTTTCTTCGGGCACGTCATATTCGTCCTTCTTGCATTCGTTGCTCGACTACAGAAGAGGACATTTGTAACTTGCTGTGGGATTGCGGAGTTACTAGAGACTTCCTGCGTCGTGTGTCGGCCTGTATGCGGCTCCGTTTTCCTGGGGTTGTCTTTCACAAAAGGTTCTGGGCATTTGGCATTTTTTCACCATCACTACAGCGTTTTGCAGTCTTCTTTATGTGGGTCAAATACTGGGCTTACTGGACTTTGTGGAGTCAACATATTGCTTACATGTTCCATCGTACTCATGCAGACCCATTCCCTCTCTTCAAGCTTTCTCTTAGGCAATCGTTACGGTTTGCTTTGGAAGTTGGTGATATCACCTCAGAGATGCATCAGCTTTCCTATGAATGTTTTTAGCCACTCTATACAGCTAAGTAGTTATGTGTTCTTCCCCTTGTATATGACTCTTTCAGTGGGTTTTCCTCACTTTGAGGTTTCCCACTAGTAAATTAATCAAATCGATTTACAAAAAAAAGTGTGAGAGCTCCTCTATCACGTGAATCTCCTGCGCGCAGCAGCAGCTCTTTGCACCTTCGCCAGAGTGTGTCTGCAGCAATCACAACGGGCCCTCATCACCCTACGCACAGGCCTCTGCTGGTTCACTGGCGGACAGCGCTACTATGAGGTTTGACAGCATCACCCAAGTGTGTGTGTGTGTGTAGCGTAAGTAGCTCTGCGTTGGTTTTCACCCCCTCTGTTGTGTGCGAGTGTGTGTGTTGGTGAGTGTGAGAGTGTTGGTGCGAGTGTGTGAGTGTCATCGAGACCAACAGCAACACGGCCAGCCTGCGTGTGTGTGTGTATCTATGTCATGTGCGTGTGTGTGTACGCTCGTGGGGGGTTTGGGTGTGTGGTGAATCCTTCAGCAACTCGTCTGTCGCGCGACTCTGTTCTGCACAACATCTACCCTGTGCAGGCCCTTCACAGCGCGTTGAGGGTTGAAGTTTGATTTCGCCTGCACGCGGTCCTTCCGTCGTCTTGTGTGAGAGAGAGAGGTGTGAGTGTTTCTGTACAGCTAGCCAGTGTGTGTGTCTGTCTGTGTCTATAGCAGCCATATATCAAAAACCTCCCAAAAAAAAGAGTGTGTGTGTGTGTGAGAGAGCTTCACATGGATTCGACTGATCAGTGTATATATAAGCGTCGGAAATCCATGGAAACTTCGCAGATGACTCATGTGCTGCCTTGGGCTCTTACCAAGGACTATCAGAGTCTCATTCGTCACAAGTGTCCCGTCTGGGTTGAGGTGATTGACTTTCCTCGCACTTGGCGTCATTTTCTTCCTTTGTTGGCTGCTCAGCTGGGCAAAGTCATTTGCCCTCCTAAGCTAGACGCAAACACAAACCGTTTTTGTATTCTGTGGGACACGGATATCCCCACACCAGCAGGTATTTCGATCGATTCTAGGGATGCAGTGGTTGGAAAGCGCCCATTTAAGCTTGAATGGGGCAAGTTTGCAAATTCTTGCTTCCGTTGTGGCAAATTTGGTCATATGCAGTCCGAATGTCCGGAACCAAATCTGCAGCCACCTCCTTTAGCCGTCCCTGCTCCTCAACCTCGCTCGCCTCCAAAATCTTCTTCTGAGGTTCAAACTAAAGGAGTTTCAACCTCCTCCCCCACAGCTGGGGGGATTAAAGGCGAGGGGAAACAACTACAATTGTCTGCACTTTCTGCTTCTCCAGATATTAAAGACAAAGGAAAAGAACAGGTTTCGACCTCTCAAACTTGGATAGTGCCCAAGAAACCCGCCAAAGCTGCTACAGCTCATGTTCCAACATCTTCTCGTCATTATGTGCCTCCTTTGAAGAATGTTGCTCAGAAAAAGCTCCATTGTAATGACAACACTTCTTTGGCTGAAGCTTGGGACAAGGTGGTTCGCTCTTACAAGGAAGTTGTTATCGGAGAAGCTTCTTCATCGCAAGGTGCATTTACTTTCAATTATCCAGGTCCAGGTCTTGACCCACCTTCTCAAGAACCTACAGCTGGGGAGGATGTGTCAATGGGCACTGGTACTTGAGTTTTCTCCCCCCTTTCTTTTCATGTTTCTTCGTCCATTGTATATACCATATACAATGCATAGTTCTTTGAATTGCATCTCCTATAATGTGCGTGGGTTATGCAATCACGACAAGTGGCGGCTTACCTAGCACTATGTACATACATGTAAAGCAGACATTGTGGTTCTTCAAGAGCATAACCATCACCAATTTGCAGGACAGACTTCTTACTTTGCGGGCTACTGGATAGCTTATGCAGGATCAGCTGGCCATTCTGGAGTGCTTATGCTTGTTCGACATGAACTCTTCCCGACCTTGATTTTTAATGACCCGGCTGAGAGATGGATGGTCATCCAATGTATTGTTAATGGGGAATTTGGAGGTTTATATGCATACACAGCTTCTGCAGATAGGACACGGTTGTGGAGTGCTATCTCTTCTTATTGTTGGCGTTCCAATGCCTTTCTCTGGGGGGATTTTAATAATGCACCAAACCTTGCAAATAATACTACTGGCCATTCTCACATGCTTCATATGGAACGGCAATCATGGAACCAATTTATGTCGACCTGTAATTGGCTTGATTTGTGGCCCTTTTTGCATGCGACTAATCCAGGATTCACTTTTCAACACAATGCTCAATCTACGTATCGCACTCGGCTGGATCGCTGGTATCTTTTTCACATGCAACAGTATGATGACTTTGTATGCAAGATGAGGATTGATTATGCTATGTGTCTCTCGAATCATTTTCCCGTATGCTTGAAACTTCGTTTTGGCTCTTTTGATGTCAATGATCGGCTACCCAAGAAGAGACTTTTGCATGTCAATAATGCTTGTCTCAAGCATGAGCCTTTTCGCACTATGATTGTGAATATCATCCCGCCTTTGCTCTCCCAGATGTATGTTGACATGGACATAGCCTGGTTCCGTTTTGTTATGCGTGTTCAATCAGTTATACAGGATTATGGCAAGGATTATTTGTCACAATTAAAGGAACAGGTTAACCAGGCAAAGGATGCTTGTAGCCGATTAATGCACTTGGCTAATCATTCTTCTCTTATTGACGCTCAAATGACTGAGTTGTTTTCTGCTCGCTATATTAAGGCACAATGATGAGAGGAAATTGGCCAAATGGTAGACTCGAGCTCGTCAACAGGCTTTTGCAGATAAAGGATGTGCTTATAAACAATTCTTTCAGCATTTGCATCACTCGAGGCAGTCTCAAGCTATACGGAGAGTTAAATTACCGTCAGGGGAGTGGACCTCCACTTTCCAAGAACTAGCACTAGCCCTACACTCATTATGGCAAGATTTTTGAGGCCCCTTCTTCTCCCACGAGAGAAGCTCGCCAAGCACGTCACAGGTTTCCATCGCATGTTACTTCCATTATTCGATACGGCAGGCTCAAGACTTGGAAGCTGTTTTCACTGAGTCGGAATTGTATGCCAGCTTGCTTGATTTGGGTCGATGGAGAGCTCCTGGTTGGGATGGTCTCTCTGTGGAATTTTTCTTGTCTTTCTGGGATTATATGAAGTTGCCTCTATTGTTCATGATGAATATAGCTTGGGAACAACAGGAATTGCCCTCCTCTTGGAAAGAAGGTTTGCTCAAGCTGATACCTAAGCATGCATTTTGTGAAGAATTCTCACATTGGCGGCCTATTACACTTATGCATGTGGTATATAAATTAATGGCAAATATGCTTGCTAACCGACTCAAGTGCTTTCTGTATAAAGGCTTGCATCAATCTCAATACAGCTTCATTCCGCGACGTCAAATTACTGATAACCTCGTGAATGTCATCATTGGTATGGAATATGAAAAATACTCGACAGGATGTCTTAGTCATGCAGGTCGACATTGAAAAGGCATTTGATACTGTTCTTTGGGATTACATTGCGGATACCATGCGACATTTGGGCTTTGGGCGTAAGCTATCCCGTGTCGTGCTCTTCTTGTATGCATACAGTACTTCTGCAGGCTTGCTGGATGGTTCTCTCACAGATCTTGGCCTTTGGGACAATCGGTAAGGCAGGGCTGCCCTCTGAGTGCTTTGCTTTAAGCGATCGCTACTCATCCCTTGTTTATGTATTTGGATTCCTTGACCTCCACTGGTAGGCTACATGGCCTGACTTTACCTTTTGGTCGACAGTTTGCTGATCAGGCTTATGCGGATGACTCTTTGTTCATGCCTCGTAATAACCATGATGATGTACAGCAGATTATGCATACTCTTCACTTGTTTGGATTGGCAGCAGGTCTCAAAGTTAACTTTTGCAAATCCAAGCTATTGCCTCTGAAAGAGTGTGACTAGCATAAGATATTGTGGCCTAGGGAGATTGTTCCTCCACATGTTCTGGTTCGCCATTTGGGTTATCCGCTGGGTTGGAATGTATCGGCTATGCAGAAACTGGATTGGGTGCTCCAACGTCTGCATTCCAAGTTGAATTATTGGAAATTGTCCACGTGACCACTTCATGTGCGTCTCAGGATTGTCCAATGCATCCTTGTGGCTTATGTGCAATTTTACTTGCCATTGTTATCCTGGCCTCGGTTGCGCTTGCAGTCCCTCATGTCCAATATTTTAGAGCATTTTTGGCAGACCTCGTCTAGCAAGAGGGGCCTTCAGCTTCTATCTATGGACAAGCTATGTTCTCCCAAGCGGCTTGGAGGGTTGAATATTTTGGACTTGAGACGTCATCTAGTTTTGGTGGAGCCAGTTTTGGTGGAGCAGCAGCAACCCTGGGCTCTCAATGCAGACTCTCCAAGAGAAGAGAGTTACCCCCAGAGGATTGTCGACCATCCCAAGCCAAATGCGAAGTGGCAACCTTCCAATCAACAATTAGAGAAGAAGTAAAGGGACATCCAGGAATGTGTCCTTCAAGCTTTCCAAAAACATCCCAATAAGTCGGTTTCCAACGACCAAAAGAAGGGGTGACAATGTGCGCACACAAATGGTCACGGTTTTTGCTTCGACTTTGGTTCAACGATCTCCTCACCAAGCGTATTTTCTTTCCCAAAAAGGAATCTGTCAGGTGCATCAGGTGGTTGATGACTCGGGTTATGTTCTTTCTTTCGCTGATGCCGTCTCCCGCTCTCAGTTGGGCCTTCACTGTTCTCCTCTCTGGCAGGAGATTCAAAGGATATTGCTGCTCGTTCACCCATTCCTCCTCTGGATGTGGACTCTCGCTTCTCTAATTGGAATCTGGCTACTACTAGATTGGACTGCATCTCAGCTGCCAGTGTCTATGCCATCCTTCAATCTGATGTATGTATTGTGCATCGGGGTAATCAGTTGTGGTCTCTTTCCAAGTCATCCTTGTGGTGGCAACACACATTGTCTCGCATTTGGCAGAGCCATCTGCCTTTGAAGGAACGTGTTTTCTTGTGGCGGTGCTTGGTGGGAGCGGAGCTCTACCTGTTGGCAGTGTGTTGCATGCCGTCATATTGCGCCTTCCCGCTGCCCCAGATGCCTTGAAGCTGAGGAGACCATGCCACACTTACTGTGGTGTTGTCGTCACTCCAGAGCCTTCATTCGACAAATGTCGACTGCTCTTCGGATACGGTTTTCTTCCGGCTCTTTTCACAGACGATTTTGGCTTTTTGGGGTGCTTCGGTCACTGCAATCTCAGTTTGCGGTGTTCTTCACCTGGGTTAGAATTTGGACTATGTGGGCCATCTGGCATCATAGGAACTTCTTAATGTTCGAGGACACTTTTGTTGACCCCTTTCCCTATTTCAAATTATCTCTTGGTCAAGCGCTGCATTTTGCCTATGACGCTGAAGACTGATTCACTCTTGATACCTACAGGATTTACTTTGACTGTTTCTAGCCTTCGGAGCCTCATAGTGCTCCGTGTTTTGTATCCCTTTCTTTTCGTGGGTTTTCCTCGCTTTGAGGTTTCCCACTTGTAAATTAATCAAAGCAGATTTACAACAAAAAAAAAGTGTGTGTGTGTGTGTGTTTGTGTGTGTGTGTGTGTGTGTGTGTGTGTGTGTGTGTGTGTGTGTGTGTGTCTTTTTATTGATTTAGGCCCCTTCAGCAAAGGTTCTACAAGTTGGTGAGTTGTTGTGGTTAGGATTTTTAAACCCTACGGCCAAACTTAATAATTTGGGATTTCTTCTGTTTCTTCCTTTCCTTCTAGGCTCTAGGTCCCTCGGCCGAAATCTGCAAAACATAATAAGTTAGCACAGGACTCGGAGGTCAATCAGATGTCCTAGTGCCACACAAATGATCACAAATGCAAGTAGCACATAGAGACAACTGATCATGGCAAAGAGGACTCTGGCTTTGACCAAGAGATTGGTATGGGCCACCTTTCTAGGGAAAGTGAGTTTGTGACTGGTCAAACAGACACATGGGTTAGATATGTCTATGACCTCACAAAAATATTAACCTTAAAACCCGTCACATACCGCCTTTTAAAATCAAAGCAATCGTCTTCGATTGTACGATACAAGAAAATGTCCTTACTTCTAACATTTGTGCAACTTAAAATTTCGCATTGATCATTCAATCATGCATTCTTATGCAATGATGGTGTGCACATAAGAGAGAGAAGCTAATTACAAATACCTCGGGTGCGTCTGAAAATCTATCATATGGCCAATATCTTAGCCAGTGCCTATAAAAGGTTATTGGATCTTGCTTGGATGTCGATCACACACCCAAGATCACAGTCTTAGCCAATGCCTATCGTGCACACACCCAAGATCATAATCTTAATCATAATCATTCATCGTGAATTCGTTCATAGTTCTTTTCTTCAATTCGTCATTCTTAGCTTGCCGTCGCTCTTTCAGTAGCTGGAATACTAAGGTCCAACAATAACTCTTTATTCTTTTGCTTCAATTGGAGGGCATGATACTTGTAGCGCCAAGGCATGCCCAATAGAACATCACATCCTCTCAAATCCATAATGTAGAAGTCAATTGTATCTGCAAACGTGTGAACTTGAAGTCAAAGTAATCCAATCAATGGTGTTGGTGATGTGGAAGTGCCATTAGCCATTTGTGCTTCAATTTGCGTCCCCTTGGCATATTCATTAGTATCTAATCTTGCAACTCATTCTGGGAGATAAAATTTTGCATGGGACCTGAATCAAAGAGGACAAGGGCATCTTGATCTTTAACTTTTCCCATAGCCTTGCATGGTTCATTGGATGTATCGATGGTGGGAACACTCGGCATGCGTCTCTTCAGACTGCCTTTGAGTGGAAGGGCTAGGTGGATTGTATCTGGCAGTGTGATCTCTCGGTGCTCTGTCCATGTTGATAGGGTCGTGCTTCGATTTGTAGAGGGCAAGGAAGTAAGCTAAGCTCCGATACCAATGTAATCACTTCCGGTGAGTGATCGGACGGAAAACAGAGATCGATTAGCCTTTTCTATGTATAGTCGTGCCATGGTAGCATGCTGTTTGTGCCAATTTTGTAGAACTATAGATTTGAAATTTGGTGTCTTCAAAACTTTGCTTGCAAAAAATGCAAAGAATTTTCGAGGCTTGAAAGCATGCCTTTTGGGGTTGTGGTTTGAACGATACAGTCTACTTCCTGCAAAGATATGGCAGCTCGCAGGCAGTTTGGTGTAGGGTAAGCTGAGAAAGCTTGCATGTTTTGTGGCATATGCACGCTTTGAAATTGTGGTTTTAAAGAATCAATTGGTGAAGAGGGCAGTTATTTTCCTCAAGGGCATTGGTTGGCGTGTGCATGCAAGGGCAGGTGCTTCCTAGTTTCCATTGTCACGTGACACATCCCAACCCTATGTGTCCGTGGACAAGCTACACCACAGCAGAGTTCAGTCAGTCCAGTTGAGTCTAGATTAGCAGTGATCTGGCACTTTTGTGAGTCTATTCGTAGATCGTGCATGCCCAGTCACTTAGCATAGATGCATATCCTCTGGTTGCACCCAACATGATCATCAGTATTCCTTGCAGAATCCATCAGATTCAGTCAGGGGAATTTTCCAGTGCATTTAGCCTATTTTTCCTATTTTTGGTATTTTCACTTATTATTTTTAAGTGACTTTCCAACAAAAGTAGGTAGGGCAATTTTGCTAAGTTAATATATAAGCAAACCCAAGTTAGCACTTTCTGGCAGAAAAGGCAGCAGGAGCTTCCCGCTCAACAGGCAACTTCTCAGCAGAACCCATCAAGGACCATCAACACCCCTTGGCGTTTTTGAAGCCTCGTCTACCCTCAGACCTGGCATTTTCCAGCATTGCTTGATCGTCAGCCTCATCAGCATTACCTAGCGACTGCAGATCCCCAGCATCGCCATCAAGTCCGAGTTTGCTAGCATTTTTCCATTTCAGCCTATTAGCGTTTTTGGTCTCCAACAAGCCCAGCGTTTTGGCAAGGGACACAACCAGCCCAGTGTTAGTGCTTTTCAGCCCTAGCCGTCAGAAAGGCAGCGTTTTCAGCCCTATGGTACAGTAGCAAATACATCCCCATTGGTTGCAGAAGATCCCCCAAATTCAGCCCATAAAAACGCAGCCAAAACAGTCATTTTCAGCCACCGAAACAGTCCCCAAATTCAGCAATTAGAAGATCTCAGATTTCAGCCATCAAGTCGTCGTCGTTACCACCGTCGTCGTCGTCCGCATAGTCCAATTGCATCAGTCCATTGCATACGCATTGTACCACTTTGTGCAATCAAAAGTAGACCACTCTCGCCGACGAGAGTGGGGCCTTCGGAGGAGGGTTTTACAACGTCTCTGGTGTCGTATTCTCTTCTCTCTCTATCTCTCAGTCTCATACACTTGCACGCACAGTGTCCATTCACTTTGTTTGTGATCATAACACTCTCATTAAGAACGGAAGGCTCTCCCTTCCATAAGAACAAAAGGAACCTTAAGCACAGTTCGGAGCACTCATCTTGAGCAAAGCGCAAACAATCATTCCGCTACACCTTACATTGGTATCAGAGCTTTGGCAGTGTTCTGTATCACTGAAGGAAAGAACCACAAGAACCACAAGAATTTTTTTTGCTTGTTGAGGTCGCACGAACCCAAGTTCGCTTGGGCGTGTCGATTCCTAATCGTGTTTTGTTGAAGAGTGACAGGAATCCCAAGAAAAAAGGGCTTGTCCAGCCTCCCCTTGTGTCTCTTTTCACTCATTGAGAGCAGACCGTGCACTTAGCGGCCGGCCAATCGACGTGAGGTGGGAAAAAGAAACCTTGGTGTGAGCGCAAGGCCGCCAAGGGGTGCGCCCGCAGGAAAGAGTAGAACTCGGGTGAAGAGAAGACCCTTCTCCAACGCGATTTGCAAGCGAAAGAAAACCTCAAGAACCTCAAGATCCTCAAGAACCCAAGAACCAAAGAACCAAGACCCTCAAGAACCCAAGTTCCTCGTGAACTTAAGCACCAAAGATCATAGTGCATGGTCGTCACTCGAAGCGGAATGGATACTTCGCATACAGGTGATGAGCATGAGAGAGGCGAGAAGATTTTTCCCCACCAGGAGACTTTTTCGACCCTCCCCCTTCGCCATCTACGCCACGAGTTGTACTAACTCCTATGGAGATTATGGTCAAGTCGATGTTGGACATGATGGCACAACAACAAGAAATGAATCGAGTGGCATTGGCACAACTCGCAAGCAAAGCAGAACAACAAGAAGCTAGGGACCGTGAACGCGACGAAGGAATTGCAAGACTTGTCGAAGAACAAGCAGCTAAGGACCGTGAACAAGAAGCTAAGGCCCGTGAGCAAGTAGCCAAGGACCGCGAGCGCGACGAAAGAAACGCCAGACTTGCCGCACAACAAGAAGACAAGCGCCTTGCTTTCGAACGCGAGCGCGACGCAAGAAAAGAAAGAAAAGAACTAAGGAAAGAGGAAGCGGCAGCCCGAGCCGCGGCTTTGGAGGCCGAGCGTGAAGCTCGAAGGGAGCTACGCACTCAAGAATTGCTTGCCCAAGTCCTAGCCTCGAAGACCGAACCACCCAAAGATCGTGGGAGTTTATCAAGTGGCGCAAGCCACGATGCGGATTCCAACCATCCAGTCACAGAGAAGTTGACTTTCAGTAAGTATGACGGTAAGATGGATGCTACCGTTATTCATTCTTGGTTGCATCAATTTAATGCTTATTTTGCGACAACTAAGAAGACAGGAAATAGCAAAGTTTTGACGGCAGCTATGTACCGTGCCAGTGATGCCATCAATTGGTACCATGCATGGCAGGAGGCTCAGCTAGCCGCGCACCTAGAGGCAGCCGACGGATTCACGCCCCTTTCCTTCGATTGGGCTGATTTCCAAGACAAGCTCAAGGCGCGGTTTATGCCACCTCAGTACCTCGCACGATTGAAGGACGATTGGCGCGCTCTCAAGAAAAATGGTATGCCGTTATGTCTTTTTCTAATCGTGTTTTGCAGCTAGGTACCCAATTACGCATGTCAGATGATGAACGCAAAGAGACATTCCTTTTTGGATTAGACGACTATATCAAGTTCGATGTAAAAGTCTTCGATCCAATCGATCTCAACAAGGCGGTAGCGATTGCTCTCGCACAGGAGATGAAGCACAACAAGGGAAAGCCTAAGGAGAACAAGACTTCCACAAGTACCTCGCAGACTCCTCAGAACCCGCAGAACAGTAAGAATGGTAAGAATGGTAAGAATGATAACTCTTCTAACCAATCTTCCAACAGTCTCCCATCAAAGAATTCTTCCAATGAATCTAAGGGTAAGGCCAACATAATTGCTAAACCTAAGCTTACTCCAGATGAAAAGGTAGCACAGGGAATTGTAGGAGGATACATCACGTCGGAAGAACAAACCACTTATTCTCTTGTTGAGAGAGCCCACCTCGAAGTTAGTCCGAGGTCTCCTATCGAGGTCTCTGGTTTTCGTCCTGGTATGGACGCTCTCATCACGGAGGAGTGCCTTGATGTGTTGTTTGCAATTCAACAGACTGCCTTCACTAGAAGATTTGTTGTTTCTCCTCTCTCAGGATGTGATATGATTTTGGGCATTCGATGGTTTCGTGAGACTAACGCTCTCATTGATTTTGAGGCTAACACTTTACTCTCAATGCCAAAAGTAATTCTCCTACTGTCTTTCATGGAGAGCACATTGCTCCTTCTCCATCTCTCATTGCTAATATGCACGACAAGGTTGAAAGAGGAGATTCTCTCAATCTCTTTTTCTCCACAGCATGACACATAGGATTTACATGATTATGAAAAGCATGATGATTTGAAGGATAATGATTTGCATAATGAATTGGATGACAATGACAAGCATGATGATTTGCATGATCAAGATGTGATTTCTCACAAGCATGATGAGCTGCATGAAGATGATGTGATTGTTTACAAGGATGATGTGTTAGTGGATGCTTTTACTAGCCAAGCTAACCTCGTTGCAGATTCGATCAATCACGAAGGATCGATCTTGGCTCTCAAGCCTAGGTCCACAGAACCCTCACCGAAAGTATTATGTGTTCGCATGATTGATACGCACGCATTGTTCGAGTGTTTCATTCGTGACGGTTTTCTGTATTTTAGTCAACATCGTTATGTGATCCCTTTTCCTAGGCATGACATACAGTCGTGCCATGGATGAGCACGTTTCTCTCATGGATGAGCACGAATGTATGTGGATTGTTCATGACAAGCTGAAAAGTTTGTATGTAAGGAAGTCACATTCCATGTCTCTTCCTTGGCATGACACAGTACTTGAAAGAGCACGTGATAGTATAAGCACCAAGCATGGGCATTTCCATTGTGATTTGCCACAGTTGATTGATTTCGATCAAACAAAAAAGATTCGACCTTATTGTTTGCATGTGTTTGATGAACGGGTTGTCACTCTGTCTCTATGTTCATCTACATTGCATACACAGTCTTTAAAGAAGACAATATTTTTTTTCCTTCACTTTACATAGAATGGGTATGTTCATGGTTTTGTGTTGGAGATGGTTTCAGGAATTTTCAGCCATGGAGATTCTTGAAGACGAAAGAAGCAGGACTCTAGACGAAGTTGAAGCATCGAAGGAGCCACAGAAGACTTTGAGTCGCTTTCAGCATGACCCAAAGAAGCAAACGTTGCAGACCTTTATGAAGTTCAAGTACCGCACGACCCACACAGCAGAGTGAGCCGGCGAAGAGTCCCTTCCAAGATTCCGGATGCTATTGGCGATCTCCCTCGACGCCATACAGTTCGGTACCAGTACCTCACTTTGAGAAGGAGGGGATGTCACGTGACACATCCCAACCCTATGTGTCCGTGGACAAGCTACACCACAGCAGGGTTCAGTCAGTCCAGTCAGGTCTAGATTAGGAGTGATCTGGCACTTTTGTGAGTCTATTCGTAGATCGTGCATGCCAAGTCACTTAACATAGATGCATATCCTCTGGTTGCACACAGCATGATCATCAGTATTCCCTGCAGAATCCATCAGATTCAGTCAGGGGAATTTTCCAGTGCATTTAGCCTATTTTTCCTATTTTTGGTATTTTCACTTATTATTTTTAAGTGACTTTCCAACAAAAGTAGGTAGGGCAATTTTGCTAAGTTAATATATAAGCAAACCCAAGTTAGCACTTTCTAGCAGAAGAGGCAGCAGGAGCTTCCCGCTCAACAGGAAACTTCTCAGCAGAACCCATCAAGGACCATCAACACCCCTTGGCGTTTTTGGAGCCTCGCCTACCCTCAGACCTAGCGTTTTCCAGCATTGCTTGATCGCCAGCCTCATCAGCATTACCTAGCGACTGTAGATCCCCAGCATCGCCATCAAGTCCCAGTTTGCTAGCGTTTTTCCATTTCAGCCTATTAGCGTTTTTGGTCTCCAACAAGCCCAGCGTTTTGGCAAGGGACACAGGCAGCCCAGCGTTAGTGCTTTTCAGCCCTAGCTGCATCAGAAAGGCAGCGTTTTCAGCCCTATGGTACAGTAGCAGATAATCCCCATTGGTTGCAGAAGATCCCCCAAATTCAGCCCATAAAAACGCAGCCAAAACAGTCATTTTCAGCCACCGAAACAGTCCCCAAATTCAGCAATTAGAAGATCTCAGATTTCAGCCACCAAAGTCGGCGTCGTCACCACGGTCGTCGTCATCGGCATAGTCCAATTGCATCAGTCCATTGCATACGCATTGTACCACTTTGTGCAATCAAAAGTAGACCACTCTCACCGACGAGAGTGGGGCCTTCGGAGGAGGGTTTTACAACGTCTCTGGTGTCGTGTTCTCTTCTCTCTCTATCTCTCAGTCTAATACACTTGCACGCACAGTGTCCATTCACTTTGTTTGTGATCATAACACTCTCTCATTAAGAACGGAAGGCTCTCCCTTCCATAAGAACAAAAGGAACCTTGAGCACAGCTCGGAGCACTCATCTTGAGCAAAGCGCAAACAATCATTCCGATGCACCTTACATCCATGGTGGTCTTTTGGGTGGGCGTGTGCTTGTAAATTCTCAAGCGATCTATTATCTTTGAGTTATAGCTTTGTGGGAGTTCTTTTGATATGGTTTATGTTGCCAATTTTGTCTATTGGACGAAATTGGAATCCTGTGGTTGCTTTCAATGATCTAATGGGTGGATGGATGGTAATAAAATGTCTCATTCAAGGTGAAATCTATGAATTTTCCGGGATTTATGCTTATACTAGTTTATGCAAAGAGCTCAGCTTCGCAAGATCTTATGTATTACCCTTGGTCCTACAATGCTTTTATGGCAGGAAATTTCAATAATGCTCTATCGCCTGATGATTATACTTTTGGCCACTCCGATATGCTCGCTAAAGAAATCATAGCAAGAAAAAATTTCACATATGTAACATTATGATAATTTTGTATGTAAGATGTGGGTGGACTGCTCATTGAAATTATCAATCAAAGTCCTCTATGGCTCGGTCTCTATTTTGGTATGCCAATGGATGATCCTCCCCTCCACAGGAAAAGGTAATTACAAGAAAATCATGCTTATTTGTCGCATGAAGCTTTCAAACAGATGGTGGGAGCTATAATTCTTCCTTTGGTAAATCAAATAATTGATCTTCTTGGTTTCGTTGTGTGATGCAACTGCAATCTATCATTGAAGATTACAGGAAGTGGTTCATGCACGAGCAATGGGAGCACCTTACTGCATCAAAATATTTATGTCGATAAATACATGAATTAGCAGATACGGCCTCTATCTGAGGGAGAAATATTAATGGCTCATGTTCAACAAGGAATTCCGAAGACCGAGCACGATTTCGCGAGCAAAAGCAACCAATTATTAAAGGAAAAAAACTAACGTCCATTGTCAACTCCATTTTGGCAAAACTTAAATGTCTAGTGAGCATCCTTACGCTAGCAACTTTGCTAATTAAATTTCTCTACAACTCTAGAGACATCTCCAACAAGAAAAATAGTTTTTCCTTGCACATGTGCACATTCAATGACTCTCTCTCTCTCTCTCTCTCTCTCTCTCTCTCTCTCTCTCTCTCTCTCTCTCTCTCTCTCTCTCTCTCACATACACACACACGCGCGCGTGCACATAGATCGTAATAATAGATGTACATGTCCGTGATAGGAAGACCTTTATATTATCTTAAATTTTTATTTACGACCACATCCCCTTACACTCAACTAAATGGTGCTTTCAAGAGAGTACTAAATTGAGCAGGCATATGCTATGGAGCAAAATTATTACATGATTTCAGCCTCCAAGTGACTACAAATTTATAATTTTCAACCATCCAATTTATGATCCTCACTGTCGATAAAAAGCGTGCAATTCTTTTTATGAAGAACCTCGGTGGTAAGTCACGTGGGTAGCCTGCAAAGCAGCTTGCTCTCCCTTAAAGAGGTGCGAAAGCCATGCACTAAGGCCTGTCGCTACAACAAACACAAGGTAATAGATGCCAAACTTCATCAAAAACACTTGAAGGTGTAGTCATAGAATCAATTGACTATAGTTGGACAAAAAACTTAATAAAACCTATCAGGGAAACAACTAAAGCAGAAAATCGGTCAAGAATCAAAAACTACAATACAGCATTTCAAGCAGACGAGAACAAATTTGATACCACTAATACCGTTCTTTACGTTAAGAACAAATGTTGAATCACAATAGCAGACACTTCAACTTGGAAAGAAAGAAAGAGACAAACCAAACACAAGAGACAGAGAAAGGTAGAGTTCCTTCTCTAGACGTGTTGGACCTCAAGACGAGCGTCCCCGAAGGATATTTCTTTTATATTGTAAAAGATGGCCAATACAAGTTGTTGTCACAAGTTCTCAAGGCCTTCTTTATCTTCTTCATAAGTGCTCAAGTCTTCATCGTCTTCAAGAAAGCTCAAAGCCTTGGTTGTCTTCACAAATGCTCAAAGAGAGAGATCGCCCAAAAATGATTCTTACAAATGTTCCCAAGAGGCCTTTATATATGTACTAGCCTAGCCTTTTGGGTGCCCTTGACCCTTGGATTTTCAATTGTCTGTCCTTTGGCTTTTCAATTGTTCGACCTTTGGCTTTTCAATTATCCAATCCCTTGGCTTATAAATAGAAGGGCGCCCCACTTTTAGGATGGATTTGTGTTATGCGCCTCACTTTTGGGACTGATTTGTAACACAACACATGTGATTGCTACAAGCTAATCCTTAACTTTAATTTTTTCCAAATGTGAAGGGCCTGCGTCGAATTCAAAGGAAAAAATGGCTTCCAGCCCAAAAGCAAGTTAAAAAGGAGCTTGTTGGGTGGTTGCTTTGAATGCCGCTCGGTAAGCTCTAGTGCCTAGGCTAGCTTGAGCAAGCTTTCTTAATTAGAGCAATAAGCACCTTATTGTACTCTTTGAGCTTGCGTATGAGCAATATAGACAGCAACTCATCCACGAAGTGATTGCCCTGGTTAGATGTGACCTCTGGTGGACACTAAAACCTACAAAAGATGTTCACATAGAAATCAAGAAATTGCAACTAATGCTAACTTAGTCAGATAGTCGGTGGTGAAAAGACTATATTTCACCCCTTGGTTGGGCTCAGGGATTGATGGGACCAATAAAGTGCATGCCCCATCTCTCAAAAGGTAGCCAAGCCATTGACACTTGGAAAAGTCGGTTGGCTTTGTGGCTAGGCTTGGAGGCACATCATGGACATGCATCACATACCTTTACATGGGCAATGGCATCACAAAATATATAGGGCCACCTCAGACCACTCCATAGAATCCTCTATGGAGTGATGTTGCCAAGTTAGTGATTGTAGTCCTTAGGCTCATTTATGAGCTATCTTGTGTGATCACCACACTTGGACTATTGACCCTTGGGAGTGCTTGCTTGCATATTGGCTAGTGGTATGGAAGTAAATCCTTGAGATAAACACTAGGCCGGACTAGCTGCAAGCTCTCGAGCTAGGGGGTGAACCAGCTAGGCTCTATGACTAATAGGTGAGTCGGATATCTATCCCTAATGTTGTTTTCTATGCGTATTTGGGTTGTTTCATGCCATTTGTGCAGTAATAGACACCCCTTCTTGTGCGATTTTGCTACTACCAACTTCTTTCCATGACCGATGGATTCTTTTCCAAACAGGGTAGAGATGGAGAGATAGGAGATACATATATACATATATGTATGTATGTATCTATATGTATATATATAGACTTCTAGCTGTTGGGTTTTAACCCAACTTTGAGTTGCCGCCTTGAGAAGCCATGGTTATTTATCACAGGGCGTTGTTGCCAACGGTTCCTCTTGGATTTTTGGAGTATAGGGGCAGAGAGTGCTCACGCTACACAGCCATATATGCCCCTGTGGCTTAGCTATAAGAGTTTTTCCAGTTCTGGCTTGTTTTGTAAACAGCTTTGTACTTGTCCTTAGAATCAATGATAGAGTGAGAGAATGAAAGAAAGAGAGACAAACACTCAAAGATTTTGAATCGAAAACACACTTCAATGAATCATTATCAAAAGAGGCTTAGATAGCCTACTGTACATGATTTCTTATCACCTGTTTTCTTGGGTCGAATGAATTCATTAATATGACTTTCTATCTTTTATATACAACAGTGCATGTGCTTTTGTATAATTAGGATAAGACAATGACAAGAATGCTCGAAGCAGATGAGAATTGTCTAAGAGGAATAATTTCCGTCAGTCATAAAGAGATTGACGGATAGAGAGGCATGGACAAGAGATAGGAAGGTTGATGAAACTTGATCACGTTGTGACCTTTCAACTAGAGTCTAGTGAAGTTGATGTCTTATCTAGTGACTTAAGCTATGATAACCAGTGGTGTCCAGATGCGAATTCAAAAAAAAAAAATTGTGTAGGCATTTAATCTAATGAGTTGAACTCTCATGTTTTTATGTGTCATACAATCATTCCTCATGATTGAACAGTGGCTTGCATATTTAATAGAAGAAAAACATTTCACCTGAAAATATACGTAACCACTAACATGCTCAATTGGGATCTCTTTCTAAATTGTTTTTGTTTTGTTGATTTTGTAGGTTTGACTTTGTTGCACCTAGCAGCCTCTCAAAAGATAGTAAGTCTTACCAGATAAGTGTCTTTGCTTTATTCTTTTGCAACCAGTGAAAGTGTGTGCAACTTTGGTGTTTCTCAGAGAAAAGGCCATGGATGGATAGGTTGCAAGTTGTGCAAAATCTTAGTTCAGAAGAAAGCTCCCAAGCGAGGCTTTTCAAGTTCATTGTTGATCCACCAATGACTAGTCTACACAACGTTTGAAAGTAAGATGGCTATTTTCAACAACCAACCTGATAATTAGTTATGGAGGAAAACTCTTTAGTCATGTTAAAGCTGCACTTTACACAATGAGTGGTATAACAAGATAAAGTTGCACATCTCGTGTCCATCTAGTTGCTTGCCAGAGAGGGAGAGGGCCTTAAAATGTGATAGTATCAATGTGTGTTTGGCATTTGGTTTTGTGGAGAAAAATTTTAATAAAGAGTTAGACAGGAGTTGGCAGACAACGTGCATAGAAGCATCGGATCAGTGCGTTTGTTTCGGCAGTCATAGACTCTCTCTCCTTGGAAAGGTGGTCTATGCCAATCTCTTTGTCAGAGCAAGAATCCTCCATGCCATGCACTTATTCTTAAAAGCTTTCAGACATATGGTGGAAGCTATAGTTCTTCCTTTGGTAAATCAAACGAATGATTTGCTTGGTTTTGTTTTGTGATGCAAGTGCAATTTGTCATTGAAGATTACAGGAAGTGGTTCATGCACGAGCAATGGAAGCACCTTACCACATCAAAATATTTATGTCGATAAATAAATGAATTAGCATATACAGCCTCTGACTAAGGGAGAAATGTTAATGGCTCATGTTCAATGAGGAATTCCAAAGACCGAGCAAGATTTCTCGAGCAAAATCAACCAATTATTGAAGGGGAAAAACTAACGTCCATTGTCAACTCCATTTTGGCGAAACTTAAATGTCAATTGAGAATTCCTAAAGCTAGCAAATACCTTTAACTTTGCTCATTAAATTTCTCTACAACTCTAGAGACATCTCCAACAAGAAAATTCGTTTTTCCTTACACGTGCACATTCCATGACTCTCTCTCTCTCTCTCTCTCTCTCTCTCTCTCTCTCTCTCTCTCTCTATATATATATATATATATATATATATATATATATAAACGTCACTTTAAAAAATCACCATCATAGCATACATTTTTTGGCCATATAGGAGGAAAGCAACAAATTAAAATGCATCTTTCGCATACTATGATCATAGGCACTACCAATTGTCATGAAGTTGAGGATAATATGAACACAATAGTGAAAGATCATGATAATAGATGTACATGGCCGTGATAACGTATTATCTTTAGTTTTTATTTACAGTCACATCACCTTACACTAAACTAAATGGTGCTTCAAGGGAGTTCTAAATTGAGCAGGCGTATGCTATGAAGTAAAATTATTACATGCTTTTAGCCTCCAAGTAACTACAAATTTATGATTTTCAACCATCGAGAAAAAATTCACTCTTTTTAGTGTTATCTTGAAGTTTATGTTGTTGCAATTCTTCGAGCGCAGTCCGTAGATGTCGTTTTTGTTCCTCCTCTATTTGAGAGAAGACAAAAATGTTATTGAAGAAGATTCCTGTGAAATGTCGATGAGGACGAAAAGTTCGGTCCATCATTCGATAGAAAGTTGCTTGAGCGTTAGTAAGCCCGAAAGGCATTACTAAAAACTTGTACAGTCTAAAAGTTGTGCGGAATGCACTCTTATGTATATCTTCTGGAGCAATAAAAATATGATGTAGCCGCTCTTGAGATCTATGCGGCTGAGAATCTGTGCCCCTTGTAGCTTGTCTATTATATCATCGATTCGGGGAATTGGAAATCTATTCTTAATCGTAATCTTATTTAGAGAACGATAATCGACGCACTCGAAATGTGCCGTCTTCCTTCTGAACAAGCAAAACTGGTGAACAGTAAGGAGAAGTACTAGGTCGAACTAGACCCTTCTCGAGAAGTTCATTTACTTGTTTAAGGATTTCTCCTTATTGTAAGAGACTAACTTGGTAAGGTGGCTGATTTGGGGGTGAACTGCCCGGAATTAGATCAATATCATGATCTTTCGTTCTTTGAGGAGGTAAGTCATCTAGAAGAGTGTCAGTAAAACAATCCTTATACTGATTAAAGAAAAGTTAGTCGATCTCTAATTCGACACGACATTTTTAGCACTCATCTCTCTGTCTTTGACAAAAATCAAGCAGAAAGACACTTTTTTATTTCTTTTTCAATAGTGATGTGATTGACCATGGGCATAGGCCAGTCACTAGCACTTGCATCTGCATCATATTGCTTCCCTTTAAAAGAAAAGGACACTTTCTTATTTACATAATCTAGGACGGGATGAATTTTGTAATGCCAAGGCATTCCCAAAATAACATTGCATCCTTGTATTGGAGCAGATAGGAAAGACTATCAATTAGAGTACTTCCCAATCTTCAAATTCAAATGCTCTTGCACTAGAGTGGAATTCGTAGTCAACCCTTCAAGGGCTAATCCTAAATTGATTGGAGTTCCCAATCTCTCGCGAGTAAGTCCAAGAGATTCTGAGGTATCCAAGGAAATGAAATTGTCGGGGGAGCCTGAATCAAACAAGATCAATACTCGTTGCACCCTTTAAGTAGCTACCTTTTTTCTCTCCCCTTCTTGGTGTTGGCTTGTACGTAAGTTCCTTAATTTGATGCAGGAGGAGGTGAATCTTTCTGTTAGCAATGTAGTTTCTTGTGGCCTTTCTCGCCACAATAGAAACATGTACCCTCTTCCATAAAGGCCTTCAACTCGGAGGGAGTGAGGAATTTGCTTTTCTTTGCTCCCTCCAGCTTCTTTTCTTGGCCTTTGGGCTGATCTAAAGGCCGCTTTTGTGTGGAGGTTTTTGCCTGAGTAGTGAGAGCCTTTTGCTTTGCATGAAAGGTACTAAACTCTTGCTTACGAGGAGTTCCTTTCGATTGCAAGTTACCAGCTACCAGGGCGAACTGCATCATGATTTGTAGAGTGTTTCGTGGGTACAGCTTCATACTTTTTTGAATACTGGCTGGAGTCCAGCCTCAAACTTGCGCATCTTATCTTCATCAGAAACTTTCATAAAGGGAGTAATTTTAAGAACCTTCCAAAATTTGTTGACATAGTCGAACACAGCTAATTCTCTCTTTGGAAGAGCCAATCCCATTCTTTCTTCACATCGTCAACAAAGTCGGGGGGGAGGAACTGAGCATAAAACTCCTTTTTGGGGTTGCGTTTTTCCAAAATTGTGGTAAGCCACAAGTTGCTAGCCGTATCTTTCACATACATGCTAACATGGGGTAGTTTTGAGCACGCTCAGAAATTACCTTCTACAAAGGCCACCTTGAATTGTCGATGAAAGCGAGGAGCCTTCGTAACCACCCTCTTTTCATTATAGCATTCAAATTTGACATCCTCAACTCCAGCTTTGAACGTCTTCTTCTTCTTATTGTGGTGTCAGGACCGCTTCTTGGAGATGGCTTTGGAATCTTTGTGTATCGGAGTTCTGTGTCGGCTCTTCCTTTGATCCTCGTCTTGCTTTTTTGCTTCTAGTGGTTTATCTACAGCCTCGTATGGGGGCAACTCAAGTTCCTCATCAGGAATGATATTATCTAGGTTCTTCGTAAAAGAGTAATTTGGCGAGTAATTTGGTGAAGGGATTCCTTCTTCTTCATGTTGTCAAGAGGTTCCTACTACAAGATCCCTCTGAGGCCATGTCGGAGCCCCAGTCTTCGGTATTCCCTGAGTTGGTACTTAGGGATTGTGAGGTGGCTCTTCCACCATCTTTGCTTTCCCTTTTTCAAGGTTCTTAAGCACTTTCTGCACTTCTGGCTGAGCAAGAGCAGCTTGCGATTCTGCCATCTGTTGCCTGAGTCGCTCAAGCTCTTCTGCTTGTCCTGCCATGATTGTTATTTTTTTGCCAAGGACCGTCTCTCTTAAGAAAGAAAACGAGAGGACCTTGCTCTCATACCATTGTCACAGAAAAGAAAGCGTGTACTTAATATTTTAAAGCTAATGTACTACTTCACGTGGAATTTTACACGACATAAAATTGAGAAAAACAATACAAAAAATCAACAAAGCACAAGGAACTAGAAGATGGGCTGGTCCCCCCCTTAGAGGAGATTTTCTTTGCAAGAAAGAGGTCCTTCCATTAGTTAATAAAAACTGCCAAAAGGCTATAAACCACCTCTGCGAGAGAGGGCTACATCAGAAACATGGGGAGACTCTCCCAATGAGAAAACAAAGTATGTACTATGAGGGCTAGTTCACGAGATGGAGGAGGAAAGAGCCACACTGGTGGCCCATAGTGCCATCTAGGCACACCATGAACCATGGTGAAGAAAGGCCTTGGGCAACAAAGTCGCAGGAAAGCCTCTCGATGCTCTCGCATGCAATCGGAGCCGCCTTGAAGTCTCTCAAACTGACCCCCCAGTGTATGAATCATCTCAAGCCAAATGTCACGAACAGTCTCTGCCGGTGGGACAAGGCGAGCCTGTAAGATGCGAAAGCAACGGGCCCGCCATAAGAACCAGAGTGTCAAGCCGCAGAGAGCTCCCAACACCACTCTATCATTGCACCACTCCTAGAGGATGAGCTCTGTGGCAAGCTGAAGAGTAGGTTGACCCCCTTAAATCACTATCATCTTGGTGGTGAAAGCCAACTCAAAATGGAGCGCAGGGCCCATGAGAGAGGACCAAGCTATAAAACCCCAAGTGTACTATCGGGCTGTCGAAGAACCCGAAGCCAAACCTGTTGTGCCATTGGGCAATCCCACCAACAATGGCGCTCACTCTCCAAAGGATGGCCACAGATTGCATATGCTGCCGAGAAGCCGTTGTGTACCAACCAACTACCAACTGTTGGTAGCCCTGTGCGGAACTAGCCACTGAAACATAGTGACTCTCCTCAGCTGACTTCTGTCCCACAACCGCTCCTAGAAGCCTGACAAGAACTCGGCTGTGTTAGACAAGAACTCAACTATGAGACCATCCTCCGTGCTGCCAGTATGTGTCGCCCCAAGCAAGCTGTGTACTAGGAAAAAGGAGTCCCTAGGTGATCCACTGCAGAGAAAAGATCCCGCCATAACCACCCTCCCAAGTCCCATTGCACTCGTACCAAAGGGCGGCACTCCCAAGCCCAAAGCTGCCAGTGTGATGACTCAACATCAGTTGGGTCAGGATATATGACACAAGTCCTCCCACAGATGCCCACAACTCCGATCCTCTGGAAACAACATTATGCAACCTGTGACGCCTCTACAGAGACTCTGTAAAGACGACCCTCTCCTTGAACCTCGAAAAACATGTGGGATACCAACTCCAAGCAAGCCCTAACTGCAATGAGGACCTCCAGACGCGTGAAGGTCTCCATCCATCAAGACGGCCATGCCACTTAGCAGGTATAGCCTTTGTAATATCCTGACACATGCTCTGCACCCCCCTCATGCCTCGTAACTAGATGCTCTGAATCTCCTCGGGTAGGCCAAAAAAACTATAGCGATCGCCGAGAGTGTGAGCTAGACCCTCGGCCATGGGGCCCCAAGAAACCTGAAGCCTGCCACCAACCAAGTGGCCTTTGTGTGCTAACCATGGGGTTTTAAACAAGAGGTTGCCTCAAGCACTACTCCATGCAAGTGGGCTGGTGCTACTCCAAGCCTGTCCAGCTACTTCTAAGACCTAAATAGGCTCGCAGCAAAGCGGTCCTCCCAGCTCTTGCTCAAGCCAACTCTACGTATCTCTGTAGAAATCCACCTGATGGACGGCCTATTGTAACAAACTTGGACACTCCAAGTCAAGAATCAACCGCGACAGCACCAAATAACCACTTCAAAACAATTCACAGATCACAATAGATTTGCACTGGCCCGGCGGAGTTCCGTGCCTAGAGATATTGGCCCCAAAGACTGGCGCCCCTTTCGGTATTTCTTTTTGTATTAATCAATCATCAAAGTACAAGAGAGCGGTTAGGGTTTCACTCTCAGACTCTGCGTCCAGATGCTCTGAGAAGTGAGGCCCTCACCACTAATTTAAAGGTTACAAGGGATGCCCAAAAGCAGAGCCCCAAAAGCTTTTAAAATCAAAAGCATCAGTTCTCTCTCTCTCTTAGAGAGTCTTTTCTCTTTTTTTTTTATAAAACAAAAGCAAAAGCAAAATTCGCGTCGCTCATCATTTTCCAAAAAAAAGAAAAAAAAAAAAATTAAATAATCCGCCTCTGCGATTTCCGGAATTTAGGGTTTTTGGCAAAAATTAGGGTTTGCAGGAATTTTAGGGTTTCTGTTGTCCGCCACGTCATCACTTTGTGACATACCCCCCTCTTGAAAGCATTGTAATCGACCGCGATTACGCCTGCAAAACCGACAAAAGCCATAAACCGTCTTAGCAGACACTGACTGTTAGTACCTACGTACTAGGAACACACATCTAGCACATGTACAAAATCGACAGTCACATCACACGACATCACAGGACATCACCAGACATCACAGGACATCACATGACATTCAACATTCATTCGGATCTTAGACCATGATTTATCGGCAATGTAGCTAGCAATCACATCTAGGTCCAATCGGGACCTCATCGATGTCCGATTGACTAACCCCTATTGCAACCATGTCTATTCGAGATCAATCAGACCAAAATGCTGCAGTCATTTCGGCTATCAGTTCCTGCACTCACAAGAAGTCAAGAACAAATCAGTATCATAATCAGGAATTCCATTTCATAAAGTCACCCAGCAGAATACTGTCAGCTCTCAGTATCCCTGAAGCTCAAAGAGACATCAGTGACTTTAGTATCAAAATCGAGGCATCTGTTGACAAAGGAGTGGAGCGACTCCCCTCTTGTGCATCCCACTGCACCAGATCTTCGGCCAAGCTGAGTTTCTGGGTTCCGTTTGGAGTAGACTATGCTAAACCAAAACATCGAGGTAAAGTTTCACAATCCGAGGAGTATCTGCTAGGTCCTCCTCCTCCATCCACTTCGCATCAAATGCAGGAAAGTTCTTGAACTTAACCAAGAACCGCCTTCGGACTTTACCTTTCTTCGTATCATTATGTGCCAAAATCTGTTCAGGAACAAGGATCTCCTCGTTTTCTTCCACTTCGGGTTGCTCATCAGGCTCCCCATCATCAGGCACATCACCCTTAACAGGGTTCAAGAGACTCACATGCAATGCATTATGAATCCTCCAAGTATCTGGCAGGTCCAATCGGAAGGAGACATCATTTATCTTGTCAGTAATCTGGAAAGGTCCGTAGTATCACATACTAAGCTTTGGAAAAAGCCTCTCCTTTCCCTTTTTTTTTTCTTAGGCGTGCCTTCTCAAAAGTAAGAGCACCCAATCATCCTCCTTCAGTTTCCAGTCGCGACGATGGCGATCCGCTGTCTTTTTCTGTCGTTCTTGAGACTTCTGTAAAGTCTCGTGAACCTTGGCAAAAGCCGTATCCAAATCTCGCGAATATTCATCCGCTTCAAATTTCTAATCTTTCGTGCTCAGGAAGGATGGAACCTTCGCAGCAGTTTCAACAATCTCTCATGGCGTCTTCCCCGTCGAAGAGTGTATCGTGTTATTGTAGGCAAATTCCACCAAAGGTAAGTTCTTTTCCCATTGAGTCTTCTGATGCGAGATACAAGACTTCAATAAATCTAAAATCACTGAATTGGCAATCTCAAATTGCCCGTCAGTCTGCAAGTGGAACGATGACGAGAACTGCAACCGCGTCCCAATGTTCTCCCAAATTGCCTTCCAAAACAAACTCATAAATCTGGGGTCTCTGTCGGAGACAATCGTCTCAGGCGTGCCATGTAATCGGAAAATCATCGTGATCATTCTGTATTCTCGGGAGATAAAAAAAAATGAAATCCATTTCAATATTTTCCCAGGGGCGGGTGGGTGGGTATGGGTAAAGGCTGTAACAATCCCTGTGCCTTATGCCTGTCAAACTTGACCTTCTAGCATACCAAGCAACTGCGCACAAACTCTTCCACATCCTTCTTCAGTCTCCGCCAAAAGAAATCTCTCTCTACCCCTTTCATGGTGGTAGCAATGCTGCGGTGACCCGTAAAAGGTGGACAGTGGCAATCAGTCATAACCTTTTCCCTCAACGGCTGTGTAACGCACAACATAGTCTTTTTCATCAAGTAGCCTTCCCGAAGGGAGTATCCAGCTACTGTCTCCCCATCCCGTATCCGTGTGAAAATATCTGCAAAATCTGTATCTGTGGCACACTGATCGACCATATCCTCGAAGCTCCTATGATGTATCGCGGAAATAGCCAGAACCAACGGTTTCCGAGACAAAGCATCTGCCACCACATTCTTCTGTCCCTGCACATGGACAATCTGGAAGTGAAACTGTGACAAGATGTTCGCCCACCGCATCTGCTTTTCCGAAAGCTGCTTCTGTGACAAGAAGTAGCGCAAACTCTGATGGGCTGTAAAGACAATGAAATCCGCTCCGAGTAGGTAATGCCGCCACTGAGTAAGAGCGTGGATAACCGCCAAAAGCTCTTTCCCGTAGATCTGTGCTGTCATCTCCGGCCTAGAGAACAAACGGCTCTCGTAAGCTATGACATGGCCTTCTTGCATCAAGACCGCACCCAGACTACGACCACAAGCATCACAATATACTTCGAATGACTTCTGCAAGTCCGGCGAAGTCAAAATAGGTCCCGTAGTCAATTTCTCTTTCAATGTCTGAAAGGCAGTCACCTCTGTGGGTCCCCACGAAAAAGGTACTCCTTTCTGTGTCAAGATATGCAAAGGGGAAGCAACCTCTGCAAACTTTCGTATGAACCGCCTGTAGTATGAACATAGTCCCAAGAAGCTTCTAACTTCATGGACATTCCTCAAATCGGGCCAATCACGGATAGTCTCTATCTTGGCCGGGTCCATTTGCACTCCTGTTGTGTTGCTGACACAATGTGTCCCAAAAAGTGTATCCATGGTAGGAAAAAATTCACTTTTCTTTGCATTAATCACTAGCGTGTGATCTCGTAATGCCTAAAAGACTTGAAGCAGATGATCTCTGTGTTCTGCCTCATTCTTCGAGAAAACAATGATGTCGTCAAAGAAAGTGCCAACAAATAGCCTGTACTCTCGAAAAATCCTGTCCATCATCCGGTTAAATGTCGCAGGAGCATTGGTTAAGCCAAAAGGCATCACCAAAAACTCAAATAACCCAAAAGTCGTCCGAAAAGCTGTCTTGTAGACATCTCCTGGCGCTATCCTGATCTGATGATATCCACTCTTCAAGTCAATCCTGCTAAAGCACGAGGATCCCTGTAACCTGTCGAGTATATCATCGATCCTAGGAATCGGAAATCTGTTCTTGATGGTGATTTCGTTGAGAGTGCTATAATCGATGCACATTCTCCAAGATTTGTCTTTCTTCAAAATCAACAACACTGGAGAGCAATACGGTGAAGTACTAAGCTGGACAAGACCCTTTTCCAAGAGGTCTTTCACTGAGTTCATAATCTTTTCATTTTGTACTCGGCTCACACAATAAGGTGGCCGATTCGGTGGTGTGCTTCCAGATATCAGATCAATGGTATGATCTTCAGGCCCTCTCAAAAGCAATCGGCATGAGCGTGGAGAAAAAAATCTTGGCGTTCTTTTCTTCAGGTCAAAACATATTCAACTTTTATCCATGGTTCAGTTCTCCCAAAAGAATGAGTAAGAAAACTGAAGTTCATCAAGTACAATCTCTAAGCCCTTCATTTATCAAAGTCGCTTTCTCGGCCCGGTAGTCAACCACGGCGTAGTTCTTGTGGTACCAAGGGATCCCGAGTAGAACGTCACTCACGTGCCCTGAACACCCCTGTCATTGCAAACGAAGTTTGCCAATGCTCGGTGTAATGGCAACATCCCATCCGGGTGCCAGTCGAACTACCTCCGCCAATGGCGTCAGTCTGTCGGGCGCAGTTCCAAATCGAGCCGCCAATTCCAAGTGAAAAGAAGTTGGCCTTGGCTCCTTCAAAAGAGCTTCTTGATCCTTCACTTTGCCCCAAAAAAAAAAACGGCAAAGTTTGTACTTTCATTCATTTGATTCGGTGCAAGTCCCACGCCATGTGGTACCAGTTCTGCTTTTCTATCTGCCTTTTCTGCCACATTCCTCAGCTGCTCTCGAACTCTCAGACCTGTCGTCGTCTTTATCATTCTGTTCTTTCTGTGCCTTATCAGGGCACTTTGCGGAAATATGTCCATGTTTCCCGCATCCAAAGCACTTCCCCTCTCTGATGAAGCGAGCTCTCTCCTCAGGAGTAAGCTTGGGTCGTGCATCCCTTTTTTTTTTCTCTGGGTTGCTCTTTTTCATTCTACTTTCATTCCCAGAAGTCTGTTTGGCTCGTTGTGTCATGGCCTCATCTGTGGGGTAGGTCAGACTGCCCGAGTGAATGGCAAAGCCCCGCTTCGCATGACTCATCAACTCCTGAATAGAAGCTGACTTCTGTTCCAAGCAGTGATCTCGGATCTCTGTAGGTAGACCTAAGGTAAACCGCTCAATCTGTTCTCTGAACGAGATCTTCTTGAATGAAGAGGCGGGTAGAAAAGAGCTCCAGAATCTTTCACAATAAGAATTCACTGTATCGCTCTTGGTCATCCGGAGATGGTTCCAAGCAGCTCGTATATCTCGCTCAAACTCTTGAGTCAACCAAGAAGAAATAAAAAGCCTCTTGAATTTCAGCCATGTAACTGGCACAGTCTTGCTTAATAGAAGCGTGGACCACCAAGTACGAGCATTCCCCTCAGAGTAAGAGGCAGCTCTCCGAATCTTGGAGTGCTCTGAATAGCGTCCTCCCGCGAAAGCGATGTCAAACTGCTGTATAAGAGACAAAGCCTTCGAAGCATCTGAGTATCCTGAAAAGTATCAAACTTGATCGAGTGGCCACCTTCCTTAAACTCTCGGACTTTCTTACTATTATCTTCGAGAAAGTCATACTGGTTGGCTTTGTAAAAATTCTTCTTGTTCGCATAAAACTTTCCGTCATCGGAATCTGAGCTGTCTGTAGACGAGTCCTCAGTAGAACTGTCAGTCTCTGGGCGAGATGTAGCCTTCTTTGCCTTTTTCTTGCCCGTTCCGAAGCTTTGTGTCTTGCTTCGCTTTTTGCTTTTTTTCTGTCTTCTTCGCTCTAATCCGAGGAGCTAGAAGAACTGTCAGAAGAAGAAGAAGAAGAACTGGGTACTCCTTCAAATCGAACACGCTTCTTCCGTTTCTTTGCTTTGTCGAATGTCGACTGACGACCCAAATATCCCGGGAAGTCAGTACCTTTGTTCTGCTTTTTGCCGTGCTTTTTGCCGTGCTTTTTGCCTTTCTTTTGCACGTCGAAAAGCTGAGCAATCCGTGCATCAACCACGTTCTCCAGTTCCTTCTCCGTATATTTCTTGGAGGTAGAAGGTTTCTTGAGAGCGGGTTTCGGGAGTGGTGTTGTGGTTCTCTGCCACTCCATCTGTACCTCTTTCAAAGAGGTCTGGTTCATATATTTTACCATCTTCGGGTCCTTGGCAAAATTGAGCATCATCTTTGTTGCATCGCCAATCAATTGACGACGCTCCATCTCTGTTTGCTCCGCCTGAGTAGGCCGAGGCGGGCCATACTCTCTGTCTGAATCTTCGTTGTGATCCCAGCCCGCATCTCCAGATGCAGAGGGAGTCGACTGATCATTGCCTGAAGCCATAGGTGTCGCGGAAAAAAAAATTCAGGGATCGGATTTCCCGTAGAAGAGAAATCGGCCGTACCACTGTAACAAACTTGGACACTCCAAGTCAAGAATCAACCGCGACAGCACCAAATAACCACTTCAAAACAATTCACAGATCACAATAGATTTGCACTGGCCCGGCGGAGTTCCGTGCCTAGAGATATTGGCCCCAAAGACTGGCGCCCCTTTCGGTATTTCTTTTTGTATTAATCAATCATCAAAGTACAAGAGAGCGGTTAGGGTTTCACTCTCAGACTCTGCGTCCAGATGCTCTGAGAAGTGAGGCCCTCACCACTAATTTAAAGGTTACAAGGGATGCCCAAAAGCAGAGCCCCAAAAGCTTTTAAAATCAAAAGCATCGGTTCTCTCTCTCTCTTAGAGAGTCTTTTCTCTTTTTTTTTTATAAAACAAAAGCAAAAGCAAAATTCGCGTCGCTCATCATTTTCCAAAAAAAAGAAAAAAAAAAATTTAAATAATCCGCCTCCGCGATTTCCGGAATTTAGGGTTTTGGCAAAAATTAGGGTTTGCAGGAATTTTAGGGTTTCTGGCAGAAATTAGGGTTTCTGTTGTCCGCCACGTCATCACTTTGTGACACCTATGACTGGCTAGCAACTGCACAATTATCACAGTAATTGGGCTCAATATTTACGAGTACTCTCTTTTGATATGACTCCCAATTAGGATTTGTTTCCACACTCTCTCTCTCTCTCTCTCTCTCTCTCTCTTCTCAAGGTATCTATAATTGGATTTGTTATATTGTGTATGTTATTTTATGGATTTTGCCCAAGGACTCCATGTTGGTGCCTATCCAACTAGAGATGAGGACCCAATACACAAACAATATCAAACTTGCCTAAAAATTTTGTTTAGTTGGATTTGGTTCTGAATACGGTTCACTTCTTTGAACATGAACTAAAATTGTACACCTATCAATACTTTGAATTCATGGGATGCCAATTTCTCCATTTTCAATTGATTGTTTATTAGAACGCCTGACAATGTGTTGATTTCATATCACCTCTACAAGAGAGGAAAGGATAAACAACTACAACTGTGTATCACAAAGAGCGAATACATTCTTATTTTAGAGTAGTCTCATATTGGACAAGTAGGGGAACATTTTTTTGCTAACAAAACTGCAAAAGAAATTTATATTACAAAAACTACATGGCATACCTTGTTCTTTGATGCTGAAGCTTATGCAAAAAGATGTAATTAATGCCAACAAACAAAGGCATCTATAATGAGAGACAAAATACCTCTACAATCCAATCTTGTTGCCTTCTCTAAATATGTACTACATATTTATTTTATTTTTACTTGTTTTCCTCGGGACCCTTGAAAAGGTGCAAGTGGACATTGCACGGCCAGTGTGAAACGACTACGGCCGAACAGGTTTCTCACATCGGGAGTCTAGGTCGGTCAGTATGTGACTGGTTGAGCCAGTTAGCACTAAATTTTGATGAGTATGGAAGCCTGTGTGCGCCAAATGGAATTTGGGCCACTTGGCAAGTCACTTACAAGTTTATAAGTTGGTGGGGACTAGGAAATTAAACCAAAGGGGCAAACTAGACACTTGGCAGTAGCAGAGCCACCTACAAGACACCTCAGGAAGAGGGGACACCAAATGAGAGAAAAGGCTGATCTTTGAACATTAAGTGACCTACAGAGTGTGTGTGAGTAGTGGGTGCAAGTTCACAGCTTTAATGGAAATCTTGCCTTCTTCTTTGTCTCATGTAGCGTGATGATTTTCTCTCGTGCATCTCTCTCCCCCCTCTGCACATATGGTAATGCCCCACTAGTTGGGCTATTCAGATGATTATGTACAATTCTGAGGGTTTTATGCGTGTTTGCCAAGGCAAGAGCCTTCTAAACAGGAACCGGATTAGCTAATTGGTAATCCCCCACAGGTACGCACAGTTCCATCGCGAAAGATTGCAAATTTGGAGAGTTTTCTTACGTGAGAACTCGTCCAAATTACAAGGGAACTGTCCCATTGCGTGCAGGAGCCCTTGGGACATGCGTAGACGTGTTCGCTCTGCCCAAAAGGATCCAAAACAGAGAATTACAACCTGATGTTTTTTTCTGCAGGTTTAGGGTTTCGCACCTAAACTGCAAGGAAACACCAGGGGAGCCTCGAGAAAGCCTTGGGATGCGTGTACAAGGTTTTGGGCACCCAATAGTGGAAAAACAGAGAAATACAGCACTGAAATTCTATTACAGCTTGCCAAAAAGCTTCTGAATTGCGAAGGAATCCGTCCTAGACAGGTACTTTTGACCTGCAAGGAATTTGGCGTCGTTATGCTACGAAAATAGGGTCAAAAAACTGCAATTTCAGCCCTCACCAGCTTTGGACAGCTTTGTGAGACTTTAGATCTAAGTGATTGGATCGTCTATTTTCAATTGAATAAAGAAATACCGAAAGGGGCACCAGTCTTTGGGGCCTACAGGGTGTCGGCCTCATGTGCGCAGTGACATTATAGTCGCTAGACACATCTGTGTTCTCTTTATTCCCAATGCTCTGTGTAAAGTTAACAAGTAATTGAATTAGTACTGCCCTCTACGATGTAACCGTCGGTTATATAATTGCATCGACGGGATAGTCTTTTTTTTTTCAAAAAGTGCAACATGGATTGTTGTGGGTGAAAGCAACACAAAGCTTGTCGTTATGGCAAAGAAGAGAGACCAAGTTCCTGAAGAGGGATCTTCATCATGGCACTGAGAAAGTTCCTTCAACTCTTCAAGAAGAGGACAAGTTGTTCAGAGCTCAACTGCGTAGCTGCATGGAAATGTTTCAGCAGTTGGCTAACAACCCAAGGATGCAGGAGTTCCTACAGGCTCCTACACAAGGTTTTCGGCTCCGACACAGGGCATGACCGAGCCGTTGCAGAAAAAGGAGATTTCCAATGCACAGAGGTCTCGTGGTCCTCAAGGGAAAGCCCATGTGATTGAGCAACTAGCGGTGTCCATTGATCCGAAGCAATTTGCTTTACCTGGACAGGAACCATTTGTGAATGGTCAAGGGAGTAATGAACAGGCTATGCGCCAGACCCTCCCGTTACTTACTTCATATCCTCGTTATTTTGGAGGTGTTTCAATGTTTCAAGCTATGGTTGGACCTTCCATAGGTTATATGCCGCGGAATGTGTTCGAGACAATGCAAACAGGCATGGGTAACCCTATGTACGGGAACATGGGTGTCCAACCAGGTTTTTAGGGTGCCTATGGTCAGTTTCGAGTGCCTGGAACACAGTTTGGTATGGCTGGTTTTTCGCAGTCATATGCCCAAAATGCAGATTTTACAGGTAAAACACGTGACGTGAGTGCTGGAATGAACAATCATGGAGCACCACTATTACAAGCACTTGTTTATGATAATTCGACTCCTTTGAGTCAGCCTAAGGATTACAAGGAAGGTGGGCAAGGCGTGAAGTTTGAAACTTTCAGGGGAACTCAGGATCAACTGAAGGCTTTGACCTTCAAACAGCAGTTTGATGCAGCTTATTCTGGAGAAACCTTCACAAAGTCTTCGGAGATACGCATTAGGCTAGAAGATGTCCATAAGACTGCATTTAGGACGACATTTGGTCTCTATGAGTTTCTTGTCATGCCATTCAGTCTCACAAAAGCTCTTGCCACGTTCAATAAAATGATGGACAAAATATTTAGACCACATACAAACTTTGTGGGTGCCTTCTTTTGATGACATGATTGTCTACTCAAAGTCTAAAGAGGAGCATAGGAATCACTTGACCGCAGTTTTCAATGAGTTACGCAAGAACAGGCTACTCATTAATGCGAAGAAGAGTGAATTCTTTTTAGAAGAGATTCACTTCCTTGGGCACATTGTTTCAAAGGATGAGGTACGCATTGATCCCGCCAAAGTAAAAGCAATTAGGTCATGGCCAGACTTGAAGTCCGTACATGACATTTGAAGCTTTCTAGGCTTATGTTCCTACTACAAGAGGTTCATCCGAAATTTTGCTAAGATTGATTCTCCACTCCATGCACTATAAGGGAAAGGAGTTACTTTCAAGTGGGCAGCTAAGGAAATTCTAGCCTTCAAACACTTGAAAGAGAAGCTGACTTCAAATCTGGTAATCATTTTGCCAAATCTTTCGAAATCTTTTGTGGTTCAGTGTGATGCATGTGGCCACAGTCTTGGTGCACAGAATGACCGAGTAGTCGCATATGAGAGCAGAATTCTTTTGAAGACCAAAAGAAACTTGCAAGTTTATGAGAAAGAATTGCTGACAGTGATTCACGCTCTCACTAGTTGGAAACACTATCTGCTAGGGGCTGATTTTGTTGTCCAAACAGATCATCAAACCTTGCGATATTTTCTCACACAAACGAAGTTGTCTCAGAAACACATGCGATGGGCAAACATCTTGTCAATGTTCCATTTTCAAATTGTGCATGTGCAAGGAAAAAGAACGTGGTGGCTCACGAAAGCCCCAAATTTCAGCAATGTCAATTTCGTACCATTGTGAACTAGACGAAATGAAGACACAATATGCTGAAGATTCAGATTTTGCAAGGATCTATGATCAGCTTGTTGACACGCAACATCATGAGCACTATATGCTTAAGAATGACTTTCTCGTGATGCATGGAAAGTTATGCGTTACTAAACAGTTAAGGCCAAAAGTTTTGATGGAAAGTCATGTTCACCATATGTTGGGCATGCTGGAATTGATGCGACAGTGAAAGGAGTTGAGGCATTCTTCTATTGGCCAGCTTTACATCAAGATGTTGACACATTTGTAAGATCATGCCTAGTATGTCAAAAAGTCAAATTTGATAGGCAAAAGCAATCAGGATTGTTGCAGCCATTGCCGATCCCCGATAGGCCATGGAAAAGCATAGCGATGGACTTTATCTTTGATCTTCCTAGAACGCAAACAGGCAATGATGGGATTTGGACTATCATTTGTCGGTTCAGTAAGCAGGCAGGCCCATTTCATTCATGTTAAGAAGAGATAAAGCCAGAACACATGGTCAAGATATTCATGAGCAATATCTTTAAGTATCATGCAATGCCTCAATCAATTGTCAGTGACAGGGATCCACGTATGACGAGTCTTTTCTGGAAGGCATTGTTTGAGAACATGGGCACTACGCTAAAGTTCTCGTCTTCGTTTGATAAACAAACTGATGGACAGTCTGAAGAGACAAATTCTATTGTCCTAGATCTACTCAAATGTTATGTGTTAAAGCACAAGGCAACTTGGGAACACCATCTCCCATCAGTTGAATATGCTTACAATAACATTGTGCATACGTCAACAGGCAAGGCACCATTTGAGATAGTGGAAGGAGGGAAGAAAGCCCCACCCATTTTGCAAACCAAGGACAAGATATTTGAGAGAGGCATTTGCAAGATATGGACGAAACATACAGGAAGATAAAGATTGCTCTCGAGAAGACTCGGGCTAAGCAAAAGAAAGCTATTGATCGTCACCATCGTGAACGTGTTTTTCAATTGGTGATTGGGTACTTTTGCGCTTTGAAAAGGCTAGGTTAAGGAAAAGGAAAGGCAAGAAATGTTTGTTTCCAAAGCTCGGTATGCAATATTATGGTCCTTTTCAGATTTCAAAAAAGATCAGCCATGTAGCTTACACGTTGAAGCTACCAGAAGGCAATACATAATGATTTTCATGTTAGCCTTCTAAGGCCCTTTGTTGGTGATGTGCCAGAGAATATGCTTGATGAGGAACAACCCGAAGTGGAAGAATTGGATGAGATTGTTCTTGAATAGGTATTGGCACACAAGGAAAGGAAGGTTAGAGGAAAGATTGCAAGATGCTATCTGGTGAAGTTCAAGAACTATCCATCTTTGGATAAATGGAAGAGTCTGAATTGGTTGATTCACCTCAACTATTTTGCAACTATATCTTGAATACTTTCAGATGGAACCCACAGAGACTTGATGTAGCCCTTTGGAGCCAAGTGAGAGCATGTTTCAGAATGCTCAAAGGAGTAGTTAAGCAATTGTATCTACTCTTTCCATACAGAATTTGGCTGGAGAAGTTTACTTGTTTTCCCCGGGACCCTTGAAAAGGTGCAAGTGGACATTGCACGGCCATTGTGAAACAACTGCGACCGAACAGGTTTCTCACATCAGGAGTCTAGGTCGGTCAGTATGGGACTAGTCGAGCTAGTTAGCACTCAATTCTAATGAGTATGGAAGCCTATGTGCGCCACATGGAATTTGGGCCACTCGAGAAGTCACTTACAACTTTATAAGTTAGTGGGAACTAGGAAATTAAAACCAAAGGGACAAACTGGACACTTGGCACCTGCAAGACACCTCAACACAAGGGGGCGCCCAAATGAGAGAGGAGGTTTATCTTTGAACATTAAGTGACCTACAGAGTGTGTGAGTAGTGGGTGCAAGTTCACAGCTTTATTGAAAAGCTTGCCTTCTCCTTTGTCTCATGTAGCGAGATGATTTGCTCTCGTGCATCTCTCCCTCCCCTCTGCACGTATAGTAATGCCCCACTAGTTGGACTACTCAGATGATTATGTACAGTTCTGAGGGTTTTATGCGCGTTTGCCAAGGCAAGAGCCTTCTAAACAGGAACCGGATTAGCTAATTGCTAATCCCCCACAGGTACACACAGTTCCATTGCGAAAGATTGGGAATTTGGAGAGTTTTCTCGCGTGAGAACTGAAACCGGTCCGTAGGGCAATAGACGTAGGCTTTCACCCAAAACTTTATTTTAACTTTACGACACAAAGGAACTTCACGAATAAGCTTGGGACTAGAAATCAACACTTCAAGACATTTCACGACTTGGTAGCTAGAGCGCTACCAAGCAGACAGCAACACCCTGTTGGCCCCAAAGACTGGTGCCCCTTTCAGTATTTCTTTATTGTTATTATACGTGAGAAAAACCTTAAAATTTTACAAGCTGTCCCACTTTTATCGGGCTGAAATTAACTCAATTTCGGCAACATAACCATGGTAGAAGTCTCCACGTACAAAATCCCACGTAAACATTGACTTTCCACACACATTAGAGCACTTTGCAAAACCTGGAGAGAAATTACAGCTCGCTGAATTCTCTGTTTTGCGCTCCGATCCGCATGCCGATCACTTCTATGGATAGCCCTCGAGCTCTCGCACCTATAGGGTCACTTGCCCCTTGAATTAGACGAGATTCCTCACGGGAAATCTCTCTAAATTGTCCTGTACAAGCACCCAATGCTTTCCTGAGGCTCCCCTGGCAAAAAAACGATCGGAACGCTTCCACCTAACCCTCACCGAGCTGTCCAAACCTGTCCATGGCTGTAATTGCAGGTTTTTGACCCAATTTCGCCAACATAGCTGCGCAAAAATCCCTGTAGGTCAAAAGTACAAGTCAAGGACATTTTCCCTTGCGGTATGGAAGCTTTCCAGTGAGCTGCAGGTCAATTTCAGCATGCTATAATTTTCTGTTTGGCCATTGCTAGGTGCCTACTGCCCTCTACACGCATCCCAAGGCCTTTTCGAGGCTCCCCTAGCAATTCCCTGCAGTTTAGATGCGTGCAGAAAAACACAGCAGGCTGTAATTCTCTGTTTTGGACCATTTCAAGCAGAGTGAGCACGCCTATGCGTGTCTCAGGTGCTCCCGCACGCAATGGGACAATTCCCCTGTAAATCGGACGAGTTTTCACGCGAGAAAACTCTCCGTTTTCGCATTCCTTCGTGAAAGAGCTGTGCGTACCTGAAGGGGATTAGCAATTAGCTAATCCGATTCCTGTACAGAAGGCTCTTGCCTTGGCAAAATCACATAAAACCCCCAGAATTGTACATGGTCATCTGAGAAGCCCAACTAATGGAGCATTACCATATGTGCAAAGGGGAGAGAGAGATGCGCGAGAGCAAATCATCGCGCTACATAGAGCAAGGAAGAAGGCATTAAAGCTGTGATCGCCTGCACCCACTACTCACACACACATTGTAGCACCTATAAGCTAAAATTAGCCCCCACTTCAATTTTGGGCGCCCCCTCTTCTTACAGACTTGGCAAGTCGCTCTGACACCGCCATGTGTCCAATTTGCTCCTTTTGATTTAATTCTTAGTACCACCAACTTATAAAGTGTAGCGAGAGGCCTAAATGACTTTGAACTAAGCCTAGACACCCTTTTACTGCTCGAATTCCAATGTCAATTGGCCTAACCAACTCGTGGTGACCTGCCCTTCCCGACTGCGGGTGAAACTCTCGACCATCGGTCGTTTCACACTGGCCATACAATGTCCGACCATTTGCAACTTCAAAAAGAGGGTCTCAAAAATTAAACAAAAATCATCGGAAAGAAACCAATTCCTCAAGTTAGCAATTGTCACATCCTCGTGACATACCACCCTCGATTGCGTACCATATATACATGCCATAGATGATTTACTGTGGTAAGCACCCTTTTATCATCGCATGTATCCACAAGAAAGACTGTCAAAACATGTGTACAAATGACTTAATAAGACCTTCATACTTTTGTCAAACAATGTACATTGCTATTGCACTGAATCCATGAGTACATTTGATGTGTTAGTTCTATCATTACCCCTCCTTTGCAGACGTTGGGTTGGGGCATACGTAGGCTGTAACCCAAAGGCTTCAAGGTAAAGCTGCAATACATTTGGTGACACTGATAGTTCATGCTCTTCCATCCACTTTGCATCCATAGGTGGATAGTTCTTGAACTTCACCAAATAGCATCTTGCAACCTGTCCCTTAACTTTTACATGTGCAAGAGGCTCTTGCCTTTGCAAACGAGCATAATTCCATAACACTGTAGCGTACTACCCATGACCAAGTAAGCTCAAATTTCAAGATGATTTACCAATGCGTCAAAGAATCCAAGCAATCGCCTAAGAGAATCGACGAGCAGCGTGCCACCTGGCAGACCCACATCACTCCCGCAGGAGATCTAGAGGCCGGTCTACCACAGTAAGATCTCTCCCTATCTCATCTTGGTTCATACTTGCAAACCCTAAAAACGCAACAAAAAAAGGTTATGTAGGAACATGCGGAATTTCCTCTCTGTCTTGTGAAGAGGAACCCTCTTCCCTGGTGTCATCCGTCCAATCAACCAAAGTGTAATTCCAAGTTCCTGTGCTTTGTGTCTTTGCTCAAAAACCAACCAAAGCTTACTTCTTGAGGAAAAAGTGATTCTGTCTCGGCAACAAAAACCATGAAACCAGCCCAAAGGGCGGTAGACGTAAGCTTTCGCCCCAAACTTTATTTTAACTTTACTACACAAAGGAACTTCACGAATACTGTGCTTTGTGTCTTTGCTCAAAAACCAACCAAAGCTTACTTCTTGAGGAAAAAGTGATTCTGTCTCGGCAACAAAACCATGAAATCAGCCCGAAGGGCGGTAGACATAGGCTTTCACCCGAAACTTTATTTTAACTTTACTACACAAAGAAACTTCACGAATAAGCATGTGACTAGAATTCACCACTTCAAGACATTTCACTTCTTGGTAGTAGCTAAAGCACTACCAAGAAGACAGCAACACCCTGTTGGCCCCAAAGACTGGGGCCCCTTTCGGTATTTCTTTATTCTTAGTATACTTGAGAGAAACCTGTAAAATTCTACAAGCTGTCCCACTTTTATCAGGCTGAAATTCCTCTACTCTGATTTCGGCAACATAACCACAGTAGAAGTCTCCACGGACAAAATCCCAAGTAAACATTGACTTTCCACGCACTTTAGAGCATAGTTACAGGGGACGGGGGGGACGGGCCCTAGGGCCGGGGAACGGCCGTAACCGGGCCGAGAACGGCTGGGAACGCCCAGGGACGGACGGAAAACGGGCCGGACGGGCGGGTCGCAGGGGGGATGGACCGGGGCCGGACCGGGGTCGGACGGACCGGACGGGGACGGCAGGGGTCGGCCGGGGTCGGATTCAAAAAAGTAACCGTTTTTGACCGTTTGCAACGGCTCTGTGCAGCCCCAACTGCCATATTTTTTAAGCCTTGGCCCTTGGGAGGCTATAAAAGGCTCCCTTGGGCCTCTTAATACTCATAGTCTCAATGCTCAATGCTCATTCCATTTCCCTCAAGCTCAAGGCTCAAGCTCATTCCATTTCCCTCAAGCTCAAGGCTCAAGTTTGAACTTTGAAGCTCTCCTCTCCCTCTTCTACCCACTTTGAAGCTCTCCTTTACTCTCTCTCCACACAAGCTCTCCTCTAACCCTTCTAACTTCTAAGCTCTACTCTCTCGAGTCTCTCCACCATCATGTCATCTCAAGCCAACTCCACTTCTCAAGCCGCTTCTTCTCGAAGGAGGCCCGCAGTGCAAACGTGGTCGTGGTGGGATGAAGTCGACTTTAGCTCGCGTGGCAAAGGTGGCGGTGCAAGACCATGGACGTGCAAGCTATGTCCATACAAGAGATCGGGTGGTTCAAACAAAGTGCGAGCCCATCTTCTTCATGAACCCGGTCACGAGGTGAAGTTTTGCCCTCATGTAGCTCCCGAGAAGAGGTTGGATCTTCTTGAGAAACTCACGGTGTATGAGGTTGCGGAAGCGGCCAAGAGGGGCCGCTTTGTTGCCGTTGATCCCTCCGCCACGGCGACACCGCGAGAGCAAAGGGAAGCCAACCTTGACGACATCTCTCGAACCTTCAAGAGCCATGGATCTACACCGTCCTCTTCCCTTCCGCATCGCCAAACCACTCTCAACGAAAATTGGAATCCTAAATTGAAGGAAGAGGTAGATAGGTCGGTTGCCCGATTCTTCTTCCACGACCACATTGCCTTCCATGCTTCGCGGTGAGTTTCCCTTGGCATATGCACATTGCAATCTTCCATTTTGTATTCATAATGGGTTATAATTTCTCGACTCTCCATACTAACGCAACATGCTCTATTTTGTGTGGATAGGTCTCCATACTTTCGAACCATGGTTACGAAAATAGGGGAATATGGCTCCTCTTATGTGCCACCTTCATCGGAGAGGCTTCGCACCACCCTTCTTGACAAAGAGAAGCTTGCCGTGGAGCAAGCGGCCCAAGCAACAAAGGAATTGTGGGAGACCAATGGCGTCTCTCTTCTTGTAGATGGATGGAGCGACACCCGCAAGCGGTCCATCCACGGGGTGGTGGCCTACTCTCGGGGGGAGATGTACTTTGTGGAGTCACATGATGCATCCGATAGTGGCAAGGCCGCCGAGATGCTTGCTGCGGAGTGGACAAGCACCATAGAGATCACCGGCCCGGAGAATGTCCTTTGTATGGTTGCAGATGGAGAGGCGTCAAATAGGGCAGCCGGAGCTATCATTGAGGGCATGTATCCCAGCATCCATGTCACATTTTGCATGGCGCATTGCCTCAATAACCTCCTCAAGGACATAGGGAACTTGTCATGGATTTCACCCACCATTGGTGACGCCTCTCGAATTGTCTCCTTTGTGCTCAACCATCAAAAAGTGCGCCATGAATTCTCAAAGAGGAGCCAGTTGTCTTTGCTCAAATATTCAGAGACAAGATTTGCATTCAATTGGCTTATGCTAGGCCGCTTGTCTACATGTGGCGGAGCCTTAAGGGGCCTCTTTCTCAGTGATGAGTTCCAGGCCATGCCGGAGTCTACATCAGCAGTAGGATTGAAATGCCGAGAATGGGCCGACGACGCCGCTTGGTGGGAGGAGGTGAAGACTCTTGACGCCATGGTCAAGCCTATTCTACACCTACTTCGAGTGGTGGATGGCTTGCAGCCATGCATTGGCAAAGTCTACGAAGCCATGGATCGGATGATAGAGGCACTTAAGAAGCTTGTGCCTAACCCTGTTCAGTATGCGGAGATTCATGGCTTGTGTGAGTCGAGGTGGAATGGATACTACTCTCCACTTCATGCGGCAGCTTATGTGCTTGACCCTCAGTTTCAAGGAAGGCGTCAAGAGACCGACAAGGAGGTGAGCAAAGGATGGCGGCTTGCATTGAAGCGCCTTGAGCCTAGCAGTGACATTAGGCGCAAGATTAGAGACGAGCTACTCAACTACAGGCAAAAGAAGGGCTCCTATGGATGTGTAGATGCACAGCTTGATTGCAACAAGATTGGCTCGGTTTTGTGGTGGGAGGACTATGGAGGAGATGGCCCACATTTGCAGCGCTTGGCTGTTCGTGTCCTTAGCCAAGCATGTACCACTAGTTGCTTGGAGCAACTATGGAGTGTGTACAGCCACATTGCCTCTAAGAAGAGGAATCGCCTTGGCGTTCAGAGGGCCAATGATTTGGTGTTTGTGAGCGCTAACTTGCGCATGCTTGCCAAGAGCATCACACACAAGGCAGATCCTTTCACTGAGTGGGAGATGGCACAAGAGAATCCATCTATGGCCGATACTCTTTTGGAGGAGCTAGAGGAGGATTTTGAGTCTCAATGCGAGTCTCCCGAGCCGGAGCCCTCATACGTTGCTGATGACCTTGACTACGACGACGATGTGGAGATTCAGCAGGCGAGCACTTCTTGAGTTTGATGATCATTGATCACTCGACTCTCGAGTCTAGACTCTTGAGTCTACGACTCTACCTACTACATAGCCCTTTGTACTTTTTGTTATCCTTGAGGCCTCAGGCTTGTCCTAAGTCCTTTAGGCTTTTTGACTCTTGAGCCCTTGTGGCATGCACTTCTCATTTTGTATCCATCGATCATCGATGTTTTATTAGCACATTTCAGCCTATATGACTCGTGTTCTTTGGTCTATTTAGTGTAAATTAATGGTCAAAGTGATGCTCTATGTGTGTGGCATGTGTGTAGGTCAAAAAATGCCAAAAAAACTCTCTTTTTTTTTTTGCCGTTCCGAACCCCGTCCCCGTTTCCTGACTTTTGCTGTCCCGACCCCGTTCCCGACCCCGACTCGCCGTCCCATGTAACTATGCTTTAGAGCACTTTGCAAAACCTGGCGAGAAATTACAGCTCGCTGAATTCTCTATTTTGCACTCCGATTCGCGTGTCGGTCACTTCTGTGGGTAGCCCTCGAGCTCTCGCATCTGTAGGGTCACTTGCCCCTTGAATTAGACGAGATTCCTCGCGGGAAATCTCTCTAAATTGTTTTGTACAAGCAACCAATGCTTTCCCGAGGCTCCCCTAGCAAATAGAACGCTTCCACCTAACCCTCACCAAGCTGTCCAAACCTGTCCATGGCTGTAATTGCAGGTTTTTGACCCAATTTCACTAGCATAACGACGCAAAAATCCCTATAGGTCAAAAGTACACGTCAAGGACACTTTCCTTGGCGGTATGGAAGCTTTCCAGTGAGTTGCAGGTCAATTTCAGCATGCTCTAATTTTCTGTTTGTCACTGCTAGGTGCCTACTACCCTGTACACACATCCCAAGGCCTTTTTGAGGCTCCCCTGGTGATTCTTTGCAGTTTAGGTGCGAAACCCTAAACCTGTAGAAAAACACAACAGGCTGTAATTCTCTATTTTGGACCGTTTCAAGCAGATCGAGCACGCCTACGCGTGTCTCAAGTGCTTCGCACGCAATGGGACAGTTCCCCTGTAAATCGAACGAGTTTTCACGTGAGAAAACTCTCCGTTTTCGCAGCATGCTGCACTCCAATGAAGGAGCTTCCTCCTAATGGAGAGAAAGAGAGGAGCAGTTTGCTGCTTTGAAGCCAAATCCAAGCCAACCTGACAGCCTAGATAACGTACAGAAGTTCCTGGGGGTATCCACTTGAAGCCCTCTCCCGATGACCAATCAAGCATCGGAGCGCTACCAATCCAGAAAGCCCCTTCTTCTTGCCTCTACTGTGTCTCTGGATCTTTCCCCTCTTCTGGCTCTTTCTTCCCTCGTCATTACACACGGAGGTCGAAGAACTGCAAAGCTATCAGAAGAAGATGAGGATGAACTGAAATCATCCTCAAATCGAACTCGCTTCTTGGTCTTCTTGGCATTTTCAAAAGTAGATTTCCGACCCAAGTAGCGTGGATGTGATGCTCGACTTTGCTTCCCGGGCCACTTCTTGGTCTTCATGAGTGTGGTGACTCTTCGCTCTACTGCTTCTTCAAACTCATCCTCTCAATACACCTTCTAGGCCGGAGACCTAGGTGTAGCTGACTTCTTCATTGCCGAGTGCGCACATTTGTAGAGAGTTGATACTCCTCTAATCCAAGCACTTGAAAGCCCCATCCTGCGCAGAGTGCCCTCCAAGAAGTCCTAGTCAACTCTGTCGTATGTCTTCTCTAAATCAAGAAGGAGTCCCACAAGACCCTCTCCTCGGAGACGTGCGAAAGCAGACGCCTCCCAAAAGGTATAGATGTTGTCAAGGATACTACGCTCCTTGACAAAGTCTGTCTGCATCTCATGTATAATGCTCTCAAGTAGTGGCTGAATCCTCAAACTCAAAGCCTCAAATCAAACATCAAATTACGAGAAGATGTCATGTGCCTAGTACCACCATTGCTAATGATCCATTCGCTTTCCATCGCAAAAGGAATATGATCGTTGGAGATCTTTGCCTTTGCAGAACGAGGATATACATCGTCGCTACTTAAGACTTGATATGCCGCCGCAAAGGATATTATCTCAGTGAGTCCGATGCAGATGATGATAAACCTAGATTTGTAGAAGGAAAAGTGTGTCGTGTTGTGCGTGTTGTGTGTGGGTGCCTCTTAGTGGAGTGTGCAAGAAGTCTCACTTTCATTGAACTACACAAGCAAATGACAATGACTATTGCAAGATAACGATGAATTGAGTCATACGTAAATGACACACCACAATGGTACTCAAAGCTCTATTGAAGTGATCGATTCATGTATCAACTCGAAGAATCGGCTGGCCGAACTCTCAAATCTAGACCAAAGATTACACGATACAATGGGGATGTAGAGGCTCAACAATGCATGGAGTGTGTTGCAAGACTATGTACAGCCTCAAGACTCAAGACCAAGATAGACCAATTATAAAGCTAATGACTCATCCACTGTGGGGCCTCGCCATGCGCGCACCAATGTTAGTCAGTTGAGGGGACCTGATGAGTCAGTTGCTTCATATCATGAGGATATGAATGCAGTTGCTATTGACTTTTACCGTGAGTTGCTTTCAGTTGAGCCACAGTCAAAGCGCCAGGATGCATGTAGAGAGCAGGATTGGGCACAGATATTTTTCCTTTGATAGTGAAGTTACTTTTGGAGACAACTCAATGGTTCCTATACACAATGATGGGCCTAGGGAGCTTATTCCAAATGGCAAAGGCAAAATGTGGCTCTCCCAAGTATTATATGTTCCTCGACTGCAATAACATTTTGTGGGAGGGTGCATGAGGTTTGCAATCTTGGCATGATGAACTTTATCTAGCCAAAAGGCCAAGGCACATAGCAGAAGCAATTGGACCCACTTCGACCTCTTTCTTTAAATTTGGAGTCACACCCAATAGATATACCTTGAGCAAGTTCCATTGGACTAGTGTCCCTTGGTGTGCCAAATGAAAGTGATACTCTCTCCGGCAAGTTCCCTCAGAACACTTGTGACAATAAGAGTGCAAGAAGAGAGTGGTTTGTTTGCACAAAGCAGCTATTTTGGGGAGGCTGATCACGACGATTATGGAGGTGTAGTGGGTGCCCATTTTAGAGGAGAGGTGTGCTTGCACTTAAGCTGCTATTGTCAGTCGTTCCCATGCATCTTCCATTGCCACTTCTAATGGTAAGCTCATTAACAATCATAGTTCAAGATAAACACTTTGTTGCTGACAAAGAATAAGACAACCCTCCAGAATTTCTTTTCTTGTGTGTGTGTGTGCCCATGTGCATTAATTTGCATCCATATTGGTGTGCACTCGTGCCAGCACTAGTTTTGTTTACTGCATACCCAGACAATTAATTTCATCATAAAGGAAATAAAAAAAATGGTAAACTCAAAAACGAGGCGCCCTTGTAAAAACTAGTGTTTCAGCTCACTAATAAGGCAAATCGTGAAAAAGCAAGCATACCTGAGAGCATCAAAGACTAGAATCACGACCTTCTTGACAGCTGGTGGAGTCCAGCAATGGGGTTTAGTAGCAATGTGCTTTGGCTTGGTAGGTGTTTGTCTTGTGCAGTCGTCCTCCTCAGAGACTGCATGGAAGGAGCTTGAGTTGCTTATGGAAGGAAGCATATAGGCCAAATTACAGCCCACCTCGTCGTGTTGGAGATCATCGCAGTGGCTGAATAGAGGAAGCTCGTTGCGTGTAAGGAGGAATCCCCGCGTAAAAACGAAGATGCCTATGCCGTGCAACCCTGAAATATATAGGAATAGACACAACATGCGCTGTTCCTGCTTCAGCTCCATTGTTCCGTCTTCAGAGGACTGGTCGAAAGCTGGTCAACTTGACACTCGCAAATCTACACTTAACAAGTGAAAGGGTCACGATGGCTTTCTGAAACAATAGTAAGAAGTGATAAAACAGTAGTAGCACTTCAAGGGGGTAAGAAAAGGGCAAAAAGGGCACTGAAAGGAAAGGAAAGGGCAGGGGAGGGCACGTGGAGGTCTCTCTCTCTCTCTCTCTCTCTCTCTCTCTCTCTCTTTCTCTCTCTCGCTCGCTCGTCGCAGTGGCAACATTTGGAGCCCTGCACGCCTCTCTCTCTCTCTCTCTCTCTCTCTCTCTCTCTCTCTCTCTCTCTCTCGCTCTCACACGCACACATACATACGAACCTACGGTTATCCCCCAGAGCCTCAGACACATCTCTCTCTCTCTCTCTCTCTCTCTCTCTCTCTCTCTCTCTCTATCAAGAGAGGCCTATTTGCTGGTTCTGTTTGCGCCAAGCAAGGCTGCAACCCCGTCGGGGCCTCTCGATCTCTGTCTGTGTGAGGCCTTGCCAGTGGCTCTAACCGCATGAGGAAAGCCCGTAGCTATGCAAGGCGCCTCTCTGAGGCAGTGGGTAGAGAGAAAGAGTGGGAGAGTCGGGACATGGTCATTGACTAGTTGCTCCCCAAGGGTAATAGAGGAAGTGGAATATGCTGGGGTAATAAGGGATTTTATTTAAACGGTGCCAGTAGCAGAAGCTTACCAGGAATTATATAAGGTGAAACATTGCTCGGGAATGTCTCTTTTATTAAGAGATCAGGTGTCTTCATCACAAAGAAGCAAACCAAAAAATACTAACAAAATTTTTAAAATTTATAGGATTTTTAAACTAAGTTTTGACATCATTACACCGGTTTTTCTTTTTTTTACTATGGTTTTCTCATTAATATATATATACATATATATATATATATATATATATAAAGCTTTGTGAGGGCACTTTTGTCTCCCAAGTGATCCTAAGAGCATCAACTTTGATAAGTGTGTATGCATACATTGTGTGTGTGCGTATGCGCATGCATGTGATCATTGTTTGTGTGCCTAGGATGTGTATGTGTAGGCATCACACAAAGCCCTCAACATTTTTTTCCTGCACCCCATCATACATTGCTTCTTGTCTCATGCATTTGTGAGTGTGGTGTGTGTTGTGTTGGGAGCATATTGACGACATCAGTGGGGATGTTGTAGTAGTGAGTTAATACTATGCATGATGAAGTTGATGGCTATATTGTCTTATGGATGATTACCATGACACTATAGCTACCATGAAGTTGATGGTTATCTTGTCTTATGGATGACTACCATGACACTATAGCTACACTTTCCTTCATTGATGGATTTAAGCTATTCCTAGATTCATCTAGGTATATGTTTTAGTCGTATTAGTGGACATTGTGAAGTTTTTGTCCAAGTTGCAACTAGTTGATATTGTGGAAATTCTTACTATTCTTAGTGGTGTGTATGCCCTATCAACTACCTTTTTTGTTGCATTAATTCTTTCTATCTAATTCTTTTTTGTAGTGCTAGGCTTCATTGTGGCTGAGTCTGCCCTTGATCTTTGGAGTCGTGATAGAAACTAGATAGGCTAAACCTTGTGTTGATGTATGCTCATGTGTGTGTGTGTGTGTGTGTGTGTGTGTGTGTGTGTGTGTTGTTTTTTTTTTTTTAACTTATACTTATACACAAAAGAACATAACAATTCAAAAGACAATTGACTTTAAACAAAGGACAATGATTAGCACAAAAACAACTGAGTCTTTGATTCATTTTTGTACATCATAGTGAGAATGAGGTATGATTCTAGTGTTTTGTATGTAAGATAGTCAATAACAACTTATTTTGAAGTGCAAGAGGCCAGGTTCCATAGGGATGGACAACAGCTAAGCCAAAAAGATCCTAAGTAAAGATAGAGTCCTCACATACATCCATATAAACAAGACAACAGATTTGTTGGCTTTGAATACGTATTACAAGTGTCAACGAACCTATCAGTTGTTATCCATGTCCTACTTAAAATCTCTTTAACTTATACCTACCATCCATGAAGTGTTAAATATGAGCAAATATCCATTCTCAGAATAGTAATCCATAGATGAAAGTGTGTGTGTGTGTGTGTGTGTGTGTGTGTGTGTGTGTGTCCACCCTAGCACAGGCACCATACTCAATGAGTCGGCAATAGGCCCATTGAGTATGGGCCTACTGCCTCATCTAGAAGAAAATCCATGAGTCTCATCGGAGCTATGAGTGAATGTTAACAAAGAGAATTATACTCCCTTTGGAGTTTTAAGGCTTTGTTAGCCAGTAGAGAATAATATGGATTTTGTTCATAGTCAATCATAGAAGTTTTTCATGCTTTAACCAGTTTTTATGGACAGTCCTCAAAACGAACCGTCCATCCAAGAGTGGTTCATTTATAGGTAAAATGTTCCTGAAATCATAAGAATCAAAATAATTACACAAGGGTAAGTAATTTTGGATAAGCCTACAACCTAAAACCAGCAAAGTCAAAGACTACAATAAATGTGAGTAGGAATCTGATCTATAGACAAGGGAAGACCACCTAACACCTATCAACCTAACAAGAAATTATAAACAGTGGGTCCTTCAAAGCCTATAGACAAAAATCTCCAAAGCCAATGTCCTGGTTTCCCAACTTTCTAGAAGAACCTTGTGTTTAGGACATGTGTGTTGTGTTTTTAGACTTATACTTATACACAAAAGAACATAACAATTCAAAAGATAGCTGGCTTTAAATTAAGGACAATGATTAGCATAAACTCAGTAGTTGATTCATTTTTGTACATCATAGTGAGAATGAGGTATCATTCTAGTGTTTTGTATGTAAGATAGTCAAGATTAACGTATTCTGAAGTGAAAGAGGCCAGGTTCCACAGTGATGGAAATTAGCTAAGCCAAAAAGATCCCAAGTAAAGATAGAGTCCTCACCTAAATCCATATATATAAACAAGGCAACATATTTGTTAGCCTTGAATACGTGCTACAAGTGTCAACAAAACTATCAATTGTTATCCATGTCCTACTTAAAACCTTTTTAACTTATACCTAGCATCCATGTAGTGTTAAATATCCACTCTCAGAACAATAAGCCACAGATGAAAGTGACATGTGTGTTTTCCAGCAATGTATGTGGACAATAGTTGATAATTTTTTTGTGCCGCTGCAACTCAACGTTGAAACCCCAATGGAGCCAAGAATAGGAGGAAAAAAATTTGGTGGCAAGAAGCTTCCCATGGGCAAGAATTGGGTAGCGCCAGTAGTGTTTGTAGGATAGGCCACTCCTCCAAATCCTCTTAGAATTAGTCCCCACTTGAGAGAAAGGGAGTGTCGATGGGAGATGGACTTGAATGCCAACCCTTTTATTAAAGGGGAACACCAATTGGAAACGCTGGCTTTTATCAATCCACGTCCTATGAAGAAATTGGAGAAGGTGATTGATTGCCATGAGCAGAAGAATGAGAAGGTGGATGAGAGGCTGGTTGGACAGCATCCCAAAAAGCCAGTAAAGAGTGCAATTGCAAAAGGAAACGGAAAATTTGTCATTGATGAAGGGGTGAGTGACTTCAAAAGTGGAGGTTGAGCAACTGGGTTGAGTCAAAATAGTAGAAGAACGTCCAAGTTTATGCAAGGGAGATGACAAGGGGATTGGGAATAGTAGCCTACAATTGATGGCTTCCATGCCACTACCATGTGTGGAGGTCTTCTCACCCCCGACAAGAGGCTTGCCCGACATTGTCGTGCAAGTGATGAATGCTCTAAACGGTATCCCTTTAAGTTAAAGAGGTTGAAAATGGAGAATCATCTCAAGAAAAAGCATGGCCTTGTCATACACATCCCTATACCGAACTCAAGTCACCCCTCCAAGGTTGATTTGGGCTCAAGAGACAAGGCACCAAGTACATGGCTGGAGAAAACTCAATGGCACAAGCTGGCAAAGAAGAAATCTGAGGACAAAGAAATAAATTTTGCAATGAATGCAAAGAAGGTTGAGGACCTTCATCGCCTTTGAGCACATGAGAAATGGAGCAAGCCGCAGGTCGAAATTTAGAATCGTACCAAAGGAGAAATTTGTGGATAGCATTGTCAAAGAACACATGACCACCTACCACATATACACTGCATTGCACCTTGCACACATCTAGAAATGCATTGACAAAGGCTACTATAAGCACGGAAGATAATTAACTAGTTAAGGGATTTCTTTGCATTCCTATGGTTGCTACAACTTAGTTCACATTCCTTGTATTTTTTGAAGGCTCAACATGTGGACATGTTTAACTTTATTGCACGCTTATTCTCGTACCACGATAAGCATGTTTATGGTTGCTATAGTTTAGCTTGTGTTCCTTGTATTCTTTGAAGCTTCAACACGTGAGAATGTTTATGTTCTTTCTATCTTATGGTGGTCACATTCGATTTGCTTTACTGAAGCAACAACATTTGAGCTTGTTGTAGGTTTCATGGACATTTCGTCAACTTGCATGAATATATTTTCTTGCCTTGTTTGCTACCATGGGTTTGTTTTATCCACCATTGGTTGTTGCCAAGGGTCTAGGTATACACATGCTATTATGCTTGCCATTGTTTAGTTTAAACTCCTTGTATCTAAAATTCGTAGTGTTTAGTTTATGTTAGTGTATGTTTGGAGGCTTAAGCATGTGGTTTGGTTACATGTTTCACATCCGTTGTCTTTGTTTACATGAAGGTCTTTAAAGTTTCACCCTTCTTTGCTACTATGGGCCTGCCCAATGTACTGATCATCGTCCAACGTTGCCTCCACGTGCCTTTTTGTTGGTATGGGCCCATTTCACCCACATGCTTGGTAGTCCTTGTTTATCTAGGACCTCAATAGAGGTGGTCCTTATAATCAGTGCCGCAACAAGGGATCGGATGGAAACTTAGAGATAACTACAATCTCCAAAGCTTGCAAACACTTTATCACTTCAAAAAACTTGAATAACTAAACTGGGAGAGAGAGAGAGAGAGAGAGAGAGAGAGAGAGAGAGAGAGAGAGAGAGAGAGAGAGAGAGAGAGAGAGAGAATATGTCAGAGTAGGATGCCCCTATACACAGTTGGTGGCCTTGAACTTTGGATATTTGTTTATCAAATTGAACTGTTCATGTACAAGGATCAAAGGGTTGAAATCTGATAGTTGGAGTTCATGTAAACATATGACGTTAATCTACAAGTGATATTTATGTGTGTGAGTGATGCCCTAGAGGGCTGCTTTTATAGGTCCAGAGGACCTACAACAATAGCACATCCCCAAAAAGTAGGGGCTCTCCAAAAACACCTCCCATATTTTTCTCTAAAAGAGAGAAGAAGGCACCTTTTTAACGTTATTTAATGAAAGAAAACTCGTTTTTAGAAAGAGAAAATCAATAAATTCAAGATAGAAAAATTTACGAATTCTAGAGAGAGAGAATTGGTAGAATCAAGAGAAAGAATAAAAAATTTAGGTTTAGATAGAAAATCAATAAATTCTAGAAAGACAATGATTTGTAAATCACTAAGCCTACTTAAGAGGCTATTCTATAATGAGTCATTTTCTCTTTGATTTTTAACCATCGTGTCTAGACTCTCTCTTTATGCTCTCACCTTTGGCATAGGCTAACCCTAATCTCCTTCTCTCTAATCATAAACCTAACACCATGGTTAAGCTAAGGCTCCATCCTCCACAGCCTAACTCTAAACCATTGGTGATTAGGGAACACCCTTCCCAACAAGTGGTATCAGAGCCGACGGTTCCGTACCTAGGTCTATCCATGAGTTAATCCCTATTTGCATTAGCATTCCTAATAATCCACTCCCTAATCACTAGCATCACTACTTAAGCTTGTATATGTTCTTGGAAATACCAATGATCCACTACCCTTCTTGATTAGTGAGCTTTTGATGAGTGGCATTTCATCATTATGTTTTGTGTGTGCATTTTTTACTAGGTTGCATATTATTGCACTCAATTTCAATAAGGTTTGGATCACCATAGATTTCATTATAGCCCTCTTTTCCTTTTGCAAATTGTGTATGTGTATTGTGTTTTTTGAGACTATTCCATAGAGCACTTAAAAGCCATAATCGCATATTGTTTGGCTATCCTATTAAGCTCTCAAAATCCCTCCATTTTTAGCTTTTAATTGACTGCATAATCACTACTTTTGGAGATCATTAGCCCATTAATTAACCCCCTAATTATGAGTGTATGTAGAAGTTTTTTTTAATATGTGCACACTTTGTTGAAGCCAACTCATATCACCAAATTTTTGAGTGCCTCACATTCAAAAGACTTGGCTCAAGTGGTCAAGGCGTTTTCAAGTTGTTGATACAAGAGGTTTGGGGGTCAAAACCTCTCTCGGATTTTGTGGAGGCGAACCTGGGTGGATTTGAAAAGCCTTCAGATTTATCTTGTAGGCTTGGTTGGTCCCTTGGGTGGTGGCTCATACGCCAACATTTTTGTTGCCTAGACTGCTTGAACACAAAAAGAATTGCGTTCAATTAGGAGAGGATTCCATGATGGGAGCTATCGTTAAGAGCCAGGAGCTATTGACTTCAAGGTGTTGGATGAATGGATCGAAGGCATGCGTGTGTGTAGCAAAGATGGAGAGAGAAGAGAGGGAGAGGGAGAGAGCACAACACAGGGATGTGGGGTGGAGCTCCTAAATCTCATTGTATGAGCACAATGTGAGAATGAGTGAGAGCTCCTTATTGTTTGTATGTATAAAGAATAAGGAGATAAATGTGAGCGGCCGAACACTGGTCGGCGGACACGGGCAAAGCATGGTGAGGCACACCGCCTTTACCTAACATTCTCCCACTAAAGACTGTGTGCCGATAAGTGGCAAGAAGACTAGCCTACAACTAGTATATACAAAAGGTGAGAGAAGACGGGTCTCAACCTATGCCTACTAGCTCACTCCAAACACATAAGCACATCTGTAACCGCTCTAGTGTAAATGCAACATGCATACCACTAGGGCTAGAGCCATGATGACACTCCTGATGCAGGTATCGAGTGACGACCTGCATGGCTCCACAATGCACAATGACAGTGTCAGTCATCGCACAACTGACAACTCCCACTGCAAATGCACCAATCAAATAAGCAAGATCAGGTCTCAAGACCAAAAGGTCAGACATGAAAGACCTGAAAGCCGACAAAACATGCACTATGTGTGCCAACCTATCCCAACCTCAGTGCCATATGCACCTCATTAGGAACCACTTGACTATGCATCATCATGTCAGCATCGTCTGGCAAAGGCATATCTACTGAGAATGACTGCAAAACCAAAAAATCAGCACCACTGCAATCACACACAACTATTTGAAGGACACTGTCTCCCTCAAACGTATCAAACGCATCATAAAACAATGCATCGGTCTCTGGCTCAATTGATGTTACCTCAACTGATGACTGACCAAGTTGTGCATCCCTAGAGATACCACTGTCTGCATGAACTTCACCACAAGACAAATGCACAACCTGCTCTCCATGCAACACATCCGCAAAAGAGACATGCCTCGTCTCTCCTCCAAACATGGCTGCAAATACACAGAGACTACACTGCCTTGTGTGTCAGAAATATGCAAAGGGTATACCAGACCACTCCTAGCACCTCTAGTTATCACCAATGATCCTCTATGCATCTGAAATGACCGCTCTCCAAGCAATTGACAATGTCCACTACTCTGCAATAACTGACGCACTGAAATGAGACTCTCGTCGAGTCCTGGTACATAATGTACATCTCCTAGCATAAGCAATGCACAACTAGGTAAAGACATGCATACATCTCCAGCACCATCTATGTCATATGTTGAACCATCAGCAAACTACACACAACCAAGTCTCCCACTAGAGAAAGAGAAAAACAAATCACGACGTGGCGTGACGTGAAAAACTACATGCTCGTCTAGTAGAAAACGTGTAAACAATGTGCTATCCCAAGACACAAAGTAGTCTGAAGGCAAGCTAGACTCAAAAGTGACATGCCCATCACATGCATACTCTCTAACATCTATCCTCATAGTAGCACCATGCATCTGCTCTATCCTCATAGTAGCACCATGCATCTGCCTCTTCCGCTGCCTCATACGCCGAAAGAAATGGTGCCTAATATGCCCATCGTGGCCGCAGTGCCAACATGTCAGTCACGATCGTGAGCGAGAACCACCTCTAACCTGAAGTGCCTCCATATCCATGCCAAAACTATGGCAAACAATGCTCGAGATCACAAGACTTTCCCACCCGAGAGCAAACCACTCTCTCAAGCAAAGAAGGTGAGCATACGGTCAAGCTCACTAGCTTTTGCAATAGGCATACATATCTTGCAAAATTTCGGCAGAGTCTCCCCTGTAACTAGAGCGAAAAACTCAATAGTAAATTGCAATGGAGATAACAACAAATGGCCAAATGGCCAATCCAAGAATGTGCTCATCCGGAATCACCTCACAAAGTCATACACAGAGCCAAACCGCTCTAGCCGGAGTATCACTCAACAGTACCACAAATGAAATACATATGTGAGTGAAAAAGTGTTGTCAAAATGTGTCAATGAATGAACAATGTGCCAGAAAACCGTAGCGTATACAACTCCTCACTCTTACGAGAGTGGGTACAAGAACACCAAACTGTGTCCAAACTGACAAAACCTGTCAAAGTGAGAGTAAACACTCAATCACTATCAAAGTGGAAATATATCGACCACTATACCATCAAAGAGAAAACTGCAAATACGCATAAACCATGGCGAGAATCTGGGAAAAATCCGGTAGAGTTTCCCCTGAAAACTAAGCAAAAACTCAAGTACAATATCTACCATAAACCACTCAATGCCAATGAGTAGAAAGGCCAAAATGGCTCCACATTTTCACAAACAATGGCAATCCGCACTCAGGGTTCATCAACAGAGTGATCGCGCATAAGCAAGCGCCAAAAGAGTTGCAACCCGGAAACTTGATCAATGTGAAAACAATGCTCTCAAGAGAGCTCACTAACACTTCAAAATGCATGTACAATGGGCATCAACCATGCACCATCACCATATGCAAACCATCTGCAAAGACCATTAATCCAAGGACAAAATCATTGTCAAAGTATCCAGTGAAAACGTGTAAAGGAAGCTCCACCTGTGTGCTCCAAAAACCATGTCTCTCATGAAACCGCTTTGATGGTGTGTAAACGCCTTCGTGACTCTTTGCCCAAATCTACCAAAAAACTCTCAAACCACAAGCTCTGCACAAGCTGAAATTGCATCTTTAGCTCAAAATTTATGCAGCTAACTTTGAGCACCTGTCGTGCTTCCAAAAGTGCATCAAACTCGCACACTATGCGAAATAGAAAACCTGCAATTTCTGTAAACAATCAGTGTGAGCTGAATATCAGCCAAGCGGTGAGGAATTTGCAAAAAGTTTTTTTTGCAAAGTTTTGTAGACCACATCGAAACGAATGGTCATCTCAAGTAGACTATTTAGATTCTTCTACAAGGAGAAAAACGAATCTGGAAACAGTGTTGCTGCGCACACAATTTTTAGGGCAGCACCTTCACTTACACACAATCTTCCACACTGTCTTCTGAGCTTCCACAAGAGCAAACATAATTCTCAATTGAGCTCACAAGCTCCCATTGAATTCTCATAAAGCTTCTAAGATTTCTTGATCTCTCCACCGTCGTCAAGCTCAAGCCGCCATAGCCGAGCTCCATCGCTTCCTTCTCGCCAGGAAGCCGTTGCGCACACCGTTCGCCGCCGTAGCTCAGAGACCAATTTTTGGATGAATGGATCAAAGGCGTGCGTGTGTGCAACGAAGATGGAGAGAGAAGAGAGGGAGAGAGAGAGAGAGCACGACACATGGATGTGGGGTGGAGCTCCCAAATCTCACTTTATGATCACAGTGTGAGAATGAGAGAGAGATCCTTAATCTTTGTATGTATAAAGAATAAGGAGATAAATGTGGGCGGCGGACATTAGCGGGCGGATACGAGCACAACACGGTGAGGCACACCGCCTTTGCCTAGCACAAGGATCTCCCAAGAGGATCTTCCCACAGGCCAAGAGCCTCCTTGGCCTTGCCCATTTAGAGCCCATTCTCAGCTCTGTATTAATCCTGAGACCTTTGGCTCAATTTCAAGACCTCAAGTTAAAAGCTTTGAGGGCTTTTCCAAAGGAAGTTCTACATCGAGCATTAGAAATAGCTTTCCGAGCTTCAAAGATACTCTCAACCAAGGGTTTCAAGGAGAAGGAAAAAATCAAGCTTCAAGCATCAAGCATTTAAAAGAGGTATTCAAAGAAGGACCAAGCAAAGATAAAAAATCGTGAAGAGTGGCTTCACCAACTCAGTTGAAGAGGTGCTTCACTTCAACAAGGAAAAACTCTCTTGCCAAAGCTCAAAATCGTCTTCAAAGTTGAAGCCAAAGCACACTCCAACATGTATGAATCACATGTGCATGAATCTCACATTGAAATGTATGTTTACATATGTATCTTTGAGATAGCTCTAGGATTATGCCATCTTATGAAAGAGGACTAGACACTGCCATTATAAATTGTAAGACCTTACTCAAGAGGCAAATGAAACTGCACTCACATAAGAACACACTACATGACATGTATGAGTGATTTCACCTAAGCACGAGCACATACATGAGCACACAAATTGAAGCATATGTGTGCTTTGCACCATTAGCCATGAAGGTGGCACCCTTGACAAGACGGACCAATGACACCGATGAAGGTCAAGCAATTCAACATACAAATGAAGATGAAGAAGACGGCAACCACAACAACAAATGACAACAACAACAAGATGAAGACATTTTGAAGAGGACACACATGTCAACCTCTTCACACATTAATAAATAAATGTATGAATGAAATTTGTACTACCTAGGACTACTCGTGAACCTACTAAGTCTCACTTGTGAACCATAGCGATGAATTTGATAGAGAACTGCTATGATGTATCATGGGACATTGAACCATGGTGATGAAGCGAACTGCCATGATGTATCAGGTAAATGAGTCATGTTAGCCTAGGAGTACACCATGACATGAACACATGAAAGAAATTCAAAATACATGAAGTCTTTGTAAAACCCCAAGTTTGGCTCAAGGGGGTGTTTGTTAGGGTAAGCCCAACTTGTGACACCATATGGGAAAGCCCTCTAGCAAACTAGGAAAGATGATATGATGACATGGTCATATAGCAAGAGGATGCAACCTCTCTAGCCAATGATTGTAAAGCATTAAGCCTACTTAAGAGGCCATTTTCTAATGAATCATTTGCACTTTTGAGTTCTAATCATTGTGTCTATACTCTCTCTTGTGGCACCATATGGGAAAGCCCTCTAGACACCTAGGAAAGATCATATGATGACATGGTCCAATAGCAAGAGGATGCAACCTCTCTAGCCAATGATTGTTGTAAAGCACAAATCTACTTAAGAGGCTATTCTCTAATGAATCCTTTGCACTTTGAGTTGTAATCATTTTGCCCATACTCTCTCTTTATGCTCTTGCCCTTGGCATACCCTAACCCTAATCTCCATCTCTCTAACCCTAACCCTAACACCATGGTTAAGCTAAGGCTCCATCCTCCCTAACGCTAAACCATTGGTGATAAAACATGCTTCCCAACAAAGCAGACTTCGTATGTATGTGTGTGTGTGTGTGTGTGTGTGTGTGCATAAAAAATATAAATATAAATATAAATAAATAAATAAATTTATAAATTTTGTATATTTATATATTTCACACATATGTTGCATTGCATTATGGTCCAAGTGTACCTAGCCCTATCCTAGTTTGGGCATGGTTCTAGTTTATGTGTGCCGCCATGGTCTACATTTACATAGCGTTGTCCTACATTTGGTTCCAGTTCATGCACGTGCCACCATGGTCCAGGTTTACCTAACATTGCCCTTCTTTGTATAGAAGTCTATTTTCTATTTCTTATTTTATGTCTATACATTTGTAGATTGTTATAGTTTAGTGGTGGATCCACAAAAGGGGTGTTTATGGATGCATTAGTAGGGGAATGACATAGAATATCATCGATAGAATACCCCTTATGCCATCCTAGTCTAGCTATCCCTAGAGCTATAAAAGACACTATCTAATAGGCCACTTCAAACATTTGATGCGTCACATCGGATGGGTGCCTAAGAGCATATAGAAGGAGTATCTGAATATCCAATATACGAGCATTTTTTATGTGTCACAGTGAGTTTAAAAAATATGACCATCTTTGTGATTGCATAGTCTCAGTCTATGTGTGCCAACATGGTTTGGGTTTACTTAGCTTTGTCCTAGTTTTGGTTCCAATTTACATGTGCTCACCATGGTCCAGTGTACCTAGCATTGTCTTTGTTTGGGCATGTTCCCATTTACGTGTGCCACTGTGGTCTATGTTTACCTAGCGGTGTCCTAGTTTTGGATCTAGTTCATGCACTTCCCACCATGGTCGAGGTTTACCTAGCGTTGCCTTTGTTTGGGCATGCGTTGTTGTCCTTGCTATTTTTGTAGAGTTAGTTTTGTTGCATAATAGAAGTCTATTTTCTATTTTCTTCTTTGATGTCTACACATTTGTAGATCGTTAGTTAGGTAGTAGAAGGAGTATCTGACCATCCTATGTGGGAAAATATGATGTATCACAACGACTTTAAAAAAATTGATCATCTTTGTGAAAACATGGTTCTAGTTTATTTGTGCTACCATGGTCCAAGTTAACCTAGCGTTGTCCTAGTTAGGGTCCAGTTTACATGTGCCCACCATGGTCCACATTTACCTAGCATTGTCCTTGTTTAAGCGTATTCCAATTTACATGTGCCACCAGGGTCCAAGTTTACCTAGCGTTGTCCTAATTTTGGCTCCACTTCATGTGTGCCACCATGGTTTAGGTTTACATAGCACTGCCCTTGTTTGGGCATGTGGTTTTATCCTTGTTATTTTTGCAGTTAGTTTTGCTGCATGGAAGTCTATTTTCTATTTTCTTGTTTTCTGTATACACATTGTTAGAATGTTAATTAAGTAGTAGAAGGAGAATTGGACCGTCCAATACGGGCATTTCTGATCTCTCGCAGCAAGTTTTAAAAACTCATTGTCTTAATGATAGCACGATTCCAGTTTATGCGTGTCAAGATGGTTGAAGTTTTTACCTAATGTTGTCCTAGTTATAGTTCCAATTTACGTGTGCCCATCATGGTCCAACTTTACATATTGTTGTTCTTTGTGGGCATGTTTAGGGTTTACATGTGCCACCATGGTCCAGGTTTACCTAGCACTCTCATAGTTTTGGACTCACTTTATGTGTGTCACCATGGTCCCTGTTTACTTAGCGTTTCTTTAGTTGTGGTTCTAATTTCTGTGTGCCACCATGGTTTATGTTCACATGGTGCTATCCTTGTGTTTTTAGTGTGTGTTGTAGAGGGAAACATGTGCCGATTGAAAAGAATAGTTTGGAACAGACTTTTAGCACTTCAAAAACACCATTGAATACAGATGCGCGCGCACACACACACACACACACACACACACACACACACACACACACTCAATCCACATGATAAACATGGAGTGGTGGAGTCCCATAGTTTGTGTCATCCAGACGTTCTCAAACATCATTGATCACAATATTATAAAGAGAATCAAATAAATTCAATCAACATTAAGACAATTTTAAAGCGAATAAAACCTATTCCAAATAATATTCAAATAGTATTCGCAAAAAGCTTCCAAAAAGTATCTAAATACAAACCATAACTAAAATCATTTGGGGTTGATTTCTATTACTTGAACTCAGAGGACGACGGGCTCATAATCACTTCTCAAAGTAATGGTTTTGTTCCAAATGTGAATGGTAGCATCATTTTTGTCATACCAAGGCATGGCCTGTAGAGCGTCTCAATGCCTTGACTTCATGATGTGGAAATAAGATGCCTTGCCGTGGTACCCTTGAATGGGACAGGAAGGGCACCAATGAGTGGCACAAATTTATTGGTAACCCCTATAGATAGCTTGGCCTCAATGGCTCAAGCAAACTGATCATACTCAAAGTCCATTTGCTTGAGGAACTCTCAGTGGCTCATGGATCGAAGAAGCTACATGCTTTGTGACCATGAATCTTTCCATAGACTCTGCATAATTCCTTAGTGTATCACCAAAAAAAAGAATTAGATAGAAGAACTAATGCACAAAACAAGAAGTTGATAGGGCATATGCACCACTAAGAATAGGAAGAATCTCCACAATATCAACTAGTTACAACTTAGACAAAACTTCACAATGTGAAATATGAGTGTCCCCTAGATTAGTCCCGAAATAGCCCAAATTCACCTATGAAGGAAAGTGCAACTATATAAACTCATGGTAGTTATCCATAAGACAATATTACCATCAAATTCATCTTGCACAATACTGACTAAATACTATAACATCCCCACTAACGTCATCAATGCCCAATAGTGGGTATAGACCTAGGTACTAACATATCCCCCCAACACAACACAGACCACACTAAAAAATGCACAATGATATTCCTCAGTGTGATTCTTCTCTTAAACCTACTTGGGGCAACTGTATATGGTAAAGCTGTGAACCAAGTAATAATGGAAGGGAGACATGGCATGAATTCTCGATAACACATGTTGTGAATCAACCATCTTGAACATGGCTAAGATTCAACAATAATGAAGGTCATTGAGAAACTTGCTAAGATTTGTGTTTCAAGTTAAACTAGCAGGACGTCAGTCTAGGCTTGACATAAACCATAATTTTCCCTATTTTCTCAACTCCTTGACCTAGCTCGACCCAATTTACCTTTGCCACTATCAACTAGAGACATTTAACATGCAGAGGAAGGGGAATCACATGTAGCAAAGCGCTTGTGATGCCTAAGGGGAATGAGAATGGAGAGAGCTTTTGGAGGGAGCTTTTTCTAAGCCTTTCATTGGTATAGTGTTTGCAGGGAAAAAGCTTTCCGGGCCTAGGTGGAGAGAGCTTTTTGGAGGAAGTTTCTTTTTTTTATTTCACAATTCAATAGAACATTCAAAGTAACATGTGCATTGGAAAAAATTATGCTTCGAACATAGGAGAAGGACAAGAAGACACAAGCCACCATCTCATATCATGAATTCCAAAAAAAAAAAAGGTTACAATATTAAATCAGATGTTGCAGTTTGTGCTATACAATTACATATAGGCACTAGGGGATGTGAGCAAACTAATTTAATTACAATGCTTTTTTATGTTGTACGATGACAGTTGAACGCACGAAGTAGATCCTCATTTGCTAGCTTGCTTTGATGGATCAAGATATTGTGGTTTAGGTCCAAGACAAAGTATCAAAGGAAGAAGAAGTAAATATGCTTGCAGAGGCTATGTAGGGTTTGCTTTGTGCCACTCGTTCTGCAAAGTCACCACATGTACACATTGGGGGCTAGTTGCAATATTTATTTCATACTTCTCGCCCCGCACTTGTGAAGAAGATGTGTCCAACATGAACTTTTCATGCATTCCTACCCTCACGACAGTGTGCAACTTTCACCTGAGTGTGAATGTCGCCATCCCGAGTAATCAAGCAACAAAGGTTCACCGCTAATAGTACTCAAGACCAAACTCACCCTGCATGACAAAGAGGAAGCCATTGTTGGTAGAGCTTTCTAGAGCTTAGTGGCTATCCAAATATATTTTAGGTGACACCCTAAGTTATATTTATGGACAGTCGACACACCCAAAGCTAGCAATGAAGCTCTCTCTACATGTTACCCTATCATCACGTAAATCTCGGAGAAAACCATGGTGGTTGAGGACTTTGTTGGTATCAACTTCTTGTCTCTTCAATCCCTCTCTCTGTCCATATCTCTCTATCTACCTTTATCTTCCCCCTACTTTCTAATCTTTCTATCTTCTTTTCCACACTCTTTATCTTCCCTCTTCTCTCTCTCTCTCTCTCTCTCTCTCTCTCTCTCTCTCATAAGAGTTGAACGTTTGTATTTGACCGTTACCTTTGAAATCTTTAGGTTCCTTAGTTGAAGAGGTTGATGACGCAAATGCATCTGCAGGATCTGAGGACAACGCAAAAAGACTTAGTAGCGGACGACCCCTTATATTGGACAATTTGGCATCTTTTTCAATTCTTCAAGGAAAAATTATCAAATACCCCTCTAATTTGTGGAAATTCCCAAAATACTCTTGTATCTATTTTGGTTCGATGGTTCACGATTCCCTAATCTTTATTCTTTTTTAACAATTGAGATCCGTATTTGAATGTTTAACAATTCATTTGTCACAAATCACCTCCCAAAAAAGGTAAGATTTAGTGCATTTTAATCCTCTAAAATTGTAAAATACCAGGTAGATTTTCAATTTGGTTTATATTGGCGAAGGCTTCAAATTTTTATACCTGAAGGGGAATCTTAAGTGTGCCCCTTTTTTTTTTCTTTTCGATGGAACTTAGAAGCCATGTTTCTAACGCTAGAACAATGTTTGGGAACTTAGCTTCTAGAGCATGCTTCGCCCTTGTCCTAGAGTGAATCTTAGTTGGCTTTTGAATCACAAAACCATCTTTGACTAGATTCTTGATGTCCTGCCGTGAATTGGCCATATAAATTTCGTTAACCTCAACATGATCGATCCACACTTTACGCTTCCCACATTTGAGAAGCTAGCCCCAAGAGGCGTTTTCTATAGTTTGAGGATATTTTTTCAATTTCACTTTATTTTCTTAAAGGAAATTTTATCAAAATACCCCTCCAATTTGTGGAAAGTCCCAAAATACTTGTCAAATTTCAAAAATTCCCAAAATACTCTTGTATCTATTTTGGTTCGATTGTTCACGATTCCCTAATCTTATTCTTTTTTGACAACTGAGATCCGTATTTGAATGCTTAGCAATTAATTTGTCACAAATTACCTCCCAAGAAAGGTAATTATGTCTAAAAATAATGAAGCAATTCATCTCCAAAGCGTACATAACAAGCTCAAATTCTAGTTTTAGTATCTTCACTTACTAGCTCAATTTCTAATTCTACCTTTTGTGTGCCTACTCGCACGACGACTATCTTTTAAAAAGATTATTTCACCACACAAAAGGTTATATCACACAAAATGCCAACATGACATTTTGAACGGGTAGAAAAGGGAGACACGCAGGCTCAGTCAGGTGGCTCACATGCTACGCGACTGCCGACGTCATGCAGCAACAGTCGAAGGGGGCGACAACTCAACCCCGTGCTCGCGCAACAGAGAGACTGAGAGAGAGAGAGACTTGAGCTTGGCGTCTGCAGCCCTTGAGAGAGAGAGAGAGAGAGAGAGAGAGAGAGAGAGGCTCCTCGCATTTTCCATCATTGCTGTGTGAGAGAGAGAGGGGAGACAGAGAGCCTACGTCAAAGGAACAAAGGGACGAGAGAGAGAGAGAGGGGGGAGAAAAACACTTTGGGGACCGGTTACGTTTTTCCCGGCCTTCTATTTTTGAAAATATAGAAACGTCTCTTCCCTTTCAATTTTGCAAACTCAAACGGGCAGAGTTACCTCAGATTCCACGTAAACTCTAGTCCACGATGTGGCTGCACTATTAGCTCAAATTCTAATTTTAGCATCTCCACCTTCTTTCTCTCTCTCTCTCTCTCTCTCTCTCTCTCTCTCTCTCATGTCCAAGCGCTAGCGCCCACAAATCATCCGTGTGTGTGTGTGGATCTGGAGCCTAGCGCTCAGTAGGGAGCATTGGGTTTCTCTCTCTCTCTCCATCCTTCCTGCACGTGAGGATGCTCTCGCTCACCCACATAGGCTGCCTGCGAGAGTGGAGGTGATGATTGAGCAAGAGCAGCCCGCAAGGAAAACGCTGTCGGAAGTGGCCCCATCTGCATATTGGAATCGGCCTTCTTTTGCAGTCTGAGGACCTAACTATAAGCCTACCTGCGCCTTCCCCGCGTAGCGATCATAGCAGCTTTGTGTGCAACAATACCCAGTGGCCAGCTGAACAGTATGTCCAGCTTCAACTACCGTACTCAGCTCATTTCTGCAGGCGCAACTAGTTATGGCCAGCATTATGCCGCTCCAAGTATAACTCATGTAGATTCAACAACCCTGTGCCCTTGATATGCAACAAGCTGTCCCCATGCCTAATTCTCAAGATTCACACCAATGCTGTTTGCCCGTGCAGCAGCAAGTCGGGCAGAACCAGAAAGGAGTACCGGTTATATTTCGCAGATCATCAAGCTGGTGGTTACTTTGGATGCTTGCGGACGTGATGAGCACTCTCAAAGATCAGATATTTCGTACTATCAACCCGTGACAGAGATCTATTCTCAGAAGAATATCACATTTCAATCTCTCTCTCTCTCTCTCTCTCTCTCTCTCTCTCTCTCCCTCCAAGTGCGCTTCAAAAAATGCGCAGACCTCTCTTACGGGGCACCATATTAAATTAGAGTGGGTCCTCCTCATCCCCATCACTATCCACCATTGGGATCGCCATCAGTTTCGCATGTGCAGGACCAGGTTGTACATGCCAACCCATAATCAGCAGCATTCTGGGTACGACAACTTCAAGGAACGTTACAGTAGATTTGTAGTATCAGGGCCAAAGGATCCTACATCCCCATACCCTCATCCAATCTCTCTAAATGGAGGGTCTTTGGTGCTTGACACTGCCAGGGGTGAGCATGTGAATGCTTCAAAGATGACACCAACTGAAATTCTCGAGGCCAAGGCCTTGGCAGCCTCTAAAAGCCACTGTGGGGCTGAGAGGCGCCACCAGGAGCGCATCAACACTAATGCGAGAGAGAGAGAGAGAGAGAGAGAGAGAGAGAGAAACACACACACACACACACACGCTTACACCATAGTGGGCGCTAGCGCTTGGTAATACGAGAGAGAGAGAGAGAGAGGGATGGGAGGGATTGCCTATAAAAGGCAGTTAAGCTTTAACCGTTTTTTTCAAGGTGAGGCCCCTGTCAGACGCGGGCGTCGGACAGGGCCCTGAAAGGGCAATTTGGTCGCGTTCTCCGTCACACCAAGCTGGTATGACACCCCTGCTTCATGCGCGACTTTATAGGTTCGACACCAACCAACACACTTCGCGCTGTTACTTATGTGCATGTCCGCCATGAAGCGGTAATGGACGAGGGGTCTACGTCGAGTGATTTTGCATAGCAACGGACACACCCTTCAACAAATCATTTTTTGCCATCTCAGTCTCACACACGCTCGGGCGGACGTGTGTGACACGGGCCTGAGTATCTCTCTCTCTCTGTCTCTCACACACACAGACACACAGAGACACACACACACACACACATGTGCATCCATGATGTGGGCATTAACGCCTAGTTTGGAAATACGATAGAGAGTTTGAGAGCTATGGAGAAAGAGATATAGATGGAAAGGGGGTTGAAGAGAGCGAGATTAAAATAACAAGTATTGGAGAGAGAGATATAGATGGAAAGGGGGTTGAAGTTGGGTATGCCTATATAAACGCATCTAAAGTTTAAATTATTACATAATTTTTTATTGTTGCTTGAATTCAAGGTAGGTCTCTCTATCACACAAACACATACTCTTTCAAGGAGTAGGCGCTAGCGCCAGGTCTTCAAAAACGAGAGAGAGAGAGAGAGAGAGAGAGAGAGAGAGAGAGAGAGAGAGAGAGAGAGAGAGAGAGAGAGAGAGAGAGAGAGAGAGAGAGAGAGAAATGAAATGATATATAAACGTCTTCAAAAGGCCAAAATGACCTATGAGACCAAGCCGTTACAACATAGTGAATCTGATACCATCTCCGGAATAAAAAAGAACTAAAACAAAATACAATGTGTATTACAATGAAAGAAGGGGGGAAGATATGGTGGAGAGAGAGAGAGAGAGAGAGAGAGAGAGAGAGAGAGAGAGAGAGAGAGAGAGAGAGAGAGAGAGTCAGACTTTTGTCAAGTGTGGTTGTGGTTGTGACTATGACGTGAGGATGCCCACCTTGAATATTATGAACAATGTGCCCTTGGATGGAGTATCCATCTCTGACCCCTGTGCTATGGCCACCACCATTGGCAAGCCAGAGCAGTATGTTATGGTGCTCTTAAGAAGAGGAGTACTAGTCATGTTTGTGGGTAGTGAGTAGCCAATTGCTTATGGTGAGATAGTCTCCATTGATGGCCTTGGTCCTTCTATGAACAAGACCATTAGATCAGCCAATTCAAAAATTTTGGGGTCGAAGCTTTCTATACCGAAATCTCGGTTCTACCTAAAATTTTCATATGTCATTCGACCAGTTTTTGGGTGGAATGGATCTACATTCTGACATCCAAGGCATTGATTTCATGTAAGATGAATTGCATTTTTTGGGTGTGGGTTTTTTGTTTGTAGGTTCCCGTAGGTGGCCAACACCTCTCTCTCTCTCTCTCTCTCTCTCTCGTAGAAGGATATCGACCACTTACACACATGGGTCTCAACTTGCTGCATCGATCATGCAGACCTGTCAAATTGCGGTTCCCAATGCACTGAGCATGACAATTGAAGGCTTACCATCGTGCGGCTTTCCCTGCGGAACCATGTCTTCGTGTGTTGAAGGATTTTTCATACTCACAAGCAAGATTATTGTCTACTTGCCCATTGCTCCATCCATTTTCATGTATATAGTAGAAAGATAAATATAATTTTTTGTTTGTATGAATATCAAGATTCAAAATGTTTTGAGTCGTGGGTTTTAGGGCTAAAAGGAAGCATTGGGATAGTGTTGCATGCCCCCACTACTAGGTGTGTAAACTTGAGCATTTTGGCACCCCACCATCGGCCCAATGAAAAAGTATGCATTGTTGCTTCAAAATGCAGTAAGGACTTGATTATATTTCACTTGCATCTTCCATCTTCAACTGTGTGTGTGTGTGTGTGTGTCTCGTGCGCGTGCACACACACAATTTTTGTTCCATTATGTATGTTACAATATTCGTAAGCATATTTCCCTAGCCGGTTGCTCCAACAGGATGGCAATAAAGCAGAGTTACATGACCTTGCCCCAAGTAATTGTGGAGAATTGACATTGGAGAAATTACTAAAAACACAACTGCAAATGGATCATGTATAGTCTTACTGACACTCACACGTGCAACAACATGCCAATTGAGGTGTGTTTTTCTCTATTGAATTGTTAAGTACCCCCCCCCCCCCCCCCCCCCCCCCCCCCCCCCCCCCCCCCCCCACTGTTAAGTATGGAGCCTGATTTACCCTTGTAATTTTCTGTGGTAAAAACGCACATTTGTAAGGCCTCCATTATGAGGAGAAGCCATCGTGCGTGAAGGAAAATCACTCACCGGAAACCAAAATTTTCACGGACAAGAATCAGGGGCAACTTTAAAGGCCTCGAGACTTTTTTTTTCGCCGGAATATTATGGCCAGACGACGGCCGAAAAGTGGTCGGAAAACAATCGGTCGGTTGGCCGGTGGCCGGTAGTCAATGGCCGATGGCCGGTGGTCGGAAGTCAATGGCCGGTGGCCGGTGGCCGAATTCAAAAGCGGACTTGTCTTCTCAAGGGCGGCCACACATGGGCGGATTGGAGGGTCCGATTTGGACTTATTCGCACAAGGGCGGCTACCCATGGCTGTCTCTCATAAGAGAGGGCAGCCCTTTTGGCCTATAAAAGGAGGCCATTTCTACACACATTTCAGAGTGTGAAGTTGATGCAACAAGGTGAGTGTGAGGTGGTGAGAGTGAAGCAAGGCGGGAGCTCCATTAAGGGTATAATCCCTTTGTAAACTACTTCTTGTTTTGAAGTACTAAAGCCATTGAGTGGCTGCTTTCCCGTGGACGTAGCCCACATTGGGTAAACCACGTATATCGTGTGTACTCTCTCTCTCTCTCTCTCTCTCTCTCTCTCTCTACTCTATAATCTCTTGTGTGTGAAATCTATCTCTCTCCATTAAGTAATCTACTCAATTATCTATTTAGCTACGTCTTATTTCCTAACACCCACGTGCATTGCATTCTTTAATAATTGAATCATGCACACATGCATTGTCTTTGGATAACCTCTACAATGGACCAAGTGCTGTATCATAGAATTTCTATCCAGCACCATTTACTTTGGTGCTCGTATTTTAATCCAATTGTATTCAAGGGTGAAAAAACTATTGCTTATTTTGTAGAATCAGGATTCATATAATGCTTTTGCATGTAAAACTTATACACTTGTCTTCATATGTACTGTTGCTCGTGTGCAAGGACATTCTTAGAAGTGCACATAAGATGTCCAACCACCCAACTGCCATGCTGTAGTGGTGTCTATTGATGTGGTGGCATAATTCTGGCTGACAGACTGCGACATTGACCCACATTTGGTGAAGGGAGCTTTTTGCAGAAGATTAGGGAATCCAATAAAAAGTTTCATGGAGAGAGCTTTTTCATAAATTTGCCAACCGGTCCATTTTTCATAAAAAGCTTCCTCAAAAGCTCCCTGGATACCTCTAGTCGAGCCTAAGGGCGTAGTAGGACACATGATAATTTATACACCAATTGCACAGTGAGCTTGCTATTCAAGAATTTTTCTATTGGATTGCACTTAATGTATAGTATGCCCAATATGGGGATGGGAAGAATATTTAAATTCTTTCATTGGACAATGTATGACGGCCTCTCTTCAATACAATTACTAAAGCTTCTTGTTGAAGGCATGTTGTATTCTGCATGAAAGTTGAGCATCCGTCAGGGGCTTAATGCAAGTAGAATGCAATTCTTTTCTCCACATCTTTTTTTGTCAGCTTAACACTAAAGAGCAAGATTCGCAATTAATGAATATTAAGGACTTTAAAAGTCACTCGCTTTTCTAAAGTTTTAAAGACACTGGCAAAGCCCAATTTTTTACAAGTCTTTACAAAAAATCCTAACCAAAGTAGTGATAATCTAAACATGTGCTACAGAAAGCTACCTGAAAATCTCAGCATGGCACTTCATATCTAAGAGAAAAGAGCAACATCTTTTTAAATCCAAAAGGAATAGCAGTGCCTCATGTAGTGAGAACCATTTGTTGTTGGGATGCAAGGAGCCCTTCACATACTGAGCCATCCACACATTAAATAGTAAAGCACCTCTCCTCCATTTCAAGTGACTTGTACATGCAACAAACATTGTGCCTTTGCCGAATCAAAGAGATAAATGTGCCGATTTAGAAGAAGAGACTCTAAACCAACTAGGGAATTCTTAAGCGCTAGAGAAAGAGAGCATGCCATTTATGGCATGAGTGGATCTCTATTGGATTAAAAAAAGACTCATGCTACAACAATAAGGACAAAAAATTTGAGCTTTCTTTTCGAAGCAGATTTGGATTATTCCTCATTGATCTTTTCTCATCCATAGTGGGTAGCTCTCTCAGAGTCTCTTGGTCCTCCATTAACTCTTGATTTGTTGCCTGAGCATTGGCATCTAGAACCACATGTCATAGAGCATGTATGCTATCAAGAACTAGGAAAATAAATCGAAGGTGAAGAAAGAATTTGTCAATTATAAGTTGGATTCCATAATGATGCTTGCATTTGGATCCCCAATCCGGACAATCATATTAGCTAGATTTCATGCTCACATGATACCACTAGGAGGGAACAACATGCTTTGAATTTTGACAAGCAAGGTGCTTTCATTTATCACTTGAAGGCTGGTAGAATTAGCCTACAATTTTTTAGAATTGCTTCACCAGCTTCTTATCTAGATGTGTCTTGCCCGCTTTACCGAATCCAATTCAAATGTCCAAAATTAGCCGGCAAACAGGTAAACACAAAAAATACCATGAGCTTTGTCTACAATGAAGGACATAAAAATGATTGAAAACTCCAAAATAAAACGAATAGGCTCTTTACCACTCTCGTGCTTTTGTTTGAAGAACCAAGAAACATTCCTCCAATGTATGTCCCATGTGAGGAATCACCCACAAGTGCATGCAAAAGGACCGCTATCGACCTATTTTTCTTCGTATCCAACAAGATATAAAGCCATAATAAATCAACCAAGTTTGTAGTGCCCACATTCATGTGTGCAAATAGACACCCAACCCAAAGTTTGTCCACCTTCTTTTCCACATGCATGTGCTACTGCACCAACCATTTGTCGCATAACACTAGATATTCACATGTGATGAATATGCATGCAACAACTCTCAATATCCTAGATAAAAAATCTCTTCAATTGGTGATTGCATCAAATTTGATAAGCCATTATAGCTATGATGCTTCGGCTAGGGCTCGGGTTTGACCGGCCTTCTCCATGCAAGGCAAAGATGGCAAACAACGCAAAAGTAAAATGTGCAGGTGTATTAAGTGCCGTAAAGGTAAAAGCCTTCAACATTGAGGTAGAAGTAGATAATTTTGTGATGCCAACTAAGGGGGAGGGCTATCCATTGATCTTGGGAAGGCCATGGTTGATGGCCATGAAGGCAAAGTAGGATTGGGGCACTGGTCTTCTACGCATGACTGGTAAGAAGGGGGAAAACAATCTACTACGACATGAGGACCAGCAAGCAGAAACAAATGGACCTAGAGACATCAACAGATGAAACCACTAGTGAGTCTTCCACTACTGAGGAAGAGACCACCTCCACCAATGGGAGCGACTGTTCCATCGAGTGATGGGCATTATCATGGAGGATCTACAAAGGGCAAGCACGACTGGCGACCCGTCACCAGAAAGTCAAAGCAATAGAGAGGAAAATAAATCACCTGGCCAGGAGAGGGTAGGTTGAAAAGTATACTGTCAATGGAATTAACAATTGAAGAGAAGGATAAATTTTTGCAAGTGTTGATGGGATTCCCTGACCTTTTCATTGACAACTATGAAAGAATCACATGTATTACAACGGTGGAGCATCACATTAAGTTGAAGGAAGGGGTAAAGCCACTTGTGCAGAAACTACAATGCCTGGGGGTCATATAAGAAAAGGCACTCCTTGCCGAGGTAAGGAAACTACTGGAAGCAGGGTTCATTTACCTTGTGGAAAACTCAGAGTGGGTGTCACCCGTAGTGGTGACATCTAAGAAGAATGGTAAGTGAAGGGTCTGCATTGACTACAAACCACTAAATGCAGCCACAAAGAGGGACCATTTCCCTCTCCCTTTCTTGGATGAAGTTCTGAATGAAGTAGCTGGTTTTGAATGCTACACAGTATATGACGGGTATTCCGGCTATTTTCAAATGCGCATAGCCTTTGAAGATCAACTAAAAACCGCAATCGTTGCACCATGGGGTTGTTTTGCTCATAGAGTTATGCCCTTTGGTCTCACAAATGCACCTGTCACATTCCAGAGATATGTCACATATGTTTTTCAACCGTTCTTTGGACATCCATAAGAGTGTTCATTGATGATTTTTGTATATATAGCCCTCGCATCTCACACTTAGAAAAAGTAACTGAGGGTTTAGCAAGGTTGCAAAGCCTAGGAGGGTAGTTAAATGTAGACAAGTGCCACATTGGGGAAAGTAGAGTGATTCTCTTAGGCCATGAAATTTCAGCTAAAGGTATCAATGCCGATCCAAGTAAGGTGTCCGCACTCATCGCACTACCTTCACTAACAATCGCACGTCAACTAATCTCTTTTCTACAAAAGGTGAGGTACTTGAGTAGATTCATACATCTACTATCACAACTTGTTCTACCACTGCAACATCTCAGTACACACAACAATCGACTTTCACATGGGATGAGGAGAGCGAGCATCACTACAACAAGGTAAAGGAGGTCTTAGCCACCCTACCAACTATCTCACTGCCCAAGTGGGACGAAAAGTTCTATGTCACCTCAAGTGTGGGCGATGACTCCTTGGGGGCATTGCTACTCTAAAAGGATGCAACGACATCTTTCATGAGGCCAATCTACTTCTCCAGTCTCATGCTGACAGCGGTAGAGAAAGGTTTCACCCATGTGGAACACCTAGTCCTAGCTCTTAGATTTGCAACTACAAAGTTTCGATCATATTTGTTGCCTAGGCAATTTGTAATCTTAACCATGGATGAAATGCTCCCCTATGTGGTACAACACATGGATGTTTCTGCTAGGATTACTAAATGGCTAGTTCATCTGCAAGAGTTTGACTACATGGTACAAGTGGAAAGCATGACAAGGGTAAGCTTGGGGGGACTCATGACCTACCAACACTTTGAGAAGAAGGTTAAGAAATCTAAAGGGGAGGGAATTCAACCACTTCCAGAGCTGCCGGTGATAGAAAGAGCACACTCTCTCTACTTTGATGGGGCCTACAAGAGAGCATCTGACAAAGCAGCTGTAAGCATAGTGGTCTTTGATGACAAAGGTATCAAGGTATTTTTGCTTGGCCATTTGTTAGAATCGCATTCTAAAAATGAAGCTGAGTATGCAGCACTGACAAAGGGGTTACAATGGTGCATCTCACAAGGGGTAAAGCGCCTTAATGTATTTGGGGATGCTCTTCTTTTGGTAAGGCAAGTAAATGGAGCATGGACATGTAAGAATCCTAGCTTGAGGACTCACTTAAGCTGTGTAAAAAATTGTTGGGTAAGTTTGAAGCAGTTCAACTACACTACATTCATCGGGCTCAAAACCATGAAGCCGACGCCTTAGCAAGCGAAAGACTACAAGAAATGGTAGTTGGGGCTATAAAGCTAAAGCTCCCTCTATTTCAAGGTAGTGATGCCTTACACGACATAATGCATTTCTTAGAAATAGGGGAATGTTTACCAGATCTGACAAAAGGGAAAAAGCAATGGCTCACCTGGAAGGCCACAAGGTATCGACTTATCAATGATGGTCTTTGTACTGTAAGGGTAAGGACCGAGTACTCACTAGAAGGTCCCTCTCTCTAATGAAATTACTGAGATAATTGTTGCTAGTTGTCATGATGGTGTTTGTGGCGGTCACTTTGCCTTAGATATAACAAGTAGGAAAATCTTGCAAGCTAGTTTTGTATTGCCTAGCCTCAATGGTGATGTACACCATTGGTGTAAGACATGTAAGTTGTGTCAACGGGTCGGCACCAGATCAGTCATGCATGAACCACAGACACCTATTCTTTCATATGGCCCATTTGAAAAATGGGGTATAGATGCCATATAACCATTACCTAGGGCCAACTCAGGGAAGTTCTACATCATTATGGGAGTCGACTATATGACTAGATGGGTGGAAGCTACAACCACAACTAGGATCATAGCTTAGAGGTAGCCAAGTTTGTCTATGAGCATATTTTTTGCAGGTTTGGCACACCATTAGAAATCATCTATGATAAAGGGCCAGGTTTCAGAGCAGACTTGGTAGGAGAATTAATGCAAAAACTAGGCATTACAAGGAGGCACTCCACACCATATTACCCTCAATGTAATGGCCTAGTTGAAAAAGTGAATGGAATGATTTGTAAAATCATCACCAAGCAGGTTAACAATCATCCTAGAAATTGGGATAAGTATCTACTCCCAGCTTTGTGGGCCTACAGTACCTCATTTTGAACATCTTTGGGGTTCACCCATATCATTTGGTATTTTGTAAGGAGGCAATCTTACCTATTGAGGTGCAACTAGCAAGTCTCAGAATAATGGTGAGCCAGCTTCAACAACCCAACATCCATTTGAAGGATCACATCCTTGATTTGGAACGACTACAGTTGGATAGAGAGGAGGCAATCAATCATTATGCGGCACAGGCAGAACACAGACGGCTTAGTTTCAATCAACATCTTCGGCGCAAAGATATAAAGAAGGGTATGTTGGTGCTCCGCTATGACAATCGCTTAGACATACGCAAGGATAAGAAGTTCCTACTCCGATGGGAAGGTCCTTTCATCATCAGGAAGAAATATGCCAATGGGAGTTACCAACTCATGGAAGCGGATGGTAAGCTTCACAAGACTGGGGTCAGTGGATGGCGGCTTAAACCCTATTTTCTACGATTTGATCAAGCTCCACCTATCGACATTCCAGATGAGGATACACCATCAACCTCCACCTCTGATGACAACAACCAAACAAATGAGCTAGAGGCATAAATGCCCTAACCTTTAGGGGGAGGGTTAATGACACGGGGTTAGCCGCACAGCACTCTAAGATCACCTGGAGACTGTTGATCATGGCCGGCCTTCTTCGGAGCCAAGGCCATGGGAATCGACCCCATTCGGGGGAGCATAAAGTAAAAACAACAAAAGAATGTTTATTTTTTCCTGCCACCAAACCACCTTCCCTCGCTTGCTCGCGCACACGCAATGGGCTGCCGCACCTCCCCTTGGCACCACTCCCTCCCTCTCCCGTCTCGGTGTCGACAGCAGTCTCTCTCTCTCTCTCTCTATCTCTCTCTCTCTCTCTCTCTCTCTCTCTCTCTCTCTCTCTCTCTCTCTCTCTCTCTCTCTCTCTCTCTCAACACCCACCACCACACACACACACACACGCTTTTGCGCATCCTCTCACACTCTCCTCTCTCCCTCCCTCTCTCCCCATCTCCCGGTCACTGTCTCCCTCACCCCCTCACTCACGCTCTCTCTCCCTCTCTCGTTCTTTGTATAATCGGCGAGCAATAGAACACTCTCTCTATCTTTCATTACACACACACACACACACACACACACACACTCCCTCCCTAACCCTCACCCACTCTCTCCCCTCACTCGCTCACTCATGCTCTCTCTCCCTCTCTTGTTCTTTGTGCAGTCAGCGAACCAGGTAAAAAAAATGAACCTCTCACTCACTCTCGTTCCCACCCACATATTTGCCGACACACACACACACCCACCCACCATACATACACACACACACACAACCCCATATACATACCCACACACACTCCCTTGGTCTCTCTCACCCATAAACTATAAACACAAACACCCACACACTTTTGCGCACCCACAACAACACTTACACGCATAAAATGCACCTACTTACACACTCACACATGAAACACACACACACACACACACACACACACACACACACACACACACACACACACACACACACACACACACACACATGCGCGCGCGCGCATAAGCACATATGCACAAACATCTAAAACGAAGAAGGAAACGAGCACCCACCATCGACAAAAGGGAAAAGACGACCAAAAGCACGCAAAAACTGACATCAAATCAAAGATTAACGCCGAAGGCATGCCCTAGCTGGCCCTGAAAGTGAAGATCACTAGAATCTCGACATCAGCAAAATGCCAGTTCTGGCAGCATTAGCCTCACACCAGCCACCGGAACCATCAACAACACCCATTGTAAATGCCCCAATCTCTACTCTTCTCTAATAACCTAGCCAACGGCTAGTGAATTGTAAAAAATCCCCACCCCACTCTTACCTCCCTTCTCTCTATCTCTACCTTTTCTCCCTCTCTAGCTCTCTCACTAGAGAGGCATCTAGACTCTCTACAGTGACCAATGGATATTTGCAAGGACCATTGGGTAAGAACCACCTCTCAGGCCTATATAAAGATGGGGGGGGGAGGGACACAGAGAAATAACACACTAGAGGCACCACCTAGGCTCCATTCACTCTACATTCCATACACCACTAAGCACATAATGCACCTCACAAGCTAGGGAGCTCACAGTGTCATGCTTGTTGCAAGTATGGGCGTTCTAGCATTGGCAACATCACCACCACTACCACCAATCTCCACCCACACCATGGTTGATTTACTAGTCATGGCCACCCCAAGCACATAAGGCGCTCATTATCACCCCGCAAGGCAACATGACCACACTAGGATTGAGTGCACCGACACTAGGCTACTCCGAGCCATTCTTGATGCTAGTGATCGACGTCGCCGGCGGCTGCATCGTTTTGATGTTTCCCTCAACTAACCTCCCGCTAACGTGCTAACACCGCTAACTCCAAAGTTCGCCATGCACCATGTGGTGCTTGCATTTCATCATGTATCCCAGTATCAGGAGCAAAGGTTGGTAACATCCAAGACCACCGTTTGTAAGTATCATCATCATCAATAAAGTGTGCAATTCTATCATGAGCTTTGAGTCCACTCTCTCGTCTCCTTAGCTTTGTTCTCCCCATATCTGAGGGATTATTCTTCCCTTGCATATCACTCTGCTTGTGCTTCATAACGTGCGCCATCACCAGTCAATCATGCTCCATTCTGACCTTTGTCACATACCTCTGTCGTGCATACACTCCTGGCTATTGACTAGGCATTCTCTCTATCCAGATGTTGCTATCTCATCATTTTATGTTGATTACCTAGATGGCATCTCACTCCTGTCACCCTCAGTCACGTGTGTTTGCGTCCTAGCCACACTTATGCTAGGTGGTGCTCGTTACAGTTATAGGATAACCCCTCACTTGAGATGATGTTTGGGAAATTCAGGCTATGTGTGGTGTCATTTGGCACTTCATTTCTGACTATTAGTGCTTACGGTCTGTCCCGGTCTTAAGCTTGCAAAAGTGGAGTTGATTTAAAAGTATATGGACAAGTTTTTAGATTGTCTCCTCAAAGCTGCTATCTTCAAAAGAATTGACTTCATAGAGCAAAACTAAGAATGTTGTGTAGTGCTTTGTGAGGATATTCAAAATTATGCTGATGCGCAAAAGCTTAATACTATCTCAAAAGTCATCCATCACTCCATGGTTTCTACCAAGATATTTTTTCCCAAAAAAATGATTTATAGCAATAAGGAATATGAAAAAAGAAGGTTGAGTGCATTTCTCAAGATTTCAAGGGCAATGAAAAGAAGAACGAGAAGACCATATATAAGGGACAAAATAAGCACTCGCCCAAACATGGTTCACAAAACTTCCTCACATTTCCTTGCTTTGAGAAATATAAGAAGAAGAATTGGTGTGTAAGTATGGAGATCAATGACACACATATCGTGCATGTCCCACAAGGAACGGCAATAAGTAATCTCCTCATGTTTCCCATGTCTAGTGTTTTTATTCTCTTTGTTCCGACTCTGCTCATATTTTGATTTTGGTTCAATTAACTCGAAAAATGGACATAAGAACTGAAAAATTAGAACCGACGTTTGAAGCATTTGGAGATTTTAAAGGGAAACAAGTTCTAATCACATTATTTGTTGGGAAGCCGAGGCTCCATGGGGGCTCCATGTGCAAGCTACATAGACAAAGAGGAATTCTTCTTTGCTTCATGAGGATGTAATTCTAAGAGAACAATGGTTTCACCGCATTGTGGATTAACTTAATTTTCCTTATACAGTCATAAGTTCTCATTAGAGAGGTGGAGCTATCAATCTTTGTACTCAGGGGAAGTGAAGTACAATTCTAGTGGTATCATATGTATTCATACAAAAATCATTAAACTCTTCGATGTTTTTGTATATGGTTTTTTTAAGACTCCTCTTCCAACACCGTGGAATCTAATACCAACCCATATTCTAATGATGAAATGAATCAAACATCTTTCCTTCAATCATATAGTAATTGTTGTTCTAACTCTACCCAAGTGAATTACCTCCCTCAAGGGGATGATAACCATAAGATTGAGCTAGGCCTTGTAACCTCTCCTACTAATAGACCTCCTTATCATGCTTCTCATGCAGAACAAGATTGAGATTCTCACCCAAGTTAGTGAGCTTATATAAAAAAGGGAATGGTACGTCCAAATTCATCTCCTATTTGCTCACATGTGCTTTTAGTGCAAAAAAAGGATGGGTCCTATCATACATGTGTGGACTCCCAGGCACTAAATAATAGTACAATATATACAAATAATTGATTCTTATTTTTTTTGCATAGAGGATATACTTGATAAGATATAAGGTTCTTCCTACTTCATAAAACTGACCTGAAAAGTGGCTACCATCAATTAAGGATTGAGCCTAGTGACATATACAACATCGTGTTTGTATGACATTTAAATTTCTTCCTACTTTAGTAGAATTGAACGTAAAAGTTGGTAACATCAAACAAGGATTGAGCCTAATGACCTACACAAGATCGTAATTGTATGCAATTTGGGTTGCATGAATACTTGATAATAAATGCCTTAGCAATGCTCTTGCAAACTTAAATCAATTGATGGAAAGACTCCTTTGAAAGCATAGAGCATACATTGGAGTATTCTTTGATGATATAGTCCTCTATACCAAGACTTTGACAAAGCATACATAGCACAACCAAAGAACTTACATGAGCTAAGATGTTTTATAGGCATGTGTTTGTACTATAGACGATCCATATAAAAAGTCTCGATATAAGTCGGGAAACTTCATGATTTAACAAAGAAAATTGTTAATCTTAATGGACTATTGGAGAGAATTATGCTTTAATCAGCTAAAGGAAAGGCATATGACAAAAACACTTTTGGTTTTACTAGATTTTACTAAGCCTTTTGAGCTCCATTGAAATTCATGTGGTGATAGCACTGGGGTAGTCCTTTACCAAGAAGGACATCCCATTGCTCATGAAAGTTTTTGATAACACCCACAAGAGCAAGTACTTGAGATCTAAGAGAAATAGTTTCTTGCAATTATTCATGCATTAGATTCATGGAAGCACTACTTGCTAGGGACACTTTTCATCGTACAAATAGACCATCAAAGTTCTTACACAAACAAATGAAGTGGGATAATTCTCTTTCATAGTTTCACTTTTAGATAGCTCACATTCCAAGAAAAAAAGTAGTTGTAGATGCACTCCCACCTTGGCTTAGGGCCAAAGCTATCTCTGTTGCATATAGTCAGGACCTTCCAAGAATGATCAACAAGCATGCAAAAGATGGAGACTATGTAACTATTATGGCTAACCTAGAGAATGATTTTTTCCACTAAATAATATAATTTAATTGCATGGTTCATGATAATTTATAACAAAGAATCTATAATATGAGAAGGTTCCAGAAGCTCCTCCTTATGTAGGACACCGTGGAATTCAAGTCACAACCTTTTGAGTATTCCACATAGAACACTCTTCTTTTGAGCATCAATAAACCTTGCTTTCGAGTGTCAAGAAACATAATGCAAATGTTGCTAGACATTTGATCTCAAGTCAATGGCCATGATTAGACTAAGAGGTCGTGTTCAAGAGCCATATTAGAAAATTCTCATTAAGCTAAGTAAGTCAAAACCTTAATATACAAAAGTTAAAATTGCTATAACTTCTTGAGAAAATCATATCTCATGCATTCCTAGATTAAATATCTAAAATATCAAAAGTTAAAGTTACTATAACTTCATGAGGAAATCATATCTCATGCATCCCTAGATCAAACTAGATATTTATGTTTTGATGAAACAAATCATTCTTTAAACTAATATGGTCTCCTAACTGAACATTAGACTATCCTTTTTAGATAATTTTGAAAGATTTATTGTAGAAAGGCATGAAAAATCCTTGCCAAAAAATATTTTTTGGGATATACCCCATAGGTCTGATTTCTACCAAAATTACCATGGAGCTCTTTTGCAATCCTCCATATACAACAAAGCTAAAATTGGATCCATATTGGAGAATGGATACATGTATGTCCATATATTTGTAATAAATGCAAGCAAAAATACATACTATATCTATTTACATGAAATTTTGTTTCAAATTTAAAAGATGCAAGCACAATCCCTTTTGAATTTGCAAGATAAATGACAAAACACATTTCTCACTGGATTTTCAAGAGTTGTTACTTGTTAAAAAGAGTTCGTTCATATGATAAGCAAGGTGCCCATGAAGAAAAATTATATTTCCACCAGTTCCAACTTGTAGGGATAGGGAAATAATATACTTTTGATAGTACAAAAGCTTAAAAACAAGGTGAAGAGGCATGAAGGCCTGCTAAGTCAAGGGGGGGATGATATTTATGGAGAATATGTTTAAATAAGTGCCTACAATCACATGGAATTTTTGTTGTGTTTTAATATAAAGTTATATTATCCATTATACATACATAATCACAAATGGTTTATATATTAAAAAAGGCCTCACTTAAATAATAAGATGAAAAGTGCAACTGCCCCCTGACCCCCGGGGGGCGTGTTAGGGTAAACCTCCTCATGGGAACCATGTCGTTCCTATGACACATAATGTATGAGGCATTGATGCATGCATATATCCATGACCCATGACGACCGCATTAAATGAAGTCCAAAGACCACATTGAATTACACCTCACCCACTTCATCAGTGGATGCTTCAACCTAGTGCTACATAAGCACACACTTCTCATTGTACAATCTCTCTCTTACATCCTAATAATCAATTTCTCTATTTGTATCAGGTTCTCTTTGTCTTTGTTCATTTAGAAGAAAGTTAGCTAACATGAATGCCACTAACCTCTATCCGCACTAACACAAACCTCTATAGGGCATTGCCTCCAAAGCCCCCCATACCTCAATCCGGGGTATTTTCCCCAAACCCCCATTAGGGTCACTACCCCACGGACCCCTAGTGCTGGGGGTGCTAAGCATGGAGAATTGAATAAAGATTCACCACATATGTGACCTATGATAAGTTGTAAGATGGGTGCTACTCTTTCCACCATTTGTTGAAGCTAAGCCACATTCAGACACAAGTAGACTTACAACATGGACATACTGCTCCATTGCATGGGATATCTCTCAGCTACATACGAAGTTCACTCATTACTTGTGGCTATATGTTGAAGGAGACGCCCATTTACCAATGATGTCTCCTCATGGACTTCTTATAGCCAAATTATCAATATTCCACCAAGCAAATTAATCGAGACAATTGTGTCTTGAATGGAGCAACATCTAACAAACATTATGAATAGTGCATTTGTCTGTAGTTGCATGTTGCATGGATGACATGTTTGATATTGACACTTGCCCTGCCATGTTGCAAAAGATTTCACATGCAACACGCATATGCACTTGATCATGTTATCTATCGATTCTTCATGATACCAAAAAATTGCAAATGTTGTGACAATAAATGCACATAGAAGGGTACTTTTCCTTGCTCAAAATCAACTTATAAGCTAATTTTTATTGTCTTCTGCATAATTCCCAGCTAATTGATTTGATCTTGCATCTCCTTGTCTTGCTTTAGGAGGATTTTTAGAGCATGAATGGGTTGCAATGCTTGTAAAAGCTATCCAGTTGCAAGACTTGAAGAAGGTACCATTGACAAATCAACATCATCCCATTTTTCATGCTTGTCATTCATGTACATATGTTAGATCATAGGTCATCTTTCTTCAACCTTACAACCGAAGGGAAAATGATGAATCCAATCAATCTTTTGTTATTGTCATTCAAGACGAGGGGTTGTTGAAAATTGCTCTTTGTATTCTCAGATCATAATGCATGAATAGTGGGCTCATCGTGGGTAGCATGTTCAAAACAAATATTTTTGGCTTGTTACTCTATGCCTTAGTCATGCCAAACCAAAATGGGGTGGGGATTCCCCTATGGATGATGTTATGTACAAATGATGTTGGCATAAATCAAGAAACAGTGGCTTTGGAGCTAACCTTCAAAATGGCCTATGCAAAGTTGTGTGAAATTTGGCATGCATCTATTGTCATTGACAAGAACCAACAAGAGGTAGAAGCGATATTGAGGGTGGTCAATGAAGATCTTCATTTTTAGAGAGAAGATGATGAAGACAACCTAAACAAGTTGCATGCCATGTGCTGTTATGCTAGTTTCATGTTAGAAAGGCATGGGTGGAGAACCTATTACCACATGTATGCAATTTTGGGCATACTTTTCTGTTTCTTTTGGTGTGAAAACACCTACTTGCCCTGCTAATAATCAATATGTCGAATTGAATTCATAGGTTTGTAAGGACAAGTGAGGTGATGTCTATAATCGCTTGTCAAAGATGAAAGCACCAACTGAAGAGATTTGTTATCTAGGATATAGAGAGTTGTTGCATGCATATTCAACACATATGAATATCTAGTGTTATGAAAAAAGAAAGTTCAAGGTTTTTGTCCCTATTGTTGTAGCATGAGTCTTTTGTTTAATCCAATAGCGAGCCATTCATGTTATACATGGCATGCTCTCTTTCCTCTAGCGCTTAAGGATGCCCTAGCTAGTTTAGAGTCTCTTCTTCTAAATTGCCACATTACTCTCTTTGATTCAACAAGCACAAATTTTTTGTTGCGTGTACGGCTCACTTGAAACGGAGGAGAGGTGCTTTACCATCTAATGTGTGAATGGCTCAATATGTGAAGGGATCCTTGCATTCTAACAACAAATCCTTGCATCCCAACAACAAATGGTTCTTTCTACATGAGGCACTAGTATTGCTTTTGGCTTTAAAATGATGTCGCTCTTTGCTCTTGAATATTAAATGCCATGTTGAGATTTTCAAGTGGCTTTTTGTCGCACATGTTTGGATTATCAATGCTTTGGTTGGGATTTTTTGTAAAGACTTGTAAAGAGTTGGGTTTGCAAGTGCCTTTAAAACTTTGAAAAAGCGAGTGACTTTTGATGTCCTTAATGTTTATTGATTGCTAATCTTGCTATTTAGTGTTAAGCTGACAAGAAAACATCTAGAGAAAAGCATTGCATTCTACCTGCAGTAAGCCCCTGACTCATGTTCAACTTTCATGCATAATGTAACATGCCTTCAAGAAGCAACTTTAGTAGTTGCATTAACGAGAGGCCCTGAGACATTGTCCAATGAAAGAATCTAAATCTTCTTTCCATCCCCATATTGGGCATACCCTACATTAAGTGCAATCCAGTAGAAAAATTCTTGAATAGCAAGCTCACGTATGCAATTAGCGTATACATTAGCATGTGTCCTACTATACTCTTAGGCATCACAAGAGCTTTGCTACATGTGATTCCCATTCCTCTAGATGTTAAATGTCTCTAGCTGATAGTGGCAAATTTAAGTAGCAAGGGACTTTTAGGTCTTCCCTCAATTATTTGAAAAGGTGGTTTTCACGTAGAAGTATGTATAGTATTATTGTAGGCATACTCTACAAGAGTAAGTACTTTTCCCATTGTGAGCGTTGATCTAATTCGGTAACATAAGTATTTAGTAGATCGCTTATCGTAAGATTGGCTATCTCACTTTGGCCATCCGTTTGTGGGTGATAGGCCGAAGAGAAATTCGATCTTGTTTCTAGATTTTCAAAGAGACCCTTCCAAAAATTAATGGTCATTCTAGGATCTCTATCTGACACGATGGATGTTGGCAATCCATGGTGTTTGAAAATTTGTGATATAATGAGAGTTGCCATTTGGTGTGCCTTGATAGTCTTTTGACAGGAATAAAGTGTGCTTGCTTGCTAAACCTATCGACTATTGTCCATATTCCCGCATTCCTATGGATAGACTTGGGTAATCCAAAGATAAAATCCATGGATATACTCTCCCATGGTGAATTTAAGATAGGCAATGGCTGGAGTAATCCAGGTTGCTTCCCTCTATCATACTTGGTCTTTTGGCATACCACACATTTTGAAACATACTCTTGTATGTCCACTTTCATGGTAGGCCAATAGAAATACATATCTACTCCTCGGAGAGTAGGTTACATGCTTCTATGCCCCACATAGGGAGGATCATGGGATTCATACACGACTTTCTCACGAAGGGAGTGGGTAACACATAGCCTATTTTCGTGGAGAAGATTATTATCCTGCAAGGTGAATGGTTCCTCTTTCTTCCCCAAAGCAAGGGATGACATTATGTCTCTATAGTCAGGGTCAATAGCATACTCATCTGTCATAGAAGATAGATCATTGTGAGTAGCTATAGACACCGTGTTTACTTTTGGTCATCGTGAAAGTGCGTCAGCCACTTGATTGTGATTACCAACAATGTGAGCAATATGAAAATTAAATTGCAAAAAAAAATTTGCCCACCTCATTTGTTTGTCGGAAATCTTGGTTTGCGTCATGAAGTACTTGAGACTTTGGTGGTCTATTCGTAAAATGAATGGAGTCCCCAATAAATAGTGCTTCCATGTGTCTAGGGCATGCAGAACAGCTAAAAGCTCTTTCTCATAAATGTGTAAGACACGTTCATCTGTACTGAGCCTTCGGCTCTCATATGCTATGGCATGCCCTTCTTGAAGAAGGACTGCTCCAAGGCAATCACCACAAGAATCACGTGGGACCTCAAATGGCTTTGAGAGATCCAGAAGCATGAGGAATGGTTGGGAGGTAAGCTTCTCTTTGAGCATGTCAAAAGAATTTTTCTCCTTAGCAATCCATGAATACTTAACGTTCTTCTTTGTTAAGTCATGTAATGGTCCTAGTATTTGAGATAATTTAGCTATGCAGCATCTATAGTATACACACATACCAATAAATCTTCTTAGCTCATGTAGATTCCTTGGATTAGTCCATGCTTTTATTACCTCTAATTTTGATGGATCCATCCGGATACCATCTTGAGAGAATATGACCTAAGTAATGAATCTCTTGAAGGAAAAATTTACTTTTCTTTTGGTTGAAATAAAGCTTGTTCTCCCTCAATGCTTGAAAAATCACTTGGAGATGTTGCTTGTGTTCCTCCAAGGACTTGGCGTAGATGATGATGTAATCAAAGAACAGTCTAGTGAATTTGCGATAGGGTCTAAAGACTTTCTCCATTAATCGATCGAACTTGGCCGGTGCATTAGTCAACGCAAAAGGCATGACTAGATATTTATAAAGACCAAAGGTTGTGCGAAACGCGTTGTTTAGGATATCTTCATACACTATTCTTATTTGATAATAGCCACTTTTAAGGTCAATCCTATTGAAGTAGGTAGAGCCTTGTAGCTTATCAAATAGATCTTCTACCCGAGGCACGGGAATCTGTTTTTGATAGTGATATGATTTAGTGCGCGATAGTCCACATACATATGGTATGTATCATCTTTCTTTTGCACTAAAAGGATTGGAGAATAAAAGGGAGAGGAGCTAGGCCTCACCATCCCTTTGTCAATCATTTATTGTACTTGCCTCAGGATCTCCTCTTGTTGAGCTTGAGAAACTCAATAGGGAGGCTTGTTAGGCGGTGAGCTTCAAGGTAGAAGCTCAATTTGATGGTCATCATCCCCTCGATTTGGAGGTAAGTCCATAGGGATATCTTCGATGAACACATCTTGGAATCCTTTTAGAAAATTAGACAAGTCTAACTATTCTTGATTCCTACCATTTACATTGATGAAACATTAGAACCTTTTAGGGAATCTTTGACAAAAATCATATACGCAAAAATTGAGCTCTTCATTGATTTATCAAAAGCAGGTGAGTTTACAAGTGATATAGTACAACCAAACTCACTAGCATCTATATACATATTCTTTCCCCTGTAGGTGAAGTAGTTTCTCCTTTCAGGGAACTTTATGTTCGCAGCCATGCGGTTGAACCATGGTGCCCGTAGGATATCATCCTCATGTTGGAGAGGAGAGATGAAAAAGTCTTCTTTGTCGACATAGCTTTGGACATGGAGCCTCAAATTCCCAATCAAGGGAGTAACGGAGGCTTGCTGTCCATTGAAAGCAGTGTGTCGGCTGTTACAACATCTCTCATCTCAAAAGCTTGAATGCCCAGCTTGGTGGCCAACTCCATTGATATGAAGTGGTGAGTAGAGCTAGGGTCGAACAAGATGAAGGCATGATGCTCCCTTACCTTTCCCCAAGCAATGGAGAGAGGTGCACCTTTGCAATGAGCATCCTCTTTTGGAGCTTCGATGGTGGAAGCTCTAGGAGTCTCATTGCAAGCATTTCTCTTGGGGCAAGAAAAATAGCCATGTCCTTCCTCCCCACACTTAAAACATTTATGTTTTTTGCAAAAAGCTTTAAGCTCTTCAAGCGAGAGTTTGTTTTTACCTTTGTAAACTCCCTTCTCCTTGGACCGATTGTTGTTATTATTGTTGGAATTGCCTTGGGAAGAATTTTGGGCATTGGTTTTCCCCTTTGCATCATTTTTATCTTTGTTTTCCATGGGCTTGACATTCCGTCTTGCCCCTTTTTGGAAATTGATGTGCAAAGCATTCATGGTGTGGTGGAGTACTTTGGTAATAGAACTAGGCCATTGGAAGTTGACATACTCGGCCATCTCTTCAGTTAATCCCGCACAAACTATTGCTTTTTCTCTACTAAGATTATCATTTGGAAGATTTAGCCTTGAGATGTAAGTCCCAAAACTTGTCCACATATTTGTGAATAGACTCATGGGAGAGAAGCTTTAAAGTCCACCATTTGGTGAGCACTTTGTCCTTTGCATCACTTGCAAGGAATTGCTTTAAGATGGAAACTCGTAGAGTTTTCCATGTCTTTGGGGCTTTGCCGTTACCATGAAGGCTAGCCCACCATTGACGAGCCGATTTTTGGAAGTGCATAGCTACATAGAGTTGCTTGGAGGACTCCGTGAAGCCCTCGGCTCCAAAGGGCTCATAAAAATTCTTAATGAAGGCCAATACTTTGTCTGTGGCACCAAAGGTGCTATCATAGGGAAGAAAAGAGATACTGTTTCCTCTTTGTTTGAAATTTTTGAGTTTTTGTGACCTTCGCCATGCAGGGTATGATTTGCGATATCCTCCCCTCTTGTATTCTCTAGGAGAATAGCCATAGCTTTCGTCGGAAGAGGAGGAAGGTGAAGAAGAAGGAGAAGAGGGTGACCTCTTTCTTTCCCTTTTCTTCCTTTGTTTCTTCTCTTCCCTTTCGGGGTGGAGAGGAGAAGGACTATGGGTTGAACGTTTCCTCTTGGGAGGAGTTGGTGATTGTCTAGACCGTAGTCTTTGTGGAGCCACATCGTTAGAGCCACATATTCAGAGGAACTTAATGTTTCATTACTTTCTTGCTCTTTGGATTCCTCCTCTCATATGGGAGAGAGTCTTCTTTTGGGGGTCTCTTCAAGAGGCCTCCTAAGCTCTCTCTGCTTTTAGAGAGGAAGGGAAATCCCATAAGTGCAAAGCTGTTGAGTAACTTCGGCTTGCAAAGCAAGGTTTCCCATAGCTTGCTGCAACCTAGTAACAAGATAATTGACAAACATGGGGGCATCATCATTAGCACCTTCATGTGCAAAATCAAAGTTATCAATGTTTCTTCTACTCTCTTGGTTATTGTCTGCCATGTTAACAAAATTTGTGTACTTACTTATAGTATACTTAGGCAATTCAAAACCTTAGTTGCCACTTCTCTTAGCCTTTGAAACTTGGCACTTAAGTTTCTACACCCACGACTCAAAGTGGTTAAGTATAGAGAGTAGTGGAGTGGGTCTAATATTGCAGAATTGTTGAGGGCTAGCTCCTTTAGGACTTCTTATGGCTCAATAATGGTAAAGCCGTAGGCAAGTATGCGAAGACCCCATTATTAAGTCCAAAGCTCCCAAGGTGTGCACCATATCCCACATACTAGGCTCAACAAAACCGATAATAGATCCCAGTCCCACTTACCCTAATATAATTAACAAAATTAACCATTTATAGGCTATTTAAGGACCTCTCTTCTTAAGTAAGAAAAGAGAAACCAAATTCTCTGATACCAATGTAATGGAAATGGACTATTAGGTTTGAGAGCAGCGGAAATTAGAGAAGGTACTTTTGTGAAATTACTTTGTGAGCATAAAGGGTGAACTTAATTGTTGATAGCAAAATAAACATAGCATTTAGTTAACTTGGCATGAACAATACTTTTGCAAGAGAGAGAGTTTAATGAACATGACAACAATTGAGGACCGGATTTATGTGGAGCCGGTCCCCCCTTCAATAGGCATTTGTATTATAGGTTCTCCCATTAAGAGAGACTTGGTAGAATACAATCTTTGTGTTCCTTGTGACCTAGGTGATGCAGTGAAGATGGAAAGCTTCATGCATCACGAGCAAAACATAAACTTTGTAGAAAGCATTAACTATCCCAAACCTCAGTCCCAAGGCCTCAAGCAACTTTGAAGGTGGAGAGAGCTAGCGGGGAATGAGGGTAGGGAAGAGGAAGAAGAAACATTTCATAGGAGAAAGGATTAGTTCCTCACTTATCATCACTCTTCCTATTAGCAGACATAATATCATAGTAATGAAGATGGAGAAGATGGCAAGCTTACTTGGAGAAGGAGATGGAGCTCTTGCACTTTTCACTGTTGGAATTAGGGTTGCAGAGAAACACACACAGCTTGGAGAAGACGAAGAAAGCTCAAGGCACACAATAGAGAGTGTGTTACTTAGTGTGCAATGGAAAGATAGATAGCCCTAGAGTGATGGGCGTATATACAATGCACGGGGGAAAAAACCTCCTAAAGAGGGAAAAAATGCCCCGGCGGTCCTAGTGTGTTCACACACATCACTACCACATGTATATGGTAACAAATCCCCCCTGGAGTGATGCGGTGAACGAGAGCTGGCACATGAGTAAAGAGAAGTGCCATGCCCTGAGGACAGGATCAGTCCACAAAGGGGAGTAAGCCCAAAGCTTTGCGGAAAGCTTCAAGCTTCTCACGAGACAATGCCTTTGTGAAAAGATCTGCAAGGTTGTCCTGTGTTGGCACATAAGCCAAGCTGATCTCTCCTGCTGAGACCCTCTCCCTAACATAGTGGTAATGCACCTCAATGTGCTTTGTGCGAGCATGAAAAACTGGGTTCCTCGCAACTGCCAATGCGCTCTGACTGTCAATGTAGATAGTGTTGGCAGTGTCCTGTCCAACACCCAAGTCAGCCATAAGGCGTCTGAGCCATACACACTCAACCGTAGCTGTGAAGACTGCCCTGTACTCAGCCTCACAACTCGAAGTGGCCACAATAGGTTGCTTCTTGCTCAACCATGATATACATGAACTGCCAAGCATGAAACAAAAACCACTTGTGGACACTCGCGTGTCAAAACAACCAGCCCAATCTGAGTCCGAAAAAGCATGTAAGTCTGGCGGCAATGATCCCCCCTTGGGATAAAACAAGCCAAGATGTAAAGTGCCACTAAGGTAGCGGAAAATCCTCTTGACAGTCTGCCAATGCTTAGACCCTGGGCTATGCATAAATCTGCTGACCTGCGAGACTGCAAACTGAATATCTGGCCTCGTGTTGCATACATAAATGAGGCAGCCAACAGCAGTTTGGTAAAGAGTGACATCAGCAGGATCGCCAGCATCATGTAGACTCAACTTCAAACCTGTTTCCATGGGAGTGGCAATAGGTTTGCAATCCTCAAGTCCAAACTTACATAGCAATGTCTCTATGTAACTTTTCTGACACAAGGCAATACCACCATCACACTGCTTAAACTGTATACCCAAGTAATGATGCAGCAGCCCCAAATCTTTCATCTTGAAAGTAGCATTCAAATCAGCCTTAAATTCAGCAATATGTCTCTCATTTGGTCCAGTGATCAGCAAATCATCAACATAAAGAACCACAATGAGAAATACATCATCCTCACGCTTTACATACAATGTGCTTTCTGTTGGACTGTTACGAAAGCCTCGTTTAACCAAATGAGTGTCAGCTTTCTCATACCAAGCACGAGGAGATTGCTTCAATCCATACAAAGCCTTCTTACATTTGCACACTTTGTCCTCTTGTCCTTTTATGACAAAACCGCGAGGCTGCGTTACATAAACTTCCTCAAATATGTCACCATTCAAGAAAGCAGTAACAATGTCTGATTGATGTACATCCCAACCAAAATGAGCTGCCAATGCACATAGAAAACGCACAGTAGTCATACGACAAGTGGGAGCAAAAGTCTCTTCATAATCTATGCCTTTTTGTTGTGCATAACCCTTTGCAACAAGTCGAGCCTTATGGCGATCGATCTCACCATCCGGCTTGCGTTTCAACTTGTAAACCCACTTCGTACCAATGGCCTTTTTTCCAGGAGGCAAATCACATAAAGTCCATGTGTCATTCTCTATAAGTGCATCATATTCTGATTTCATGGCAGCAATCCAATTTTCTGAATTTTGTGCTTCATCAAAAGACAGAGGCTCCTCAACATCATGTAAACTAGACACAGCCAAAGCATAAGAATCTGATGCATAAGATGCATGGCGAGAGCCTGAACGAGTACGACTAGATAAAGGTGCATCCAATTTACTGTCACGCAAAGTGTGCACCAGCCATTTTGGCATACCTCTAGCCTGCTCATTTTCAGCCCTTTCCTCATCAAGTACATCATGTACATCTGCATCAGTAATAGGCTGTTCTAAAACATTTTCAGAAACCCCCATAGGCTGTACATTTGCCTCATTGGAACTTACATTCGTATTTCCACCACTGAAAAGAGGCAACAAAGTGTCATAAATGTCCTGTGAGCTTACATTACTGTCTCTAGTACATGACAGCAAGGGCTGAACAGAGTCTTCCACAAACACTACATCCCGTGAAACAAGAATACGTTTTGTTTGCGGATGATACAACCTGTAACCTTTGCTTTCAGCACTATAACCAACAAAAATACATTTGACAGCCTTATCATCCAATTTTCTGCGCTGCACTTGTGGCACCAAAGCATATGCCAAACAGCCAAAAACACGCATGTGCTCAATAGAAGGCTTTCTATCATGCCATGCATCATATGGAGTAATAGACTGCAAAGCTTTCATAGGACACCTGTTAAGTACATAAGTGGCACACATGATGGCCTCAAGCCAAAAAGAATGCGGCAAAGCTTGACTTTTGACCATACATCGTGCCATTTCCGTTAGTGACCTGTTTTTCCTCTCAGCAACACCATTTTGCTGAGGTGTATAAGGCACTGTTCATTGGTGTTTTATCCCACGACTAGCCAGAAATGCATTAAGTTAATGAGACATATACTCCCCCCCTCGACGAACGGAGGGTGCCCATAGTACATTTTGAGACATTTTCAGCCATAGCCAAAAATTGTTTGAAGCACATAAAAACTTCGGACTTCGCTTTAAGCGGAAATACCCATGCATGCCTCGAGTAATCATCAATGAAAGTCACGAAGTACACGTAATTGCCCAAGGACGGAGTTTGCATGGGCCCACAAACATCACTATGCACAAGCTGCAACCTGCATGTGGCCCTAACTGAACCATCCTTTGGAAACTTAGAACGCTGCATTTTACCCAGAATACAGCCTTCACAAACATGTTTGATAGGTGCTTCAAGAGGCGGCAAAGAAGCAACCATATCAGATTTCTGCAAACGCAGCAAACTGGCAAAATTCAGATGACCAAAACGTGCATGCCAAAGTTTTGCATCTGAAATAGCCCTTGAATCTGCAACAGCATTTGCAAAATTTTGTCCACACTTGTCATACAAAGTGAGCTTATACAGCCCACGGCACAAAAGCCCAGATGCAACAATTTCATCACCAAAACTGAGATCACGAACTGTACATCTGTCATCCACAAATTTGACTACAAGTCCAAGTCTAGCAAGTGCGGATACAGACAAGAGATTCTTCTTGATCCCAGGTACATAAAGTGCATCAACAAGTGTGAAGGAACTGCCATTAGCAGCAGTGAGCACAATCTTTCCAACTCCCTGAACTGGATAAGAGGCGTTGTTGGCACAAGTGACTGAATTCCCATGAGGGATAGACTTGAGAGAGGTAAACAATTCACGATGTGAGGTAATGTGCTTTGTAGCACCACTGTCGAAATACCACACATGTGAATCTGCAGCAACTGACAAGCATGCATCATGGACAGCAGGATTGTAAGTGCACTCTGCGCTAAAAGCCCATTTTGCATCAACATGAGCATCACAATCTCCTTTCACAGAAGACTCAACAATGGCTGCATTTGTAGTGGAACCAGCATTTGCAGTGGAACCACCCTCTTTCTTCTTAGCCTCTTTGGCCTTCAACTTAGGACACGACTTGATCAAGTGATCATTGGCTTTACAATAATGGCAACGCATCTTCTTTTTGCCCTTATCACCAGAATTGCCAGACGAAGTGCTGCCAGCAGAAGCATTAGGAACAGAATTTTTGCCACTCGCAGCAGAACCATAAGAAGTGGTTGGATTACTGTTACCACCCTTTCTTTGAGAAGCAATAAAAGCCCGTTCAACTGTACGCTGCCTAGTCCTGTTTTTTCTAGAAAGTGACTCTTGCAACAGCAATGTGCATAATGCATCAAACTTGACAACTTCAGGATTTCCTTGGGTCATGAGTCTCCAAGTACTAGCAAAAGTCTGGTAGGAATCTGGTAAGGCATCAAGAACAGTCTGCACAAGGGAACTGTCCGAAATGACTTCACCTGCAGAAATGAGTTGCTCATTGATATCCTTGACACTAGCAAGGAAAGTGTCCATATCATCTTCCTCATGCATAATCTTCGACTCTAGCTCTTTACGCAGCAAAGCAATTTTAGCCTCATTGCGGCTTGCATAAAGACCTGCTAGAACATCCCAAGCCTGTTTTGCAGATTTTGTTGAACGGATGTGAGGAATAATGGTGCGCTTCACAGACAACGCAATCAATGCATGAGCCTGCGCATCCTTAACATCCCAACGAGCTTGTTCTGCCGTAGGCAAAACAACTCTAATAGGTGCAATCCTTGTAGCAAGACCTGCAACATCCTCAATATCGCCTACATCTTCAGAACCAGGACGTACATCAATGCCTTGCACAATGTTTCAGACACCTTTTGACACAAGAACATGTTGCATCATATAAGCCCACATAGGGTAGTTGTCCCCATCCAACCTGTCCTCAGCAGCAAACATCTTGAACACATCTATGTTGTTGTTGTCATCCATGGTAAATGCTCCACTTGATGTGAAAACTGCCCGAAAATAGGAGAAATGGAGCGGGAACAACTTGTGCTATATAGCACAAACCGTAGAAGACTATAAGGCACCTGTTATGCAGAAAACGGCACTGACAGAAAATCTGCACAAAATGATGAAATAGCCTGTGCAGTACTGCCTGTAGTGGAAACGGAGGCCGAAATGAGCCCAAATCAAAATTCTGAGCAGACCGAGCTCTTAGAGCTTACCCAAAATTTTTGTCGACCCGCGAACGCTCGCCAAAGCTCACTGAAATCGGAGAAAGTGAGCAGGCGTGTGCTGGAGTAGCTGGCGACTAAGCCCGGGAGGACGTGACCTGCTATGATACCAATTGTTGGAATTAGGGTTGCAGAGAAACACACACAGCTTGGAGAAGACGAAGAAAGCTCAAGGCACACAATAGAGAGTGTGTTACTTAGTGTGCAATGGAAAGATAGATAGCCCTAGAGTGATGGGCGTATATACAATGCACGGGGGAAAAAACCTCCTAAAGAGGGAAAAAATGCCCCGGCGGTCCTAGTGTGTTCACACACATCACTACCACATGTATATGGTAACATTCACTTCACACCATGAGAGTGTGTGTGAGTGTGTGTGAGTGCTTGTGGGAGAGTATACCCCCCAAGCATGCCCCTAGCTTCCTTGGTCGACCCCTCCCTGGTAGCTCATGCTTGAACTTCATTGGACCCCTGCAAGACTGACCAATCACATATGCATTGCAAGCAACAAGGGTAGTCTTGGGACAAGTATCCCCCTTTCCCCTTTGAGAGAGAGGACTTGATAAATGCAAAATAAAATAATTTAATCCACTAAATTATGATTGCATATGTCTATATTGTAACCCTTTCCCATTTATTCTCCCACATTAAATGATCAGTTTAATATGAGAAAATCACTTGGGTTGGTTATAGATTAAATTTTATGACATTACCTCTCTCTTGAAATCATAGTCGTCCTCGACTATGAGGTAGAAGAGATAAAGCCTTATTCATTAGTCAATCTTGCTTAGCGAGTAGAGGATCCCTTTTTACCCTACGACATCTTTCCAAATTGGATGACTAATCCATTTGCTGCTTGGGAGACATAGCTGCCACAATCATGTCTGCTCTTTAGTCCATTTCATTCTCCCAAAGTAGAGTGACAAATTCTACTTGGTGTTTGAGAGACGTCGTCATCACAAACATGATTCTAACCATGCATACTATTAAAATTTGTGCACAATATAAAGAGAACTAGTCTTATAAGACAAAAAATTTGGTAATTCAAAAGAAATTTGTACATTTGCTTACTCTAATGTAGCATCGTAAGCATTGACAAGGTTCATACTATCCTTAAGCTGTATTCCTTGCATCCATCTAGCATCTTCAAAAGGATAATTTTTTAACTTAATAAGATACCGTCGGATAATCTTACCATGTCATAGTACCTTGTCTTCATGCCGAAGGATAGCTTTGGGTTGTAGCACCTTTTCTGGGTCTTTGATTTCGGGAGGGTATTCAATAATTGGTTCACTTGGTGGATCTCCTTTGTAGGGCTTAAGTAGGCTCACATGAAAAGCATTGTGTATGAGCCAATGGTCTGGCAACTTGAGTTGATGAGCCATCTCATTGATGGGATTCAAGATTTGGAAAGGACCATAGTATCTTTTTGCTAGCTTAGCATAATACTTTTGATGGCCTGTAGGATTTTTGCCGGTCGTTTGCCTCAATCGAGCCGTGGAAAACTTAAACAAGACCCAATCATTTTCTTTGAACGTTTTTTGTGCTTGTCAGCAACAGCTTTTTGCCTTTGTTGAGAGATGGATATAGCCTGCTTAATCTTTTGAAAAGATTCTTATAGGTCACAACTATACTCATTGGCAGCAGCAAAGATCTTCCCATCTACTTTAAGTAAAAAGGGACTTTTAGGTCTTTCCTCAATTATTTCAAAGAGTGCTTTTTCCGTAGAAAAATGTACAGTATTATTGTAGGCATATCCTACAAGAGGTAAATACTTTTTCCATTGTGAGTGTTGATCTACTTCGGTAACATAAGTCTTTAGTATATCGAGTATTGTAAGATTCGCTATCTCACTTTGGCCATCCGTTTGTGGGTGATAGGCCAAAGAGAAATTCAATCTTGTTCCTAGATTTTCAAAGAGACCCTTCCTTAAATTAATGGTCATTCTAGGATCTCTATCTGACATGATGGATGTTGCGGTAGGGTCTAAAGATTTTCTCCATTAATTGATCGAACGTGGCCGGTGAATTAGTCAACCCAAAACGCATGACTAGATATTCATAAAGACCAAACGTTGTGCGAAACACTATTTTTATGATATCTTCATCCACTATTCTTATTTGATGATAGTAACTTTTAAGGTCAATCCTATTGAAGTAGGTAGAGCCTTGTAGATTATCAAATAGATCTTCTACCCGAGGCACAAAAAATCTGTTTTTGATAGTGATATGATTTAGTGTTCGATAGTCCACATACATATGGTATGTACCATCTTTCTTTTGCACTAAAAGGACTAGAGAACAAAAGGGAGAGGAGCTAGGCCTCACCATCCCTTTGTCAATCAATTATTGTACTTGCCTCATGATCTTCTTTTGCTGAGCTTGAGAAACTCGATAAGGAGGCTTGTTAGGCGGTGAGCTTCCTGGTAGGAGCTCAATTGGATGGTCATCATACCCTCCATTTGGAGGTAAGTCCATAGGGATATCATCAATGAACACATCTTGGAATCCTTTTAGAAAATTAGACAAGTCTAACTCTTCTTGATTCCTACCATTTACATTTGAGGAAACATTAGGACCTTTTAGGGACTCTTTGACAAAAAAAATGTATGCAAAAACTAAGCTCTTCATTGATTTATCAAAAGCAGGTGAATTTACAAGTGGTATAGTACAACCAAACTCAATACCATCTATATACATGTTATTTCCCCTATATGTGAAGTAGATTCTCCTTTCAGGGAACTTCATGTTGGCAGCCATGCGGTTGAACCATGGTGCCCCTAGGATAGCATCCTCGTGTTGTTGGAGAGGAGGGATGAAAAAGTCTTCTTTGTCGACATAGCTTTGGACATGGAGCCTCAACTTCCCAATCAAGGGAGTAACGGAGGCTTGCAGTGTCGGCCGTTACAACATCTCTCATCTCGAAAACTTGAATACCCAACTTGGTGGCCAACTCCGTTGATATGAAGTTGTGAGTAGAGCCAGGGTCAAACAAGATGAAGGCATCATGCTCCCTTACCTTTCCCCAAGCATAGGAGATAGGTGCATCTTTGCAATGAGCATCCTCTTTTGGAGCTTTGATGGTGGAAGCTCTAGTAGTCTCATCGCAAGCATTTCTCTTGGGGCAAGATTGATAGCCATGTCCTTCCTCCCCACGCTTAAAACATTTACGGTCTTTGCGAAAAGCTTCAAGCTCTTCATGGGACAGTTTTTTTTTACCTTTTAAAACTCCCTTCTCCTTAGCCATGTCCTTCCTCCCCACACTTAAAACATTTATGGTCTTTGCAAAAAGCTTCAAGCTCTTCAGGGGAGAGTTTGTTTTTACCTTTGTAAACTCCCTTCTCCTTGAACCGATTGTTGTTGTTATTGTTAGAATTGCCTTGGGAAGAATTTTGGGCACTGGTGTTCCCCTTTCCATCATTTTTGTCTTTCTTTTCCATGGGCTTGACATTCCGTCTAGCCCCTTTTTGGAAATTGATGCGTGAAGCAACCATGGTGTGGTGGATTACTTCGGTAATAGAACCAGGCTGTTGGGAGTTGACATAGTCGGCCATCTCTTCAGGTAATCCCGCACAAAACTGTTGCTTTTGCTCGGCAAAGTCTATCTTTTGGAAGACAGTAGCCTTGAGATGTAAGTCCCAAAACTCGTCCACATATTTGTGAATATACTCATGGGAGAGAAGCTTTAAACTGCGCCATTTGGTGAGCACTTTGTCCTTTACATCACTTGCAAGGAAGTTCTTCAAGATGAAAACTCATAGAGTTTTCCATGTATTTGGGGCTTTGCCGTTGCCATGAAGGATAGCCCACCATTGATGAGCCGATTTTTGGAACTGCATAGCTACATGGCATAGCTTGGAGGACTCCGTGAAGCCCTCGTCTCCAAAATCCGCATCAAATTTCTGGATGAAGGCCAATACTTTGTCTGTGGAACCAAATGTGCCATCATAGGTGAGAAAAGAGATACTCTTTCCTCCCTCTTTGAACTTTGTGAGTTTTTGTGACCTTCGCCATGCACAGTATAATTTGCAATGTTCTCCTCTCTTGTATTATGTAGGAGAATAGCCATTGCTTTCATTGGAAGAGGAGAAAGGTGAAGAAGAAGGAGAAGAGGGTGACCTCTTTCTTGCCCTTTTCTTCCTTTGTTTCCTCTCTTCCCTTTTGGAGTGACGAGGAGAAGATACGTTTCCTCTTGGGAGGAGTTGGCGATCGTCTAGACCACCGTCTTCGTGGAGCCACATCTTCAGAGGAACTTAATGTTTCATTACTTTCTTGCTCTTTGGTTTCTTCTCTCATATAGGAGAGAGTCTTCTTTTGGGGGTCTCTTCAAGAGGCCTCCTTATCTCTCTCTCTCCTCTTGGAGAGGAAGGGAAATCCCATAAGCGTGAAGTTGTTGAGTAACTTCGGCTTGCAAAGCAGGGTTGCCCATAGCTTGCTGCAACCTAGTAACAAGATAATTGACAACATGGGGGAATCATCACTAGCACCTTCATGTGCAAAATCAAAGTTACCATTGTTTATTCTAATATTGCAGAATTCATGAGGGCTAGCTCCTTTTAGACTTCTTATGGCTCAATAATGGTAAAGTTGTAGGCAAGTCTAAAAGGACCCCATTATTAAGTCCAAAGCTCCCGAGGTGTGCACCATATCCCACATACTGGGCTCAAGAAAACCGATACTAGATCCCGGTCCCACTTACCCTAATATAATTAACAAATCAACCATTTATAGGCTACTTAAGGACCTCTCTTCTTAAGCAAGAAAAGAGAAACCAAATTCTCTGATACCAATGTAATGAATGACCTATTAGCTTTGAGAGTAGCAGAAATTAGAGAAGGTACTTTTGTGAAATTACTTCGTGAGCATAGAGGGTGAACTTAATTGATGATAGAAACATAAATATAGCATTTAGTTAACTTGGCATGAACAATACTTTTGCAAGAGAGAGAGAGTGTTTAGAGAACATGACAACAGTTGAGGATCAGATTTATGTGGACCCGGTCCCCCCTCCAATAGGCATTTGTATTATAGGTTCTCCCATTAAAAGAGACTTGGTACAATACAATATTTGTGTTCCTTGTGACCTAGGTGATGCAATGAATATGGAAAGCTTCATGCATCACGAGCATGAAATAAACTTTGTAGAAAGCATTAACTATCCCAAGCCTCAGTCCCAGGCCTCAAACACCTTCGAAGGTGGAGAGAGATAGCGGGGGATGAGGTTAGGAAAGCGGAAGAAGAAACATTTCATAGGAGAAAGAATTAGTTCCTCACTTATCATCACTCTTCTTGCTAGCATACATAATAGCATAGTAATAAATATGGAGAAGATGGCAAGCTTAAGCATTGAAGAATGGCTCTTGGTTGGATTTGCATTCCACAGCCAAGAGTGTTGGTATAGGCTCTCAACTTCTCTACTAGCTTGGAGAAGGAGATGGAGCTTGCACTTTGTACTTCACACCATGAGAGTGTGTGGGGGTATATGGGGGAGAGTATACTCCCCAAGCATGCCCCTAGATTCCTTGGTCGACCCCCCCTTGTAGCTCATGCTTGAAGCTCATTGGACCCCTCCAAGACTGACCAATCACATGCAGGATGCATTACAAGCAACAAGGGTAGCCTTAAGACAAGTGTCCCCCTTTCCCCTTTGAGAGAGAGGACTGGATAAATGCAAAAACAATTAATTAAATCCATAAAATTATCATTGGACCCCTTGGAAGACCAACCAATAGACTTTAGGCACACCATGAGGGCAATATGAGGAGGAGCTTGACAAGTGTCCCTTTTGCTTTCTTTATACCAAGCTTGCCTTGTGTGAGGGTGTGTGTGTTATCTCTCATCCTCCTAGCTTTAGGGCTCGCCCCCTCTCTTGTAGGGATGGGATTCAACTTTTTGAACACCTTACCCCGAAGCACCTTAGTCATCAAGCATGACACAGCACCTCAAGCCTGGGTAGTGTTCCCCCAAGAACCTTAGTCAGCAAGCATGACAAAGCACCTCAAGCCTGGGTAGTGTTCCCCCAAGCACCTTAGTCATCAAGCATGACAAAGCACCTCAAGCTTGGGTAGTGTTCCCACAAGCACCTCGAGCTCCCTAGTCGGCAAGCAAGAGAAGCACCCCAAGCATCTTAGTCATCAAGCACGACAAGCACCTCAAGCACCTCAAGCACTAAAAGGGCGATGGGTAATGCTTGTGCTAGTCTCCACCCAACCGTGCTATCTTATAGCCTCCCCCTAGTCTACTGCTCGGCCATGAAGGTGGCCTTGCCTATAGGACCCATATCCTTACATTACCCCCCCCTTGGAGAATCGTTTTCGTCCACAAAAACAACCTGTAGGAAAACGTTTCTTAAGTGCGGAGACATTCTCCCATGTAGAACCTTCTTCGGGTCTATCTAACCATTTTACCAACACCTATCGTTTGACATGATGTCTGGTGCGAAGCTCATGAGAATCCTAAATCTTTTCGGGCTCATGAGGGATGCTTGGCGGTTCGATAAGGTCAACTAATACACCTGTGTCAATGACATTATCATTCTGTCCTAGCTGTTTTCGTAAACGGCTAACATGAAAAACAGGATGAACTCGTGAGTGCTCTTGAAGAGCTAACTTATAGACTACTTGACCTATACGTTTGAGAATGGTAAACGGTCCACAATAGCGTGGTGAAAGTTTAGCAACTTTTCCCATCTTTAGACTTTCTGAATGCTCCGAAACTTTGAGGAAAACCTTGTCTTCTTCTTCGAAAGTAGCAAGACGACGATGCTCATCTGCGTACTTCTTCTATCGATCTTGAGCTTGTTTAACATTCTGCCGAGCAACTCGAAGCATGTCAAAATGGTCTTGGAGAAAATCCTTCGCTTGTTGTATCTTCTCCTTAGCCAACCCCACTATAACGGGTGATCTAAGTTGAATCCATACAAAAGCATAAATGGACTAAATCCTGTAGTCACATGCTTTGAATATTATAAGAAAATTCCAATATAGGTAATTAGTCTTTCCAATTGGTTTGCTTCTTGCTAACGTACGCTCGTAGCATATCCTCTAGCACTTGATTAACTCTTTCTATTTGACCATCCGTTTTTGGATGATCAACCGTACCTAGATTAAGTTTAGTTTCCAACTTTTGGAACACAGCTCTCCAGAAGTTGGAGAGCTTATATATATGCTCTACAAATAGCCGTGTTAATTCCGTTGTCTTAATCGTAGTCTTAGTGGGAATGAATCGACCATGTTTGTGAGACGGTCTACAATTACCCATATGGCATCATGGCCACGATTTGTAGTAGGTAGTCCTACTACAAAATCCATAGAGATACTCTCCCACTTACCTTGTGGAATCTCTAAAGGATGTAAAAGGCCACCTACCTTGAGGCGTTTTGCCTTATTAACTTGGCACTATTGGAAATTTAGTATGTACTCTTGAACATCATGATGTAAGCCCGGCCAATAAAATTACTGTAGAACTAAGGCATAGATCTTATGAAAACCTGGATGACCAACACTTGGACTATCGTGACACTCAAATAAGATTTGGTGCCTAGTGTCTGAGTCCTTTGGCACACATACTCTACCCTTGTGGAGTAAGTAGCCATCATCAATGAAAAAATTCTTCCATCGCTTAAGCTCTTTGTGAGTAGGGGTGGAGCTCTGTGTGTTGGAGTTTTTATCTGTGCGTGCAGAGACATGTTGATCTTGCTGTACAGAGACATGTGAGTGTGAGGGATCCCTATCTAAAACTGCACTCCATACTTTAGCATATGATTGATCTTGTGCACACTTGCCACGTAAAGACTCCAAAAATCCACTCTTTATTTCTGTGAAAGCAAGTGAATTAATCTGAGGCATCCGACTTAGTGCATCAGCTTCTACATTATATCGCCCCTTGCGATATCGTAGCTTACAATCATAATCTTGAAGGTTTTTTTCCCATTTAGCTTTACGGCCCTTCAAGTCCGTTTGAGTAGTAGACCATTTGATACTCTAATGGTCAAAAACTACTTCAAACTCGGCACCATATAAATAGTGTCGCCACTTTTATAAAGCGTGAATTATGGCATAGAGCTCTCTCTCATAGACATAATAATTCTGTTGAGCTCTATCTAACTTTTGACTTTTAAAGGCTATAGGTCTTCCCTCCTGGAGAAGTACCGCACCAATTGCTTTATCACTAGCATCAGTCTCTACCACAAACGGCTTAAGTGGGTCAATGATAGCTAGGATAGGAGCAATGGCTATAGCTACCTTGAGCTGTTCAAAACTGCATTTTTGAGCTTCTTCCCAAGAAAAGGTCTTACAGATATTGGCATAATCACAGATATTTTGTCGATAAAATCCAGCCATGCCTAAGAATATTTGAAGCTCCTCAACCGTGTTGGGATGTGGCCATCGAAGAATGGTAGTGACCTTGTCAGTGTCCATTTTGATGCTAGAATAAGAGATTACATGACTGAGGTAATGTATCTCTGTTTTAAAGAAATCGCACTTGCTTTGCTTAGTATACAACACGTGAGCTCGTAGCTATTCAAACACTAATCATAAGTGTTCTATGTGTTCATCTTCAGTCTTACTGTAAATGAGAATGTCATCAAAAGAAAAACCACAACAAATTTTCCAAGGTAGGGACGTAACACACTATCCATGAGTGTCATAAATGTAGATGGAGCATTGGTTAAACCAAAAGGTATAACCATAAATTCAAAATGCCCGAACCATGTTCTAAAGGTAGTTTTGGAGATATCTTGCAAAAGGATACACACCTGGTGGTATCCTGCTGGTGGTATCCTGAACGAAGATCTATCTTTCTATAGTATCTTTCCCCATGGAGTTGATCAAACAACTCATCCACTCTTGGCATAGGATACTTGTTCTTGATGGTTATGGCGTTTAATCCGCGATAATCTACGCACATGCGTAGAGTACCATCTTTCTTTTTTACCAATAGAATTGGTGATGCCCAAGGCGAAGTGCTAGGTCGAATGAAACCACGGGTGAGGTAGTCAGCCAAAACTGACTCTCAACATCCTTGGCTTCTTTAGCACTCATACGATAAGGTGGTTTACTCACCTGTCTAGTGCCTGACAAGACATCTATTCCATGTTGCACATCACGTGTAGGGGGTAAACCCGACGGTAAATCACTTGAGAATACATCACTATACTCCGTGAGTAAGTGAGTCAGCTTTTGCTATGCAAAAGGAGAAAGTAAACTAGAGTTATGCTGGGATGGAGAATCTTGTAATTTTTGTAATGTTTGTTTTACAACAGTTGCACGTTGCTCTATAGAATTAAAATTGAGAGCACTTTGCTCGTTAGATTTGTTAACACTGTTTATCATTTGTTGGATGGATACGCCGCGACGGACGTCAGCATAGCGAGAACTCACCTAACATATAATGTCAGCTAAGGACGAAGCTCGACCCGCAGGCGCGTGGAAGCAAGCATAAGGTGTCAACCTACACTCGACCGACTCCTAACTAATTCCTACAGAGGTCTCTACCAATTGTCTAAGTCACAGCCTTCAAGAGTGCATAAGAGGGAACTTCCTACAACGCTTTCTAGAGCCGAACATCCATCAAACAATCTCGAAACACCATAGAACTTGAAGGAGACCCTACTAATACTAATAGGTTGCTCTCCCTAAGGTCTATGAACCAAAACCCCAACCCAAAACACACGGTGCAAAATCACGTAGGATGTCTTGCCGAAATTTGCAGCTCTTCGTTTCCGAAATCTAAAGTGCCTAACGTGTAGTTCTACTCAATGTGAACGCGTGGATATGTTGCAATGCAAAATCGGACAACGTATGCTCAGCAAATCACCAGATGAAGCTCGTAGAAGGAGCTCGTAAAACCGGACCGTATGCGCGTAATGTAGGTATCGGTGCATAGCTCTCGTCGGGGGCAACACGTTGCACTTCTCCACACTCGATTCTGACCACCGGTGCACACGTAGCATCAAGATGAAACTCACACTCTCTCTCGTACACAGTACGCTCACTCACAGCCTTCAAAACTTGTTTTAAAAATGACAAAAGGTTTTTCATTAAGGTCAAAAAGTGGTATATATACCTTATTCTCAAACCCTAAAGTTCCAAATCAACCATCTACTCAATCTAACTATCAAAACTGGGATACAATCTGGAAACTTCTGTAAGCCCCAATATTTACAAGGTGAAAGTTCAAGTTTCCTCAATAAATGAATAATTACAAAAATGATAATCTTCCGAGTAGTTAGTTTTCGTGGGGTGTGTCCAGCTTCTAACACTCCCCCCCTCCTTGCTCATGCCGTCCCTGACATGGCCGCTGAGCTGCTTCTTCATCGTATGGTCTCACGCATCTTGATCAGTGATTCGTATCTTGCATGCATATTCATCATTGTTGGGCCGAAAATATCAGTGTTTATTGTGAAGAAGCCTGTGTAGAACGCTTCTTCAAAGGCATGGAGGTGATAGGATGATAGAAACATTATCCTTTGATACAGCGCATGTATCACCTCCTTGGAAGGATGACCAGACAAATCATAGGCACATTTGTAAGTATCTTGGAAGAAGAAGATAGTGTCTGTCACCTGGCCTGGTTTGAATGTCTCAAATACTGCTAGAAGGGTTTTGCAGATTTTCTTCATCACGATGCAAGTAAGGTCAGGTGAGCCAGTGAACAATTTGATGGCGCCCGTTAGGGTTTTCACCATGTATTGGACACTTATTCTGTTACCTGCCTTCAAGCCTGGCAACTTAGGGTAATTCAGCCAAGTGGGTTGGCTCCTTTGTAAGATCTCTTGGGCTTTCCACGTCCTGATCCTTGGTAGAGGACAAAAGCTGAGGTTGTCTCCGATGTTTTTCGGTGCCTCTACCAAGTGGATTAAGTATTGTAGGTACTTTGTGAGCCAAGTCTTCCTCCATTTGGGCTGAGAGTCAACTATTAGCCTGACCCCTTCTGGTTGGGAGATATCTGCGTTGTAGAGCGGCACAGTCGGCTCTTCTCTAATCCTCTTATTGATGGTGGCTGCTTCATATTTCAGCAATGGATATGGGAGAGAGGGTTGAAGCCATTCGCGCTTGAGGTTGCTGGCGTCAATCTTTTGAATGGTCATGGACTTGAAAATCCTCTGCTCCCACTCCAAGGCTTCCTTTGTTGTCTCTCTGATTTCCACCTCTATTGCCTTCCGCAGCTTTTCTTCCTCCTCCTGTGTCAGATCTTGTGGCTCTTGAGAGGATCCTTCTAGGATTTCCTCTTACATGGGTGTGTCCAGAGGATCTGCCACATTTTCTAAATCTATGCCTTCATTGGCTGCTAGCCATGTGCCCTCTTGCTCTCCGGCTTGCTGTCCTCTCAGCTCCTCAATCTGCTTTAGGAGTTTCTGTGTCTCTGTTTCAGCCTCTTCGCCCATATTTACGAGGAGGTCATTCAATTCAGTGTTTATCTTCTCCACCTCCTCGAGCTTTCTTTTGATACCTTCTAATTCTTCTTGCAGGGCTTTTTGTTCTTCTTCCATTCGTGTTTGCATGACAATAGACCCTTCTGCCATCATCAATCTTTGCTTTTTCTCTAGAGTCAGCTCCTTTTGAAGTTCTTGCATCTATTCTTCATAGAGTTGACTTTCCGTAGTGATGTGAGTTGAGCTAGTAGCTCTGACTCTGGCAGGGGATGCCCGCAGCCTCTGGATGGTTTGATCTTTTACTTTGAGCTGGTCCTTGAGCTCAAGGACCTCATCCTGGCTGGCTTCTTGATCTATCTCTGACTTTGCTTGGCATTTCGCATGGCTTCGACTTCTTTAGATTCCTCAGCCAGCTGTAGGGTCAGGTTATCCCTTTCCCTCTCGGCATCTATCAGTGATTTGCTGACATTCCTCTTCAACTCCTTGCATTCTTTGTGCTGTTGCCTGATTTTCTTCCTCCATTGCCTGGCATCTTTGCAATGCCCTTGCTAGGCTGGCCTGTAGCTTCGCTTCTCTCTCTTTGTGCCTTTGACTTTGTCCTTGTAGAGAGTCTACTTCCAGCTTTACCTTTACTTCAGTGGCCTTGAGAGCTGCCATCTCACTTTCTGAATCCATGGACTGCGCTCTCAACCCGGTTAGCTTCGTCATCACCACATCCCAATCGTTGGAGGGTGGGTGCAGATCCATTGTATCTGTGGCCATTTCTTTTAGTTCTACTAGCCTGATGCTTTGCATTTGTTCCTTAGGCCCTGTGCTTGCCAAGTCGAATGCAACTGTGGCAACTTCTTCTTTTGTGTATCTTGCAACTAGTAGGTCCAAAAATGTGATGTATTCTTCGTTTGGCTTTGTCTCCTCACTCCTTGGTTTAACCTCTTCCCTTTCCTGGCTTTGTTCTCTCTTGGGCTCCTGCCGGCCTTTGTGTTTGTCTTCCTCCTCTTTATCCTCTTGTGGAGGGCTGTGAGGAGGTGGTGAGGGCGGTGGGCTGGGTTTAGGGCTGGCCAGTGGAGATGTAGGCTTTTTCTTTAAATCTCTATCTGTCTTAGTTTTTCTTTCTCTCTCTTGGCTCTCTTGCTCATCTAGCAGTTTCTGCCGTATTTGCTCCACTTCCTCCTCTGTGAAAGGTACATGTGGGATATTCTCTGATGCAGCATCAAGAATCTCAAAATTGTTGATGTAATCTTCGAATCTATCCCTTTGTACCCTTCGGGATGATCCTGACATTGCTTCTAAAGACGGCTTCCAGAGTTCACTCAAATCACCTTTAAGGGCTCTCTCTGCTCTGAAGCTCTCCATAAGCCGCTCTAATCTTGCCGCTTTTTGTGACTTTGTCTCTTTCACCTGTACTTGGGAAAACTCTTTCTTTCCTTTCTTTTGCTCTGGCTGCTCCTCTTGAACAGGCTCTAGCCGTCTTTCAATCTTGTAGCAACCCTTGGTGCTCTTTGTGGCTTGTCTTCTTTGTATTCTTTGAGCCTCAGCTAGTCATTCTCAGACAGGGGGTCATGCCATCTTCCTTTTGCGTGTAATGCCCCATAAATCACCTTAGTGATTAGTTCTCCTGGCACAATATATGTTGGCTTCTTGTTATCCATTTTTACTAGGTTGTCATGTATATATGCTGCATAATTGATTATCTTTGGGGTGCCCTTCGTCATTGCCCAAGTGAATGTCGTGGCAATTGCACCTGGCGGCATTCTGTACTTTTGTGGCCTCTTCGTACACATGTGGAAGTATTGGTTGTACAACTGGCTCATGACAGCCACTCTTACGTTGGCAATATCTTCAAAGGTGTAGTTTCCTTTCTTCTCATTGTACACCTTGACATCATCCCTTCTTTTAGTTACACTATCCCCCTTATTGGAGAGGTCTAGTGCATCTGCTACGACTTGCTCAGTGATGATTATTTCTGTTTTGGGCCTGCCTTGTAGATTGGTTACTCTGGCCACTCCGTCTTCTTTGATGGTCATCACAAACTCCCAGACTCTCTTTATGTCAACCCCTGCCAGCACTGCTTCAAAATAGTTGTGGAGATCAATCTTCTCCAAGTACCCGGCCATCTTGCTTCTTACGAACTCATTGAGTTCTCGCTGCAGCATTGGTAGCTCGATCACATTGCCTTCAGTGTCTTTGAATACTCCTTGGTAGATCTTTAGGTCGTTGGACTCTAATAGATCTTCTTGGATCCATGTGTTGGTGGGATTTAGTGTTCCTTTTGGTATGACGAATGCCTCCACTTCTTCTAGGTAATCCTTAATGGTCATTCTTTTCTTCTTTACCGGTGACTTCGCGGATGCCATAGATCCTGTTGCACTCAGTAGTCCGAAGTTAGCGTTTTTTCAATATTAGCTGAGAAACTGAGTTATAACTATCCAAATGAATTGAAAATTGAAAATAAAACTTAAAAGGAACTTGTGAAGCTGTGCATGTGCTCACAATGCAAATCTGGCCAAAATTTTCCATTTAGACATCCTACGCGTAGGATGTATTTTTCATCAGAATTGGTTGATACTTGACATGCTGGTAGTGCATGGCTTATGGAACATGGCTATGTGCTTGGATATGGATTTGGGCATCAAAAAGTGGATTTTTTGGCTGATTCAGGCTTTAGGTCACAAATTGGGTAGAAACTCCATAACAGGTAGCAACTGATGTCCAAATGGGTTGAAAATTGGTATATGGGCTCATTGCACCATGGTATTGTCTCCCATGATGCCACTCTTTGCACAGAAGGTCCAAATTAAGCTGGAGACATCCTACGCGTAGGATGTCTATTTCATCAAAATGACATGAGATTTGTTACGTGGGTAGTCCTTGGCCTATGGAACATGGCTATGCTCTTCGATTTGGATTTGGACAAGGATTAATGCTGTAAGAGCCCGTGTAGTGTTTTTGGGCTCAAAAATTGTATCTTGAAGGTGTTGGGAATCAAAAAATGATTAGAATGGCTTCAATATTGATATATGAGCTCTTGATGATGGGGTGATTGGATCTGGAATGGACAAACATCCTCCGTAGGCCAAAAATGTCAAATAGACATCCTACGCATAGGATGTCTATTTCACCAATTTTTTGTTCTGACCACACAGATTGGTTGGTGATATGTTGGTGAATGTGTTGTGCAAGTTTCATGTGATTTGGACAAGATTTGGTAGGTCTATGGCCCATTATTGCCTCTATGTCCTAACTTTGCGTTTTTTCATGCATATGAGGTCAATTTTGGTCCAAATGTGATGAGACTTGGTGGATAGCATGTAAAGGTCCTTCAGAAAATGTGTATGATAAAAAATGTTGGGATCAGTGTCCAGAAATGCCCTTGAGACATCCTATGTGTAGGATGTCTCCTAATGATTTTTTCATGGATTGTGCCCCTAGTGCCTGCCCTTAGTCCTCCTGAGTCCCTTTTAAGCTGTAATGGAATTAGCCTATTCAACTTGAGAATAGCGGAAATTAATGAGAATACTTTCGAGAAATAACTTTGTGAGCATAGCGGGTAGACATAATTGAAGATAGCAACATAATCATAGCAATTATTTAACTTGGCATGAACAATACTTTTGCAAGAGAGAGAATTTAGAGAACATGACAATAGTTGAGGACCGGATTTATGTGGAGCCGGTCCCCCCTCCAATAGGCATTTGTATTATGATTTCTCCCATTAAGAGAGACTTGTTACAATACATTCTTTGTGTTCCTTGTGACCTAGGTGATACAATGAAGATGGAAAGCTTCATGCATCACAATCATAGCATAACATGAACTTGAAGAAAGCTTTAATTGTCCCAAGCCTCAGTCCCAAGACCTCAAACACCTTCGAAGGTGGAGAGAGCTAGCAGGGAATGAGGGTAGGGAAGAGGAAGAAGAAACATTTCATAGGAGAAAGAACTAGTTCCTCACTTATCATACTCTTGTTGCTAGCATACATAATCGCATAGTAATGAAGAAGAAGGAGATGTCAAGCTTAAGCATTGAAGCATGGCTCTTGGTTGGATTTGCACTCCATAGCCAAGAGTGTTGGTGTAGGCTCTCAACCTCTACTTGCTTGGAGAAGGAGAGGGAGCTCTTGCACTTTGCATAGTACACAATGAGAGTGCTTGTGAGTGTGTGTGGGTGAGTATACCCCCTAAGCACCCCCCTAGCTTGCTTGGGTCGACCCCCCCTTGTAGCTCATGCTTGAAGCTCATTGGACCCCTCCAGGCCTAACCAATCACAAGCAGGAGCCATTACAAGCAACATGGGTAGCCTTGGGACAAGTGTCCCCCTTTCCCCTTTGAGAGAGAGGACTTGATAAATGCTAAAACAATTAGATAATTCAAATAATTTATCATTGGACCCCTTTGAAGCCTAGCCAATAGGCTTCGAGCAACACATGAAGGTAACATGGGTAGGGGCCTGACATGTGTCCTTGCTGCCTCTTCAAGTTGGGGCTTCCCTTGTGTGTGTGAGTGGGTGTTCTCTCTCTAGCCCCTAGGAAAAGGGTTCGCCCCCCCTCTTGTAGGAATGCTTTTGACTTTAGGTGATCAAGCACCTTACTCACCAAGCATGACAAAGCACTTGAACTAGGGGGTGTTCCCACAAGCATCTTAGGCAAGCTTCTCAAGGCACCTCAAGTACCTTAATCATGCAGCAAGTCAAGCACCTCAAGCATAGAGCTAGTCAAGTACCTCAAGCATGGAGCCAGTCAAGCACCTCAAGCATCTTAATCAAGCACCTCAAGCATGACAAACACCTCAAGCACGACAAGCACCTCAAGCAGGACAAACACCTCGAGCTTGGGCCGGGTTCCCACCTCAAGCTCAGCCCTAGCTTACCTAAGGTCAAAGGACTTTTACACACATTTATTGGAGGTCTTCAATGAAGCTAACCCTAAGGTCTTATGCTCCATTGGTTAGCCTTGCTCTTTGATAGACCATCTCCCTTTTGGGCCCCTTAACCATTGGCCCCGTGTTGAGATGGATCTATAAGCACATATCTATATCTTAACACTTGTTCCCGTTTATTGTCCCACATTAAGTGATCAATTTAATATGAGAAAATCATTTGGGTTGGTTAGATATTAGATTTTATGACATAAGCCTAATTTCAACAAAAAGTCAAATGGATAGAAATTAACTCCCTGTGTGGACTTCAGAGTCTCTGAGCCGTTTTTTGGTTTTTGGAGTGCTTTTTGGCGATGAATTTTTTTGATGTTAGTCTCCATAGCTTCCCGATCCCTTGGAGATCCTTGCTGTATGGTTTTTGTCGACTTTGGCTTCACCGGAGCTTTATTTGGCAATTTGTCGCTCTTGAAGCACCCGTGGTTGCGTTTACATGTCTTCGATGATTTGTGGTGGTCTACCACCATAGGACTTGGTTGTTGATGGTTTCGAAAAGCCGCTCGTGAAGTTTGGTGGCAAACGGGCATGCGGTTTGGCCGCGAGAGCAATTTGACGCTTTGTGTGTCTGATGCTGTTTCTGAAGTTTAGTGCCACTTCGGGTCACTTTTTGGTCATGTGGATCACATAGACTTGTCGAGCATGTCGAGATGCTCCTACCCATGAAATTTAGTAGCAATTTGGTCGCCTTTTCGCCGATTTCCCATTTGGTGGCCTCTTGCGGGATTTTAGGAATTAGGGTTTTTCCCGATAGTTTTCTACTGCCTTTGGACATCCAGGACTGGTCTCCTATGCTAGGGTAAGCTGCCGATGAAGTCTTGTTGCTTTTGGGTTAGCCATTAGGTCGCCGTCTCTACTTGTAGGTCTTTACCGCCCGCTTTGTGTGTGATCGGCCCTACGCTAGTTTTCGCAACATAATGACAAACATGCCTGAAAAGCTCAAGGTGGTGAGCCTACCTCTCATGTCTGAAGCTCGTCGGGTAGTCGTGCGCGTCGTAGAAGCTGCTGGAAGGTCCGTCCGCTCTAGGTGGCAGAAGCTCTCTCCACAAGGTCAATAGTGAAAATGAGCTAAAAATGAGGTGAAAATTTCTTATAATGGAGGTCCCCAAACCACTTTTCATGAAATTTGACATGTGCTCCTATCTTCTTGCGAGATGCGGTTTAGGCTCAAAAATTTCTTGATTTGGAATCCATTTGACCTGTTTACCAAAAATTTGGCATTTCGGTCAAAACCTTGCCAAAACACGCTTTCCGCTCCAGTCTCATAATTGCACCCCCCACTGTACCATAGGTTGTCCTATAGTCACTGATCATCCCCCTATTTTTTGTTTTTCATTGCGATCGTTTTTCACCTGCTTTTTGTATTTTTGAAGTTTTTTTGCCGAAAATTAACAAAATTAAAAGAAAAATAGCAAATCAAACCCAGAAAATCCCCAAAAATCATAATGAATCACAAACATCTCTGCAAAACATTATATACACTCACATGCAATTTTTATGGCCGGATTTCTCCGTTTTACCAATATTTTGCCCTAAAAATGGCTATTTCTACTTATATACACACACCTAAGGGATTGATTTGGCGTTTGGCCCCATATACCTATAGATACATGCTGTATAAGGGCATACGTTCTTGGGTTAGTCCGGAAATTTCGCAATCAAACAACAACCCTTAAAATAGTCGAAAATCATGCCCTTTTTTGCTCTTTCTGCTATTGGTTCCGCATTTGAGAATGCCTCCCCCCCCTCCTAGCCGGAGTCCTCCCAGACGACAAGGTATCGCCTCGGAGTATGTGTCGTGCATAGGTTGAAAAAGTTGTGCTAATGCTTGGCCGATTAATGTGGCCCTAATTGATGCAGACTCGGTCAATGCATGGAAAAATTAATGTTGTGCAAGAGAAGGGAATAAGCAAAATGCTTATTGGCATTCGCCGTCGAGGTTTCCTGTTTTCTTTGCAAGTAATAGCTGTAACTCTACTGCTCTCTGTTTAATTGTCTTTTTTGCAAAAGGCAGTCGCTTTGCCGCTTCTCTTGAGATAGCCGTAGTTGTATTTATGGTTAGGATTGGCTTGGCCGGAATGGCCGTGGACCAATTTCCTTTGCTTTCCATTGGTAGCTTCTTTTTGCCAGTTTTTGTAGATGTTTTGGTACTTCCTTGGTTGCTACTGGTTTGTTGCGGATTGGCATCCACATAAGTCGGCTGTCCTTTTTCAAATACAGTTGTCTGCCTTCTGTTGTTGCTTATACTGAAGGGAGTTCCTTTGCTTTTGTTTTGGTATCCAAATGCGAGTAACATTTGGGTTATTGCTGAGCATTTTCTTTGGGATCCATATTTGTTTTATGCCCTTGGGGTTTGGTTGAACTATCTGCTTCGGTTGAATTCTTTCTTTGCATTGTTGTTTGTCTGCCATGTCATTTCTATCCTTCCACATCCATACTTGTTTCCCTTGTTTTGTTAACCTAGATCTTTGCACTGCGGCCAGTGACTTCGTATGTATGTAGTTAGCATGGTTGGCTTTTACATGTTTGTTGGTCTTGGGTATCATGTTGTTCTTTGGTGGCATTCTTGTTTTTGGCTCTTTTTCCAGTGATTGCATTGCTTGCACCTGATTATTCCGGTATTGCTGAGAAAAGGCTATCACTTGTTGTTCTTGTGCATGCTAAATTTTGACTGCATTCACATTCCAATCTATCTGCACATTGTACTCTTTTTGCCAAGGTTGTCCCAACATCATTGGGTGTTGTGTGCTTTCATCCTCCACCACACAGAATTTATGTGGGTAAATATATTGATGTATTTGTACATGCAATATAGTCCATCCCAATGTTTTCAACGGGTGTGATGTACTACTTTCCAGCACTTGAGGAGTAGGATGAAGTTAGCCTGTAAATTTGAGTTGTTGGTATAATCCGTAAGAGATCAAATTTGCTTGAGCTCCAGAATCAAGCAATGCCGTCGATTCAACTTGATTGCTACCCACTTTGACTGCAATTATTAGCTCCACCGTGTCTTCATCCAACTTCATCAGTCGAATGGCATTGATTCACATTGGTGCGCCGCTTTGTTGTTGTTGTCGCATAAGTCTTCTTTTTGCAATGCGTTCTTGTGCTTCTGCTTGAGCTTCTTCTCGTACTCTCTGTTTTTCTTTCATTCGTTGTTCTCCTTGATGAATTTGTTGGAGCATATCCTGTGTGAGTGGTAGATAATATTTCTTCAATCGACATCCACTAATCCAGTTTGGCATTTCTTCACTTGCTAATGTAGCAAGCTTGACAGCTCCGCTTTGTGATAGATCACTAATCACAAAGGGTCCCATCCCTCTCTTTTTAAGTTTCTTAGCATGTTGCTTCAAAGTATAAACAAGTACATAATCACCTGTTTTGAACTCTTTAGTACGCACATGTTTGTCAAAAAACTCTTTTTGTGTTCTCTTTTTAGCATAGATTGAAGCTACAGCTCGCAAGCGGAGTTCATCTAGCTTTTCAAGATTATCTATTCTTAAAGAGAGTTCATGCCCTGTCCATTCTAAGCGTTTTGCTACTCGTAGAGTTGGAATTAAAAACTCTATGGATAGTATAGCATTTAGGCCAAACACCATGTTGTACGGTGTTGTTCCTATCGATGTTTTGTAAGCTACCATGTATGCCCATAGTGTTGAGTGTAGCTGTTGATCCCAATCTGTTCGTGACTCTGACACTATTTTATTGAGACCAGTGCATAGTGTTTTATTTGTGGCCTTAGCTTGTCCATTTGCCTGTGGATGGTATGGAGCAGATTTCCTATGTATGACCATAAATTCCTCTAGCAGATATTCAATGACTTCATTGAGAAAATGTGTCCCACGGTCACTGACAATTTCTATTGGTAACCCGTATCGTACAAAAACATTCTCATACAAAAATTGTGCAGTGGTCCGTAGCCACAATGATATATTGGGTATGGGTGCGATATGCAGGGGGTGAGATAGATCCCACAAAATCAATGCCCCATTTTGCAAATGCTCTTGCTCCCATCATAGGCCGAAGTGGCATCTCATCTCTCTTTATCGGCACCTTGGTGCGCTGACTTGCGTCACAACGCTTTACAAACTCTTCAGCATCCATATGCAATGTAGGCCACCAAATTCCTGCGGTTAAAACAATTTTTGTCGTCTTATTGCCCGAAAAATGGCCTCCACTTATTCCACTATGTGCATGTTCTAGAATTAGCAGGCATTCGCTTTCACTTGCACATATTCTAAGTGATTATCCTTTCCTCGCTTATAGAGTTGGTTCCCTATTAACTGAAAGTCGCGAGCTTCCAGCTCTATAGCCTTTTTCCGTGCTCTTGTGATGTTCTCAAGAAACGTCCTGGTGGTTAAGAAATCAATGATATATTGACTCCATGTAGGTGCAATGTTTACCTGAAACAATGTCGCGTGATCCACTGGTTGTTTGGCACTACATATAGTACAATTGGTAACATAAGAATGTGTGTCCGCATACATAGTTGGCCAATAAACCCCTAACTGTTTCAATCTCTGGTGTGTTTTCACTGTTGAACAATGAAATGCACAATCCTGGACATGTGCTTCTTCAAGGTAGCACTCGAATTCTTCCGGATTTATACATAATCGTAGGATTTGGTCTGAGCCTAGATGATACAACCGTCCCGCTATCAATTGGAAGTTTTTTGTTTGTCGAATTGTTTGTTTTGTGGATCTGTACTCCGTATTATCAAACCTTCTTCCAAAGGAAAGAATGCTAACAATTTCCTGTGACCATTTGGGTACCATTTCAACATCGAAAAGATAAGCATCTGGTATGTCATCATCTACTCCTTCAGGAGTTTCCCCGTTGTGTATCCTTGAAAGATGATCCGCTTGTAGATGAGTTTTACCCTTTTTGACCACCACTGTGAAATCAAACTCTAGCAATATAATAAACAAGCGTACAATTCTCCCTGTATTACATGGTTTATTTACCAGATACAAAAGAGCTTGATGATCTGTAAAGAACACAAATTTGTTTGCGAACAGATAATGCCGAAATTTCTTTACAGCATAAATCATTCCTAACCCTTCTCATTCAGTGGTTGTGTAGTTGTTTTCAGCACTGTTTAACTGTCGGCTCGCATAACACACTGGAAAATCCATTGTTCCATCTCCAGGTTGAGCCAGAATACTCCCGATTGCATATGCAGAAGCATCAATGTGAACATGGAATATCTTTTCCCAATCTGGTGCTTTAAGTACGGGTGCTGATATAAGGTTTTCCTTTAGCTTTTGAAATGAAGTTTCAAACTCCTCTGTCCAATCGAAATTGACTAGCAAACGATACAGAGGTTGTGCGATAACTGCATACATGTATATAAATCTTTGATAATATCCGCAGTGTCCCATGAAGGATTGCACTTGTTTCGCATTAGTAGGCTTAAGTAGGTCTACAATGACTTTGACTTTGTCTAGGTCAGTGGTTATGCCATTTCTTGAGACAATGTGTCCTAAGATGCAGGCTTGCTTAACCATAAAGATACACTTTTCCGGGTTAAGACAAATTCGATATGTCCTGCATTTTTCAAAGACCTTTTGCAAATGGTCAATATGTTCCTCTCGTAGAAGAGAGTGTACACAAAGATCATCCATGTATATTTCTAAGAATATTCTCAGGTATTCTTTGAATGCGTGCGTCATTAACCTTTGGAAGGTACCTGGGGCATTAGTTAAGCCGAACGGCATAACTCGATACGCATAAATTTCCCATTCTATGGCAAACGTTGTTTTGTATTGATCCTCCCTTGGTATTTCCAGTTGGTTATATCCTGAAAACCCATCCAGAAAGGAATAAGCCCGTTTCCCGGCCACCCGCTCAAGTACATGTTCTGTGATTGGTAAGGGATAATTATCCCTTGTGGTGGCTGCATTTACCTTTTTGAGGTTTACACACACTCACAGTTTTCCATTCTTTTTGGAAACTACCACAATGGGTGACACCCAATCTGTATGTTCAATCTCATAGATGAATTCAGCTTCCATCAGCTTATCAATTTCTTCTTTGATTCGTTTAGCAAATGTGTCATTATATGTATAAGGACGTTGTTTTCTAGGTTTTGCATCCGATTTCAAAGGAATTGTATGTTGGCATATCGATGGATCAACTCCCTTGAGGTCTTTATAGGACCATGCAAACACATCTTTATACTTCTTGAGAAGTTGTGTTAGCCTTTCTTCTTCTTTAGGCTCTAAATCATTTGCTATATAGATCTTTTGAGAATCTTCCTGATATTTGATCTTTTACACAATCCTCTGCTTTTACAAGCATCAAATAGTGAGTTTTACCTTTTGTCCTGGGCATCAGGTTCTCTCTCACTTTGTTTCTTGCTCGTTTCCTCCTATAGCGTTCCTGGCGTCTAGGGTGCTGATTAGCAAAATCATAAAACTTGATATTCTCGTTTTTCTTTCCACGCTCACTTGAGGTGTCTGAACACTCATTATTTGTCTCGTCATTTACTTCCAGATGTGCAGAGGAGTTATAAAACTCTTCTTGTTCTGGTGGTTCTATCATCTCATCTTCTCCGGGTATAATGCTTACCATGTAGTAGGATAGCACATCATAGCCATCCTTATCGCAAAATTTTGTTGTTGGACTATCTGTAATGGTACATACATCCAATGTTGCTAGTATGTGTTCCCATTCTAGAGGTTCCAAGGAATCTTCAGGGAAAGGTTCCGGAATATACTCCTTGTCCTCAATTGCTCTTTCTAAGACGCATTCCTCTCTTCTTAAGCTTCCACAATGTAAAGCTCCGGACATCCATAGCTCTTTTTGTTGCCCTAACCATGCTGGGAGTTCCGATCCTGCTACTGTAGTTGAATCAATCTCTTCCACAGGTGTTTGGTTCACATCTTTGTAACTATGGTCTTTCAGGTGTATTTTAGTTGTTGTCTCGCCATGTCTGAGGTATATGTGTTCGTAACCCCAATCTTGGACCATCTTCAATTGTCACATGAATAGTCTTCCCAAGATGATCTCATAATTGTTCTTTTTGTCGAAATCGACTATCGCAAATGTATGCTCATACTCGATCCCACACGAAGTGACAATCACTTTTTCTAAGAGTCCTAGAGGCTTCTCCATGAATCCGTCTGCCAATTGCAATTTCATTCTGGTAGCTCTCAAAGCTGGTTTTCCCCATTTTTTCCAGATTTCCTTGGTGGTGATAGCAACTCCCGCTCCACTGTCAAGAATAGCTTTGGAAACTACTCCTTGGAATTCTACTGGTAGCGTGGTGTTTCCATTTTCTCCCTCGCAATACTCTCCAATCTTGTTTAATGGTACTGGCCTAGTGTTTAGTTGAGGTCTGTCCAACTCTCTGATCCCTTCCTGTAGCCTCAAGGTGGGGTCTTTTACTCCAAATTTTTCTAGGCATTTACCTACTGTGCTCCACATGTTTGGTCGTAACCTGAGGAGTTCTGCTAATGTGATTGTGCATGCCACCGGGGTGGACAATAACTCAATCAATCCTTGCGAATCCATCACTTTGTTAGAAGAAAGTCTTTAAGATGGGATTGCTCTCACTTATTACTTGGCTTTATATTCTCCGAGGTAAGAGGGTAAAGTTTTTAGCGAGTTTGGTTGGTTGTGCCCCGAACTAATTGATCCATGGTCTCCCCCTTGTGAATGTATCTCGAAGTTCATTTGTGACCTTGCCTCAATTCTTCGATAGGAGGTAAGATTACATTCTTTTCTTTTCTCGTGCTATTCATGTGGTTACTCATCCTATTAGCCTCGTTGGCCTCACGGATTTGCTTCCACAGATTGTCTAGACCGTTACAGTCCTTACCCATTTTTGTCAATGTTTTAGGCTGGAACCCGTCACTTGCCTCATTTGTTGTATTTGGCACTATGATAGGCTCTCCTCTAGACTCATAGGCATTAGTGAGTCTTTCCTTTGTTTCTACTGGTTCCTCTAAAGTTGGTTGGATAGGGGTTGGAGCCGGTGCCTCATGCCAATTTGCAGGTTTACCCAACGGGTCTTCCATCAATGATTGAGCTGTTTGAATCATCCTTTTACACATTGCCAACCTCTATTTTTCTGTTTCCGCATATGGATAAGTTATCCACCTTTGCTTCTGGGTTTGGTTCTTTTTTAGTATGGCTTCATAAGCCTTTAGAAGCGCATCCAACTGCTCATTTACCTTATCTGCCAGTACAGATCCTCCTGATCCTGCACTTTTGGGCTCTGCTATTTCCTTGGGTGCTATTGTTGCCGTGGTGTGTGAGCTTAAGCTAGCTAGATCCTCTAACCGCTCTAATCTATCCTTTGTATGTTTCAACTCCTCGGATAGAGCTGTTTGCTCTCGTTTTTCCTGGCTTTCATACGCGCTTTTCTACCTTTCCAAGTGCTTCTCTGATTTTTCATTTATGAACTTTGGGCATCGGTTTTTGGCTCTTCAACTATGGGTTCGTTCGTCATTCTATGAGGTTGGGCTGGTGTTACCGCCTAAATAGGTATGATTATTTCATTTTCTGACCCTCCACTGTAAGGTAGTGTTTCTAGCATGTTCAAGGTGGTTTTTGCTCCTTTGCTCGGGTTTTTAGGGCAATCGGGAATCAAATGAGCAACTCCATACTCAGTGCAATATGCATTGACTCTAATGATTTCATCATGAGGACAGTCTCTTAGCCAATGATCTCCACCACACTTGTAGCAGGGTCCCTTGGGTTGTTGAGGTGCTCCTTGAGCTCCTCTTTGTTGGTATGCATGTCTCTGTCCGCCCATGCCTCCGTTGGCTATGAACAACAATGTTCGTTCATCTAAGCTATATCTTCCTTCTCATGCTGCATGTGCAGCTTTGGTGGTCTTGTACTTCCTATCATGCTCCATGGTTCTGGTGTCGAGGGTCCATCCGGTGGATAATAGACAGGGTTTGCCGCATATCCATTGGGATCTTCATAATATGCATGCATAGGCACCAAAGCCTTATCCTCTGATTCGGTTATAGTTGGTGTATAACTTATACCAACTGGTCATAATCCTCGTAGGGATGGTTGTTGCCTCAACACTGGTTGTGGTCTTTCTACACCTACAGGTCATGGTAGGTTGCTTGCTTGATACCTAGGCATCGGTGGAACTTGAGGAGAAGCTACCTGAGCTTGGGGAGCATAAGGTATCTCACTCACATACCCCTTGTTATAATAACATTCCTCAGTCCCATGGTTTGTCCATTTTTGTTCAATAGCACACCACTTGGGCTGTTTAGCATGGGGTTTGGCGTACAAGTTAATCTTTTTTAGCACTTCATCTACAAGCTGCTCTTGGTTTACAGCTACTTCTCCTTTTGGTGCTGTCTTAGAAGACTTGCTTCCACTTTGTTGTGAAGATGAATCGTCGTCAAGGTCCTTGAACTCCCCCTCTTTGTAGACCGCACAATTGTCCACAAGGTAAAGAGCCTCCTTGGTCAACTCATTCAACGTCGTGCTCCTCTTCATATGTAAGTCTTTCTGGAGATCCGCATTCCTTAGTCCTTGGATAAATATAATCATAAGTCTGGACTGAGTTGGCAGTTCTTCAACAGGACAGAACTTAACATATCTTTTTAGTCTTAGGACTGCTTTTTGTACAGATTCCCCATCTTTCTGTTTGAATTTATGGATTTGTGAGACGGTATTATGAGCTATCCCCCTTTGTGAGAATCCCTCGATAAATTCGTCAAACACTTCCTCCATAGACTCAAAGTCTCTACGCTCTACAGAGTCAAACCAAGTGGCCGCGTCATCCTCTAGGGTTAGTCCAAACCCTGCAAATTGGGTAGGGAAGTCTAACACCTCTTCAGCTCTAATTACACGCACAAAGGTTGCTACATAATCTCTTGGGTCTCTGCTTCCTGTGTATTTCTTGTTTACCCATTTTTGCACTTGAGAAGGTCTAATTCTCAAATGGTCTACGAACCTCATCATTGGATCTCCACGTCCTAATCGATATACCTCCTCAGGTCTTCCGTAGTAGGCTGGTTCCTCTCCTAGTGGTGCTCCTAAGCCATTATTTCTAACAGTTCTCGCCAGAGATGGTTCATCTCTTCGAACTCGTTCTAAGGGTGGCCCTCCAGGCTTAGCTGACCCTTGAGTCTTTGGCTTACTCTCTCCTTGATACCTTGAATAGAGTGGTTGTTGGAGGAGCGACTCACACACCCATGAGGTGCATGCAAACACTACCTAGATCAACATAATGTCAATCGAGGACACACATGACACGATAGGCACACGGAGGAAATATCTTTAGCTTGTCAGGCTGAGACCATCCTACACATACAACACTCTGGAAGGCCAACTAAACCACAATCAAGAACCTCACTACTCTCAACTACACCACCTAACCACATACACACATACGGAAGGTAACTCACCTAATCATGGCAGATTCATACGAAACTTAAGGAACACCATCCCCTCACTAGGATACACCTGTCCCTAAGCTTCTACACTCAAAAACCTCACTCTAAACCCATTTGTGGAAAACGCGTAGGATGACAGAGCAGAATTTTGAAAGTGTCCGAAACTGAAATTTATGAGTACCTATGTGTAGCTTATGTCGCCACGATTCTATAGACTACTAGCACGCAGAAAACAGACATCATTTGATACACTTACGGCCACAAATAGCTCGTAGATGCGTCGGCGTGTGCGCTTCGTCTCGTGTGGAATGCTTGGCGTTATCGCGTAGCTCTCCTCGAGCCTACAACAATGGTGCAGTCGGATCTCCAATGTGTTGAGCGAGTCGGGCGTAGCAAGAGGATAAAGCTCACTCTCACTCTCTTTCTCTCTCACACACAGTAGACAGCAGCGCTAAAGTTTTGATTATGATTAAAAGTCTCCCTCCCCTTACAAAATGACCTAGGTACCTTATATACTAAGGCTACCTTAGGTGTACCAAAAATGGGGTTGAAAGGGCCAAATGTCTTTGTATTTACAATCTGGAAGTGTCATTGCACCCCGGCTTCTGAAACTAGAATAACTACTCATTACAAATGACGTTTATAGCCATAATCCGCAGCATTTCATAACTCGCAAAAGATAAGACTTTGGTACGAAACTTGAGTTATGTTGTGTTGTTGACCCAGTGGTCAACACTCCCCCCTTCCGTGTTCATGTCGTCCTCGACATGACCTGATTGTCGATGGCGATGTGGTCTTTGCTATCGTTTTGGCTTCATCTGTTGCACTACTTGTAATTTTGTCGAACCACAACAAGAACTATGATCCATTAGAGCGGACATCTATCATCATAACCATTCATCTTTTGAGATCCTCTGATTACTTTTATGTTTGCTTTCTTCATTGGGGACTTCTTTGTTCCTGTGCAATCATGTTGTTAGTGTTGTCTGCAGCTTTGTCATTGTAGGCCATTCTTCGACTCGCCATTGAGGAGAAGTATGCTATGATGTGAAATTGGTGCTCCAATTCATTTGTCAATTGATTTGAGTAGCATTTCCTTATTGTTGATGTAGAAGGAATATGTACAAGAGGATGGTGATAGGTGTCTTTAGATTAGAGTCTAAAACCTGGATGACCAAAGGGAAAAAACCCGGTGGGAAAAAAAAATGCCTTTGGTATACGCTCTTATTGGAGTTGAGCAATTGAACGTGAAGTACATATTCATGAAAGGTGAGTGCTTGGGTGAAACACAGAAAGAGTGCCTGATGCAAGTGCCAATTATGGGACACTCTATATGCATATGAGAGATTTGTCACCAAAAGCATGCAATGTGAAAGAAGGAGATGATGGGTGTTTCGAGGAATAAATGTAGCATATGTGACATCAAAAGATGTCTCCATAGTTTCCACCTTTCCAAGAAGGGTTGTCGATGTAGAAGTTTTTCCACTCGTATCTCACTGTGCTCAGTATGTGAGTGTCTTTTGGACCTTCTCCTTCACTTCACCAGACTTAAGTACTTAGACTTCGACTCTTTTGCTCACCTATACCAGCATGAGCGACACAACGTAAATATGCTCAACTCTTCCAGCTTGAGCAGTACCTAGAATAGCTAAGACACTTAGACCACAGAGAATATTACTTGAAGCTTTGGGACTAACACTTCACTCATTTTGTGGCTTAGCTACTCGACTCTGACTTTTATGACTTGTCGGTTGCCTGTTGACACTGCTTTGTGACAAGTTCTTCGGCTGTTGTAGTGGCTGCTGAGACATACTTCGTGAAGTTTCATCGTTGTCCTGTACCTTCTTCTCTTTGTAGTGCTCAGGCCTCTTGTCAGTCTTTTCTTCATGAGGATTATGGATTTTTTAATATTTTTTTCTTAATAATAAACAAAGAAAATCTTAAAACAACTCAACAAAAGAAAAATCATTCAAATAGAAATCTAAATGCTATGTACACTATACACATGTCCCTAGGGGCTCATATATGGATTTTGTCCCCATACTCCTCTGTAACACTACTATGAGGGCATATACTCTAAATTTTGTCAAAAAACTATCACAATAAAACGCAAAAATTCAATGCATCTCACAAAACATTGCCCTCTAATAGTCATAATGTTAGGTCAGCATTCAGAATGCCTCCCCCCTTCCTATTTGGAGTCATCCTTTACGACAGGGTATCGCAAAGGGTATGTGTTGTGCTTGGGCAATTAAAAGTTGTGCCTATGCAGGCCTTGTAATGTAGCCCTATTATGCATACACAGTCAATGCATGGAAAAGATTGATGTTGTGCAATATGTGGGTATAAGCAATTTGCTTATTGGCATTTGCTGGCGAGGCTTCCTATTCTAAGCAATGTAATGGTCTTTGAAGCTCCTGTATCATTGCTTGATTGAAGCGACCTACTAACTGTACTGTAATCGTAAGAAGAATTGTAAGAATTCAAGCGGCGATGCACTGACAGCAGGTTTGTTGTTCTTCTTTGGGACCCATCTCTTTGCGATTATTGGCTTTTTGTTGTTGCTGGCTCTCGTTTGGGAACCCATACTTGCCTTTGCTTCGTTTGTGTTTGAAGAGACTTCTTTTGGATCCACATTTTTGTTGTGTGAGTCAACAGTGGTCTTTGCTTCAACCCTTGTACGCTTGGTTGGGGACGGGATTTAGGCTTTGAAAGTTGATACTGTGGTTGTTTTGGAATCCAAATGAATTCCTGACTTTTTCATGCTTGAATCAACTTCGTTGGAGCCCAAACCTGAGTTGTGAAAGCTTGCAATTTTGTGATATTCTTACCCGTTTGTGCACGCTTTCCTTGTTTTTGTTTTGGTGTTGGATCTTGTGATTTGTCATTAGAGATCTTTGTCTTCTTGATCCATATCTGTTTTTGGCCGCTCTGGCTTTTTGGTATCCAGATTTGTCGAGCTTTTTGGCTTTGACTTGTTGTCCTGTTCTTTTGACCTGTCATGGTTGTTGCTGAAGGAGTTGGTGATAGTGATGGCCTGAGTTGATGATAGGGGATGTCATAAGATTCATCACTATCGCTACTATCCTCAGCAAGGTTGACTTCTTGTACTTTCCCTTGATTTTTTGGCTGGTAGTGGAAAGTTACTGTCTGTTTGCTCGTGGGTGGTAGTTTCTTGGAGGACTTTTCTAGCCCATTGATTAGAGCATTGTTAGCTCGTTGCTCTGGTCGTATTCCTCCTAGCTGAGTCTTTGCATCCTTATTAGGAGCCATGTATGAGGATGCTTGTGGTGGCTATGTCTTCACCGAGGACTTTGGAATCCACTTTTGATGCACTTTATTCGTGTAGCGATGACATTGATTCCCGGGTCATTGATTTTCTTGAAGCTCGAAGTGTTCTACAGAGTCATAGAACTCGTCGTCTTCTTCATCTTTTGATTCTCCCCATTTCTTTGTTTGCTCCTTATTTCGAGAGCTTGTTGATGTTTACATCTCTTCGTTTTCCTGGATTACACTCACTGAAAAATAAGGAACGACATCATAGCCATTTTCATCACAAAACTTTGTTGTGGGAGCATCTTCCACGACGCACACGTCCAGAGTAGCCAAGATGTGTTCCCATCCAAAAGGCTCTAACTCTTCTTCAGGAAATGGTTCTGGGATATAGTCCATATCCTCTATAACCCACTCTAGGATACATTCCTCACGTTTCAAGCTACCACATTGTGAAGCGCTACACATCCATAGTTCTTTAGGCTTACCTAACCAAGCTGGAAGTTCTGATCCTGCTACTGTGGCGGAATCAAACTCCTCAACCGGTGTTCTTGTCACATCCCTATAGCTATGGTCCTTCAAGTTTATCTTTGTTATGGTTTCCATATGTCTCAGGTATATATGGTCATAACCCCAATCTTGGACCATTTTCAATTGTCGCATGAATGGTCTTCCCAGAATGATGTCATAGTTGTTCTTCTTGCCAAAGTCAACAACAACAAAAGTGTGTTCATATTCAATGCCACAAGAAGTAATAAGTACTTTTTCTAGCAATCCTAGGGGCTTTTTCTTGTGTCCATCTGCAAGCTGCAGGGTCGTTCGTGTGGATATCAAGACAGGTTTTTCCCATTTTTTCCAAACCCCTTTGGTTGCAATGGCCACACCAGCTCCACTGTCAAGGATTGCCATGGTTTTTACATTATTGAATTCCACAGGAAGGGTGGTGTTTCCATCTTCTCCCTCGTAATACTCACCTACCTTGTTTAATGGAACTGGCCTAATATTTAGTTGAGGCATTTCAAGCTCTATGATGCCTTCCTTGATTTGAGTCATTGGGGTTTTTACACCAAATTTCTCTAAACATTTACCCACATTAGCCCACATGTTTGGTCTTATTCTGAGCAACTCGGCTAACATTATTGTACAGGTGACTGGGGTAGATAGAATATCTACTAGCCCCTTTGAATCGATGGCCTTGTTGGGAGACAGTCTCTGTGATGGGACTGCAACCACATCTGACTTGGTCTCGTACTCTCCCATGTAGGACGGTAGTGTTCTTAGCGAATGGGATTGACTATCCATAGATTGTACAGATCCTTTGTCGCCCCAATACGATCGCACGTCTAAATTCATTTGAGATCTAGTCTCAAATTCCTCTATTGGTGGTAGAAACACTCGTCGTTCATCACCAGTCTTGTCTACTCATTTTCTTAGGTCATCGGCTTCATTGGCCTCTCTGACTTGTTTCCACAATTCATCAAGACCATCTATCTCTTTACAATCCTCAGGTATAGCTTGGTGAAATCCCTCGGAAGAGTTATCCGTGGTATTCAGTACTACCCTTGGTTCTAATGCTGGGTCCTTGAGGTTTGGCCTATGCTCATGACTGGAATCTGGCTCTTTTAGTTCCTGGTTTGGTGGGATTACTTGTGTAGGCATGACACGGATCACATCCTCAGGTTTTGCAACTGGTGGTTCTAGTAAAGCTTGGACTGTTTGAATCATTTTCTGGCACATTTCAAACCTTTGCTTTTCTAGTTCCGCATAGGGATATGTCATCCACCTGTGTTCTTGGGTTCGGTTGTTTTTGAGCCTCACATCATAAGCTTTCAAGAGGGCATCTAATGTCTCATTAACCTTCTCTGCCAACACAGATCCTCCTGAACTAGCACTTCTCGGTTTCTCATCCGTGGATGGTTCTTCTAGAGGTTTAACCATCTGTGTAAGAGAAGGTGCCTCCTTTTCCTCATGTTGTTTTATCTTTTCCTCAGCTTCGGTAAGCTTCTCAGCTAGGGATTTTTGCTCTCGTTCCCTGCGTGCTTTCATCCTAGTCTTTCTAGCTTTCCAACTATTTCGTTTGCTCTTGGTTTTCTGACTAGGTGCGTCTGTCTTTGGTCCATCATCTTTCTTTGGAGTCATGTCACTTTCCGTGTTCTTTGTCTCTAGATTCTCATCAGCTTTCTTTTGAGCTTGTGCTCTCGTAACTACTTGAATTGGTACCACATTTTCATTTTCTGAGCTACTAGGGAGCTGAACAATCCCTAATACATTTGTCGTGATTTTCCTGATTTGGTTTGGGTTTTTCGGGCAATCGGGGATCAAGTGAGTGATGCCACACTCAAGACAATAGGCATTTACTTCAGTGATATCCGTATGAGGACATTGTTTGACCAAGTGGTTGTCACGACTTTTGTGACAATCTGTCTCTGGTTGAGGAGATTCTTTTAGCATTTCCTCTTGGCTATAAGCAAGCTTTGACATAGATAAGACGCTATTTGCAATGAATCACAATGTCCTTTCGTCCATTTCATACCTTCTTTCTTTCAACTGAAACCCAGGAGGTGGAGGTCGTACCGGTCTTACCACTCCATGTGTTTCTCTCACATTTTGTTGCTCCGAAGGGTAGTACTCACTTTGGTTGCTATACCACATTGTAGCTGGTACTGGCGTTGGTTTATTTGATGCTTCCATCATTGGCATGTATCTCATGTCTATCGGCATTCTAGCACCTGGCAGCGGAGGTTGTTGTCCTAAGACAAGCTGTGGCCTTAAAACTCCTACTGGTCCTAGCGCATTCCCCGTAATGTATCTAGGTGGAGTAGGTGCTTCTGGAACAGGTTGTACATACCTCTCCCTAGCATTTTCCATGCTATAATAGCACTCTTCCCCCGTATGGTTCGTCCATTTTCTCTCAATTTCACACCACTTTGGCTCTCCCGAATCAGACCTTACAAGAGGAATCAACCTCTTGACCAAGTAGCCGATAAGCTTTTCTTGATCAAAGGTGCCGTTGGCTTGGCAATGGACTCACTTATCTGTGAAACACTGTGCTGAGAGGATGTGTCATCTCCTTGACTCTTTAAGTCCTTTTCTTTGTATGCCTCACAGTTATTCACTAGATAAAGAGCTTCTTTGATCAACTCGTTTAGCATCATCCTCCTTATCATATGCAGATCCTTCTGAAGGCCCGCATGTCTCATTCCCTGGATAAAGATCAGCATCAGTCGTGCTTGCGTAGGTAATTCCGCTCTCGGGCAGATCTTAACATATCTCTTGAGCCGTAATGATTCTTTGCGTACTGATTCATTCTCTTTCTGTTTGAATCTATGGATTTGCGAGATCGTGTTGTGAGCAATGCCTTTTGGCGAGAATTCTTCAATAAACTCCTCAAACAACTCATCTAGGGTCTCAAAATCCCATTTTTCCACCGAGTCGAACCATGTAGCCGCATCATCTTCTAGAGTCAATCCAAATCCCGCAAACTGTGTCATAAAATCTGAAACTTCCTCTGCTTTAATCACTCTTCTAAAAGCCGTTACATGATCTCTCGGATCTTTATCTCCGGAGTATTTTCTATTTACCCATTTCTGGACTTGGGATGGTCTAACTCGTCGATTGTCTACAAGTCTAACCAGAGACTCTCCCAATCCTTCTCTCATTATCGCTCTTGAAGGGAATCCTGGTGGCTCTCTTCTTGGAATTCCTATAGGAATTCTCGTGTTTGGTGGAGGCATTTGTGGTCCTTCATTGACCAAATATCCACCTCTTTCTAGTACAGTCTGTGGATTTGTGCTTTCTACAACTCTGTATTCTCGTCCATACTTGTCTACAACTATAGATCTCCATTGACAGTCGACTCTGTATGTGTAGACATATAAGAGCTTGTAATATGTTATCTCTTCTAGGTGTGGATCTGAGCACCTATAAAGATTGACCTCATTGTCGTCAATGTATCTATATAGTCCTTCACTCTCATGACCAATCATCCAAACTCTCTCAACAAGATGGATCTTTATCAATTGCAAGTTTGGAAGATCCATTGTGGGAGGATATTCCTCTATCGTCGGGATCTCCAAGCTTGTGTAAGCTGCGTTTGAATCTAGGGTAGACATGATTTCTGGGCTTAAGAGCTTTTGCTTGGTTCAAGTAGACTTAGTCCACTGTGTTCAATTGCTTTGGTTAGGGAAAAGTCAAAACTATGTCCAAAACTGCAACTGTTTCGTCACAATTCTCGCAAATTGTCGCTTTCAGACACCCCTAACTTGCGGATGTATTTTAAGGCCTCAAACGACATTTTTTTCAAAGTTGACCTAAGTGGTTGCCATCAGTATACATTTAGTTCAAGTTTTGCACTAAGATCTATAGAGCCGCTCCCAGGCTACGTTTTGATATAAAAACTTTTCCGATCCGATACCGTTTGTGAAAGTTATGGCCAAAACAGTGAAATGCAGTTTAGACTGATCAAAATGAGTCCAAATTCAATTTTAAAAGAAGATTTGGGATCTCTGTGACAGTGTGAACACTTCTGTATGGTCAAAAGTACAGTTGGACCCTAAAACTGGCCTAGAGACATCCTACGCGTAGGATGTCTATATGCTCAGAATTTAACAAAATTTGGTCCAGAGACTCCCCTTAAGTCCAACAACACAATGGTATGCTCAGAATCTTATTTTGACCTAAAAATGGTCTTGAGACATCCTACGCGTAGGATGTCTTTTTGTTGAGAATGACTTGAAATTTTCACCCCAGCTTCTTCTTGATGGGCTGATCACAGTGGTGTGCTCATAGGTTGGTTTGAAGTCCTAAATCAAGCTAGAGACATCCTGCGCGTAGGATGTCTAACTGCTCATATTTTGTCCAAACTTGATCCCAAGATTCTCCTAGTGCTCAGCAACACAATGGTATGCTCAAAATTGAATTTGGATGCCAATAGGTCAATATTTAGGCTGCAAGAGCTTCTAGTGCACTCCAAGAGTAGGATGTCTGACAATTCTTGTCTTTGCTTGGTAAATAGGTCAAACAAAGTCCAAATTCACTTTTGAAAAACGTTCTGGAATCCTTGAGACACTTAGAACCTCCCTATATGGCTACAGTAGAATTTTGACCACTTTATGACCCTGGAGACATCCTACGCGTAGGATGTCTTTTTGCTCTGTTTCAGATCAAACTTGCACTGTAGCTTCCCCTTGATGTGCTAAACTCATAGCTACTTTTACGTTTTGATTCTGACACCTATAGGTTGGTCAAATGATCAAGAATCTGTTCCAAAAGCCCGATGTTTGTTCTGATGAATTCCCAAGTCAAATCAACTCCAAATTGGACCAAATTTGCCTAGGTGGCTTATCTAAGGCTATATGACAGCATGGTATGGTCACATTAGAACTTTGGTTTCAGAATTATGCAGTAGACATCCTACGCGCAGGATGTCTTTTTGCTCAGAATGAACCCAAACTTGAACCACAGACTCTCCTTAAGGTGTTGATCCTTGTGGTATGCTCAGAGGTTGATTTGGAGTGCTAAAGCATGGTGAAGACATCCTACGCGTAGGATGTCTAAGTGCTTAGAATTTCCCCAAACTTGAGCCACAGCTTCCCCTTGATGTCAGAAACCCAATGCTATGCTTAGATTTTAATTTGGATGTCAAAAGACTCCAAAACTAGCTATCCTTGCCTTTTTCAGTCAAAAATGCTAAAGTCTGTTCAATCTTCCTTGCACTGACCCAAATGAGACGAAATTTATCACATGCACTCAATACAACATTTAGAACATGCCTTTGGAGTCATCCTATGGTTTGGTCTCAAAATTAGGCCTTGGACACAATTTGGGTAGGATGTCTGGCAATTCTTGTCTTTTGGCTTTGATCTGTCAAAATTTGGTCAAATTTTCACTTTCCAGGTGAAAATAGGGTAAAACCTACCTTCTGAACACACTGGTCAACTCAGATTTTCAAAAAAGTGCCCAGATCACCCTGTAGACATCCTACGCGTAGGATGTCTACTGCTGATTTTTTGAGACTGAAGTGTCCCTGATGCTTCTTTATGCTCTCAGCAAGTGCAAGTATGCTTCACAATTGCAAGAACATGCAAAAATCACTCAATTTAAGTCTTTTCTGAAATTTTACGTTTTCTGACTCCGCCTTTTGGCTTTTGGTCAACAAAAATAGGGAAAAACACCCAAGTCAACATGTTACTAGAGTAAAACCTACCCTCTGAACCCACTGGTGCAGTCAGAATTTTCAAATTTGGTCTCCAGAACCCCCTTGAGACATCCTACGCGAAAGGTGTCTATGTTTACAGAATTGCAAGTTTTCTTCACAAAACCCTTGCAAATGCTCTTTTATATGCACAACATCAGTCAGTCATACAAAAAATATCCACAAAAGCTTGTTTAATGCATTTTTACCCTCAAAAGCACACTTTTTCGTGATTTCAAATGCAATCAAGAACTTTAGCAAATAATTCAGTGTTGAATAGCTCTAGATCAGAATGGGATCACTTACCTAAAGCTACTCCTACAAATCATATGGGGTTTTGCATCTATGAGTAGAAAAACGCTTCACTGCCACACACGGACTAGTAAACGCTTTTATCACCTCACAAATCACTCGACCACCAACAACTACTCTAATCCACAGATCCTAACTAAACCTATCTAGTCGCAGACCCTCGGCAAGACACACGCTTCCTGGCTATCCACTTGATCGCAGAATATCCTCTTCCGGATCCACTCAAGCAACCATCACACGAGTGTTAGTAGGAAACCTACTTAGGTCCTTGTGTCCCCGGCAACGGCGCCAATGTTGGAGGAGCGACCCACACACCCATGAAGTGCATGCAAACACTACCTAGATCAACATAATGTCAATCGAGGACACAGATGATACGATAGGCACATAGAGGAAATCTCTTTAGCTTGTCAGGCTGAGACCATCCTACACATCCAACAATCTGGAAGGCCAACTAAACCACAATCAAGAACCTCACTGCTCTCAACTACACCACCTAGCCACATACACACATACGGAAGGTAACTCACCTAATCATGCCAGATTCATACGAAACTTAAGGAACACCATCCCCTCACTAGGATACACCTGTCCCTAAGCTTCTACACTCAAAACCCTCACTCTAAACCCATTTGTGGAAAACGCGTAGGATGACAGAGCAGAATTTTGAAAGTGTCTGAAACTGAAATTTATGAGTATCTATGCGTAGCTTATGTTGCCACGATTCTATAGACTACTAGCACGTAGAAAACAGACATTGTTTGATACACTTATGGCCACAAATAGCTCGTAGATGCGTCGGCGTGTGCGCTTCGTCTCGCGTGGAATGCTTGGCGTTGTCGCGTAGCTCTCCTCGAGCCTACAACAATGGTACACCCGGATCTCCAATGTGTTGAGCGAGCCGGGCGTAGCGAGAGGATAAAGCTCACGCTCACTCTCTTTCTCTCTCGCACACAATAGACTGCAGCGCTAAAGTTTTGATTATGATTAAAAGTCTCCCTCCCCTTACAAAATGACCTAGGTACCTTATATACTAAGGCTGCCTTAGGTTTAACCAAAAATGGGGTTGAAAGGGTCAAATGGCTTTGTATTTACAATCTGGAAGTGCCATTGCACCCCGGCTTCTGAAACTAGAATAACTACTCATTACAAATGACGTTTATAGCCATAATCCGCAGCATTTCATAACTCGCAAAAGATAAGACTTTGGTACGAAACTTGAGTTATGTTGTGTTGTTGACCCAGCGGTCAATAGTGGTGGTTTTTGCAAATCCCTTAGCCTTCGTGCAGCTTGATAACCATCTTGGCTTCGGTCTTGTTCCATTGTAGCACTCTGTCGAAGCCATGCCTGCAATGATGGCTGGTTTGCCGGTTGGTTTTGGTTGTTGAATGCCTGCGGTCGGGTGGAATGTGAGGTGGCGTCACAATCTTCTGAAAAAGGATTCGTTGACTTGCTTGGGGTGTAGGTGGCTCTTGGTACTTCCTCAGGGGCATATGCTGATGCTCCTAGACCTGTTGCCCTTTCTACCTCCTCTGGGAGAATACGTTGGTATTCTCGCCCGTATCTATCAACAAAAACTATATCCTTCTCCATAGCAGTTTCATAAGAGAATAAGTAAAGAACCTTGTCTTTGCTTAATTCGTTTACGTATGGTTCTTTGTTGCGAAAGTAAGCGACTATACCCTCACTCTCATGCTTGTAGATTCCCACGTTCTCATTATAAGTTGGAACCCTGGTTGTTTTCTTATCATACATAAAAATAGCTCCGGGCCGATCAATGTTTGGTGGCAGTTCTTGAGCTTCTGAAACCATTTTCCCTTTCGCCACATTATCTCCATATCTGTTGTAATCTTCAGGGTTACTGACTATTAGATAGTGGTTCTCCATTTCGTCTCGGAATCTATCTCCATCATCATAGACTCGGATTATCTCCAATCTCTGAGCTGGCCTCTCTTCGATACAAATGCACTTACGTCCTCGATAGTCAAAATAGAATAGGGCTCCCTCGAGTTTGTTCCCTCTAAGAAGATCACAATGAGCTTGGAATCATTCAAAGGATTTAGGGAGGTGCTTCCTCCTGGCATTGGTCCGTCATAGGTGAAAGCTCCTGGCTGTTGACTACCCATCATGAAGAAAGATTTGTCTGAAGAAGTGTCAGTATCACTACCTTCCTCAATAATCGGTGTTAGCAGATCTAGCCTTGCTTGAGTTACACTCTCCTCGATGGACGCTAAGCTACCTTGGTCACCTGCCACCTTCTGGTCTCTAACAATGTATCTTCCTGATCTTAAATTCATCAAACTTATCAATGCAATTTATCACAAATCCAACCACTTACCTGGTAAAGGATCAATCTCTGCACAACTTCTTGCTTTGCTGCTGAATATACCTGTACACAAGCGTTTAATTTTGGCAATCGAATCAAACTATCTTAGTCTACCTAAATCTACCTAAGTCGAAGGATCTAGGCCAGACACACGCTTCGTAGACTCTCTCTAAAACCTAAAGAGTCCTCCACCCTTTGATCCTATCTAAATGTAAAACGAGACTCTTAGCAATCCAAAAATCCCTATCCTCAAGGATTAGTCTTGGTCACCTACCTAAGGTTTTCGTCCCCGGCAGTGGCGCCAATGTTGGACAGATACGCCGCGACGGACGTCACCACAGCGAGAACTCACATAACATATAATGTCAGCTAAGGACGAAGCTCAACCCGTAGGCGCATGGAAGCAAGCATAAGGTGTCAACCTACACTCGACTGACTCCTAACTAATTCCTACAGAGGTCTCTACCAATTGTCTAAGTCACAGCTTTCAAGAGTGCATAAGAGGAAACTTCCTACAACGCTTTCTAGAGCCGAACACCCATTAAACAATCTCGAAATACCATAGAACTTGAAGGAGACCCTACTAATACCAATAGGTCGCTCTCCCTAAGGTCTATGAACCAAAACCCCAACCCAAAACACCCAGTGCAAAATCACGTAGGATGTCTTGCCAAAATTTGCAGGTCTTCGTTTTCGAAGTCTAAAGTGCCTAACGTGTAGTTCTACTCAATGTGAACGCGTGGATATGCTGCAATGCAAAATCGGACAACGTATACTCACCAAATCACCAGATGAAGCTCGTAGAAGGAGCTCTCAAAACCGGACCGTACGCGCGTAGTGTAGGTATCGACGCGTAGCTCTCGTCGGAGCAACACGCTGCACTTCTCCACACTCGATTCCGACCACCGGTGCACACGTAGCGTCAAGATGAAGCTCTCTCTCTCTCTCGTACACAGTACGCTCACTCACAGACTTCAAAACTTGTTTTAAAAATGACAAAAGGTTTTTCATTAAGGTCAAAAAGTGGTATATATACCTTACAATTCTCAAACCCTAAAGTTCCAAATCAACCATCTACTCAATCTAACTATCAAAACTGGGATACAATCTGGAAACTTCTGTAAGCCCCAATATTTACAAGGTGAAAGTTCAGGTTTCCTTAATAAATGAATAATTACAAAAATGATAATCTTCCGAGTAATTAGTTTCCGTGGGATGTGTCCCGCTTCTAACATCATTATAATTCATTGCACTTTGCATACCATTACTAGAATTCACTGCACTTTGCTCTTGAGAATTCACAAGACTTGGAGACAAGCGGTAACACAAAAAGACTTCATCTATTAAATCCGTTTTCTGCAAAATAGAAAGCTCGGCTGTACATATAGGAGGTGCAGATGGTATATTTTTATCACCAAGCAAAAGCACATGTTTACCATTGCCCATAAAGGATAAGGAGTTGTGTTCATAACTAGTGTGCAATGTGTTTTCTAAACCATGCAACCACTCTTGTCCTAAAACTACATCAGCACAGTCCATGTTCATAACTTGGAAGTCAAGGGTCATCGTATGATCTTGAACAATAAGCTCAACCCCTTGAAGTACCGTGTCCTATACTTCTTTATCATTCCCAGACATTTGCTCCATCATATACTTGTGAGAGCACGGATTCTGTGTAAGCTTCAATTTCTTGACTAGCTTATAGTTCAAGAAGTTATAAGTTGCACCATCATCCACTAAAATACGAACACGTTGTCCATTAATAGTGCCATGCATGCGAATCAAATCATGGGGGCCAAAGGTGGGCTGTCACATTGAAGCAGGCACACAACACTTATGCTTTTCTTCCATATGAAGAACCTCTACAACACAATATTTAGGAGATGAATCTAATGTGAGGTGTTGCACCGTGTGCATGGCCTTTTCTTTGCCTTGCAAAAGAGGACAATCTTTCTTGTTATGTTGGTCCGAAAGACATCTAAAACAAAAATTGTGTTTCTTTGCACGCTCAAAATTAGCAGTACTAAGAGACCCACGTGGAGTACTTATGATTGCTTAGGCTTCTTAGCCTCTTGTGGACGTGGAGAGGTAGATTGTCTTTTTTTTCCTCTTGGAACGTGTGGGAGATCTACCTCGCCATTGACTCTTAGCCACATTGCTCTTAGCAAAATTATTCTTAGAGTAGGGAACATTTCCTTTCCTCTCTTGGTCATCACCATATCTTTGGGCATGACTGATGGCTTCTTCCGAAGTTTTTGGATGTTGGGTCTTGACATGAAGACGATAGTCTTTGTCAAGACCCCTATTAAAACCCCGTATCTTTTAGAATTCATCTAGACCTTCTAGTTTTAATATGATTTCCTAATACTTTGAAAGGTATGCGGCATGTATCCCATGCTACCCAATTTTTATCTTCTTCATTGGAGTCCAAAAACTCTTTGGAGAAAGAAGCTTGAAACACAGCCCAAAACGGAGGACGAGCATCTATTGGAAATGTCATCCACCACCACTTGTAGGCCTTGCCTTTAAGAGATAGACTTGTTTCCACAACTGTCTTTATATCCGGGGTGTGTCTCAATCTATGAATATCACTCCATTTGTGTAAGAACGTATTGACCGCATCCTTGTTGCGATCACGCTCTTCCCCGTGAAATTCAAGAATGGTGATATTCTTAAGTAATGCAATTGCTACCTTCTACATCTTCTGAAACACTTGTCTCTTGGACTCCTTGAGTCGTGTGAGCTTGGTTCCCTTGAAACTTTCCACTTGTGGCTCCTTGAGCCGTTTGTGAATTCATAAATACCACAAGTAACTCCGTAAGATTGGTAACGTTTACATTGAGTGCAGAGAGGTTGCGTTCAAGTACGCTTTGGCGATTTTCCAAAGTTTTGAAAGCAGCCATATTTACAAGGCCATGATGTCCTAGATCATCGTTGTCATGCATATTAGTGTCAGCAACACCCGTGGTGCCCTGATTTTGATCTACATGCTCAAAATCAAAAGTGTGCGTAGGTGGGATATCTTCACTGGCCATGGTAAACACACACTAATGTAAAGAGAGAAAAAAAACATCAACTTGTACCTTGTGAAATTGAAGTCTTTGTGTTTTGTATGCTCCACGATTTGTGTTGCATGCGAACCTCGTCTTGCAGAAATTGTAGTGCTTCTCGTGTCGTTCGTCGTAAGAACACCTTTGTTGATTCTTCACAAAAACTCATCATTTTTGTGAAGGATTTTGTTCACTTTGAAGATACCTCCTTGAGGAAAAAAGAATTTTTGGAGGAAAACTTACATTTCTCCAATAAGTGAAAAGGAAGGGTGAAACTACTTCCTGGAAGTTTGAAGCTTTCCCTTTCCTTCTAGTTTTCCTTTCAACACAAGTATGCTATTTTTCTTTGTTATACACAACAAGGCTCAATAGTTTGATGGTAAAGTGTTGGTCTCTTACACTCATGGGGTGGGTTCAACCCTCCTTCATACAAGGGTTAAGCGAGCCTTCTTATGCGCACAACCAACGACGCCAATGGAAGCCGTCTTAGCCTCGATGCCGTCGACTTGTTGGTACAGTTTGCCTTGGTCGCTTGCCTTAGTCGTGTCGTGCATTGTGGGTGGCGCAGGTAGGGCGGTGGCTGTCTCTGTTCGGGCGCGCACAGGAAACTATGCTTGTCTTTTTTTTGCTACACAGCGGAGACGTCGTTGTCTGCGGAATGTGGGGGAGAAGCAACGCGTCGCACGCACATGCAACCCGCTTTCCCCCCTCCCCAAAAATAGCTCGAATACTAGTGAAAGAGGAATGGGTAATGCGTGTGCTAGTCTCCACCCAACCGTGCTATCTTATAGCCTCTTCTTAGAGTACACACTTTTTGGCCGTGCCAGTGGCCTTGTCCATAGGACCCATGTGCTTACAAGCACCTTAGTCATCAAGCACGACAAGAATCTTAGTCAGCAAGCACGACAAGCACCTCAAGCTTGGTCGGATTCCCACCTCAAGCTTAGCCCTAGCTTACCTAAGGTCAAAGAACTTTTTAACACTAACCTTTGGAGGTCTTTAATCAAGCTAACCCTAAGGTCTTTAAGCTCCATTAGCTAGCCTTGCTCTTTGACATACCATCTCTCATTCGCACCCCTTTACCATTGGCCCCGTGTTGAGATAGACCTGAAAGCACATGTCTATATTCTAACCCTTGTTCCTGTTTATTCTCCCACATTAGATTATCAATTTGATATGAGAAAATCATTTGGGTTTGTTAGATATTAGATTTTATGACATCATATTTCTTGTTAGCTACGTGTCTACCCACCTCCGTGATGCAATGTTGCATATTAATACAAAAGAAATGACATGCTTGTATAGGATCCTTGCCTTCAAACAGATCATTAACTTGGTCAATCAAGGTATGCACAAACAACTGAAAAGAAGGGTGCTTCAACAATGTATTATTGATCATAAGAGGTCTAGAAAGCCCCACATTAGTCATGCTTCAAGGAGACAAAGAATCAGATAGAGATAACACCAACAATGGAGAATGATCAATTATTGAGCACTGAATATCCACTAATATTTCAACATTTGCAGGCATCCAATTATTACCTATAAAATACATCCTATCTAGCTTGGGTCAAGAAGGATTATGAGATTGAGAATGAAAGATAAACCCCTGATTTTGATGAGAAATAGAGAGCCATGCATCTTTTAATGCCCCAATAGCAACAAAACACTGTCAAGACCTACTTTCTAATTTGGTAATAACAATACTAGTGGTTGTGGTATCTTGAGCTCTTCATACCATACTAAAGTCTCCTCCCACTAAGCCAGAGGTTAAGTGGGTATTAGTAAACCAATTCGACATATCCCTTCTAAGCTTTGGGTTATTATCTTCATATACATTAATAAACAACAATGGTCCCCACTGGGAGTCAATATAAAAACTTGAGCATCTTCCACTTGGGTGGTCCAAGATCCAATGAGGATTAAGAGAGGCTTTAATATAGGCTAGAACCCTAGAGTAGCCACCCTTAGCTCTACCATAGAAGTAATGAAATCCCCTATAATGTAAGGTTTGACTAGCTTTATTATGTCTCTTGTGTTCTTGGACTAAGAATATATATTCAAGTTTACTAAACAACATCCATTTATTGACGGTATACAATCTGGTGGGGTCATGTGGCCCCTTGACATTGAAGGTGGCACACTTCATAATGGTGTATTGTGAACCAATTGGGTCTCCCCATCACTATCATTCTCATGCATGTGCACCTCTAGATAGATTCGTGGTGGGTTGGCCTCCTTTGAGGTGATTTTAGCTTTTTTAGAGGAATCATGAGATTCCATAAGATTATCTATGGCTACTAGGGGTCTTAGGAGAGGGCATTTCCTCCATCAAATCCTCATAGTAGTTATGGAAATTGTACCCGGATGAAAACCCTCTAGCGTTGAAGGTTTTCTTAGGATCTACGAAGCCTATCGAATCACCCACTCTTTTGCCTTTATCCCGCGGATTCGGATTAACGGATTGGGAAGCCGTTGTGTTCCCACTATTGGGCTTAAACAACGGCCTAGGGTTTTGAAGAAACGCTAGCTCCCAGTACTCTCACATATGCTGGCAAAGCATTGACTTGCTTAACATTTGCACTAGACACTTTCCCCTCCCCCCCCCTTGATAACGATTTACCATATATCTGCCCTTGAGGCACTAGCATTTTGCTCCCAGGGTAGGATGGAATGAGGTTAGTTGCAGGCGTTATAGTGGGGCAATTTTTAAAAAGTGTCCCTGATGTCCACAATGAAAACAAGATCTGGCCAGGTTCCCCCATTCGAGATATACGACCAACCTTCCTACTGTTCCAACTTGATTTTTGAGAGTCCCATGAAATTTTTGATTTATTTGCCATAAAATACATGCTATTAGGACAATGAATAATTGGGGTGAACAGAAGACATGACATTTGGTCAGTAACTCATCCTTAAATAGTTTAATGGGATGCCATGGGATGATGTGAACTATTTGCCCACAAAGCACTACAGTGGAGGCCGTTAGGAATGCCATTTTATCCTCTAGCTTAAAGAAAAGGATTTTGAACAGACCAGACCTAGAATATAAGCTCTTGTCTTCCACAAGGCACTGAAACCCTTTGTCTATTTCAGTTGCAATATCCGGCATGTGGGGCAACTTTCCTACAGAGAACATTACTATTGCTCGGTCTTTGAAGACCGCCAACTGAGACCATACAACCGACGAGTTCAAAGTGACCTTGTGTTCCTCCTTGACCTCCATGTCAGCAGTGAGGGCATCTTTCAAGAAGTTAGCCATGACAGCAGGATCATAATCTACAGAGCATTGCCCTAAAACCTCATGCCCTGCCGCAACGTGGGGGTCTACTTGAAAAGCAGAGGGAAAAGCCACGCTCAATAGATCAAAGAGCTGACCTGCTGGTTGGGCGGATCCACTGCAACGTTCGACGATGGGAGGGAGCGTCCTCGACGCAGAGTCAAAGCATGCGGCATGATGAACCCTAGCAGTTAGAGCATTTCTCTCTCTCTCTCTCTCTCTCTCTCTCTCTCTTCAATCGAGTGAAAGGTAGTGCCAACGTCTCTCTCTAGATGCGTTGTTCACCATACAGTACATTGCCACAATGTTCTCTCATATTCTACACAATGTCAAGAGCACCACATTGCCTTGACAAGTGGCCGCACCCCAATGACACGATCCCTCATTGACGGCCGATCCCATGAATGTCAAGAGATCGTTTAAAAAGCAAGTGATAAAATCACAAGGCCTGCCAAGTAGATGCACCTAAGCAAGTAAAAAACTTACAAAAGTCTAGACATGTAGATTTTTGTTATTTAGGGGGATCTACCATAAAATTATGGCTTGCATTCAAACAGGTAACACTCCTTTTAGAAGCACAAACTCTGAGATTCAAGCAATCCTTTCTTATGCTTGTCCACAAAAATGGAATCAATAACTATAAGCTGAAGCAAGAAGTAGCAGCATCACACTAGCTCTCTCACTAATACTTAGAAAACATTCAATCAAATAGGCATCTTAAGGCTGCAAATAAATGCACTATCCCCAACATACAAAGCAGATTGTGTTTCGACCAACTTGATAAATATGAAGTCGGATCATAGGAGAAAATGGATGACGGAGTTGATCTACTTGATGCCTAAAAGTGTCGATGAAGAAAAAGCAATGGAAGTTGTGTGACCTCTCTTGCTCGCTCTTGCCAGCACCCTTTTCCTTCACCTCTACGTTCATTTACAATAATAACAGGTCTATACATGCGCTTTAGAATGAAGGTACAACACCAAATCCTAAATCAAGTACAACAAAGAACATTGGTTCCATATCAACTTGTGTCCTCTTGGCAAACTCACCCTTTATCCTTGGTCTGGTCTCCGCATACGCCTGCCTTGAAGCATACTTGAAAGTCTTCTCAAACTTCCTATTCTTCTTTGTCTCTTTGCACTGCAAGACCCTCGCTTCCCTTGCCATAGGCTCTAGTTGCAAGATGCTTTAAACTCGAGGGAGTCCACCAGGCCCGAGCGGGATAGATATGTTGCAAGTGTGGAATCTGGCATGACACCAAAATCCATCGAGGTTGAGGAGAAGCTATGACTTAAAGATGTTAAACTGAATGCAACCCCATTCTTTGTGGCCATTTCTACCTCCTTAAAATGAGGAGCACTAGGAGGAGGAGCTATTGCGACATGAACATGCAGATTCTGCACTAGCAGTATGCTGTCTGCTCCCATGGTCTGCACAAAATGCAAGTCAAAAAATGGACCCACATCAAGGAATAATTCCAAGCATAATAAATCTGCTGATGAGAAATAATAAATCTGCTAATAATTTGACGAGGAAGATGATGATGATGAGAGATCTGCTGCAGAGGCAGAGTCATGGCCAAGAACCCTCTGGTGACGATTGGCTAGGAGCGTGAATATCCACATCATAGGAGAAGCAGAGCTGCAGAGGGATGGCGCATCCACAGTGGCCGATGCCTACTCACAAACCTCACTTTGACATCGCAGGCAAATATACAGAGGGATGCAGTATCTGCCCTGCGAAAGACAAGGGCTGTGGAGGTCTGGCAAGAATCGCAAGACCGAGAGAGAGAGAGAGAGAGAGAGAGAGAGAGAGATGACTGTTGCATTTTGCAAGCTCCAACGCGCGCGAGAGAGAAAGAGAAGTGCTACATCTGCAAGCATGGGCTCCGCCGCTTCAGGAGAGAGATAACTTATACCTACTGCAACTGAGTGACGAATTACTTATGCACAGACTCCCACCCAGTGAAAGAGAGAGAGTATTGTAGCTCATGACACATAGCTAGCTGGACATGCGGGGAGAGAGAGAGAGAGAGTCTCAAGCTATGCATTATGCATTTTATTTTAATTTATTATTATAATGAAACAAACAAAAGGGATCTTTAAAAATCCTTAAAACTCAAGACACTTTAAAAATCCATCATTAGATTTACACACTAGTCATCTAAATGAGTGCCCACTATCTTATTTCAACCAATCAACATTTTTGGCCTATCAAAAAGTGCTTAAAAATACAACTCCACTTTTTTCCTAGTTTAGTCATCAACAAAAAAGAGAAGGCATCTCTATAGCCTTTGCCCCTTGGGCAGGCCAAAAAAAAACGTTTATAGGAGGCATGCATTTTATTTCAAAAGCAAAGGTTTCCTTCTAATTTGAGAAGCGTTTGCATGCAAAGAGAGAGAGGCAGCAGCAGCAGCACTAGGCGTCGACTCGCACAGGTTTCTCGTTACTCATCGGCTACGTTCTGATCCGCAGGTAATCCTCCTTCGTCCAAACAGCTTGTCTTGCAGCGTTTCTTTTTAACTCCTGCTCCAAAGCGTAAAACAACACAATTGAGACTTCTGATTAACCATGCAGATGAGCTATAAAACTCATGCATAACTCAAGAGAGACAGTATGTAGAGCCCTTTTTTTCCGTTTAAGCGGACCGTGGTTTGCAGGTTCTTCCTTCCAAAGAACTGCCCTAATCAAGGAATCTGTAAAACAAATCAAGATCATTCAGAGGCTAGCATTTTTCCGGATTGTTCATTGAGTTTTCTATCACAAGTGCATGAATGCGAAAAGCATCCGCACCATCATAGCATGCCGGGTATGTGCCCTTTTCTAATTTTTGCTCCTTGGGTATGACTCAGGTTCATCATGAGTATCACTCACTTGCCACCATGCGTGCCTGCAAAGCGACCTTCGGCAACCGACAGATCACCATCAAATTACCACTTGCTAACGATTGTCATTCTCACCACTATTTACGGATTTTTCGCATGCAAGAATGGTGCCAGCTTGGATGGTTCTGAGAACACCACTGCTACTGGTCGTGCACCCCTTACAACAACCAAGTCGCCCCTTAAAGAGGTGTCCTGGTTAGACACGCATGTCGCAACCAGCCTAAGGTACATATGATCCCTAGAGGAAGCATCGTTTTTTGTTTAAAGTGTTTACAGGGACATGTAGTTATGACATTACTTATCTGTCTCTTTTGATCAAAGATGTCTCAATTAGAGCTGTCAACACTCGTACATAGCGAACTAGCAAATACGATAGTAAAATTAACTAAAATGTCTCTTCATATGTAGTGAACATGATTGTAAAATGTACTAAAATGTCTGTCCATATGTAGTGAGGAGGACAGCCGCATCCTCCATGAGATAGAGAGCAAGACAGCATTGAACATGAAGTTCTTCGCCATACCAGAGACGGTTTACGCACAAGAGGAGACATCTCAGCTCTACAGCTATGTAGAGACGCAACTACTGCACGCAAAGGACGTAGTGTCTCCTAAGCAAGCTGAAATGGTGTTGAAGCTCTTAGAAAGTGGAGTAGCCCAAGGTAGCATGGTGAAGAAGGAGATGGGTTCTCAAGGAAGTTTGAAGAACTCAATGGTGGTTGCAATCCTCAAAGAACATGAGGGAAATGTGCACTTCATGATGGCAGGAGTGAGCTTGGAGCCGAGGCTTGGCTGGCGTCTCATTACCAAGCAACAGAGGAACACATGGAATGATGCTGTCAGTCGCATGCTCGATGCTCGCCTCAGGCAAGAAATGGGCATGCTTATGAGATGATTTTTTTTCTAATGAGGAAGTAACAATGTAAATATTTTTGATCATTGTGTATACCGCTTTCTTGTCTCAAAATTCGATATGTTTTTACCAAAAATTAAGGAAAGAGCATGAAATAATAAAGTGTTGTGTATGTCTCTTTGTGCGAATCACATTCCGTGAGTAACAGAGAAATAAAAGATGAAAGAGAAATTTCTTTTCTTCATCACTGAGGGGGCAATCATGTAATGTTAACCTTAAAGCGTGTAGTGTTCTTATGGTGTGATAAAAACACTTTTATCACACCATATGATGCACCATCTTGTCTTGTTGCAAGTGTTAGGGAATATGTGTCAACTTACAATTGTGCCACTTGAGGATTCAAGAACGCCCCTTACGAGGAAGGAAAAAAAAATAATTCCACCTATAATTTGAAGAAACAATAAAAACATGGCTTAAATTTCCCTTTAGAAAATGCATAGAGGAATTGTGTGATTAAAAAAAGGGAAAATTACCAAAATACCCCTTTAATTTGTGGAAATTCCCAAAATACCCTTGACAATATTTTGTCATAAATTCCCAAAATGCCCTTCAAATTTTCCAAAATTCCCAAAATACCCTCAATTGTGAGATAAAATTTCTCCGAAGATTAAAAAATTTGTAGCTTTTCACAAGAAGGATGATTGTGTATAAATACAAGATGCTAAAACTAGAATTTGAGTTGGTTATGTACGCTTTGGAGATGAATTGCTTCATTATTTGTAAACATAATTGCCTTCTTTTGGGAGGCAATCTGTGGTAAATTACATGCTAAGCACTGAAAAACTGATCTTAATTGTCAAAACGGAATAAAGATTAGAAAATCTTGAACTATCCAACCCAAGGGTATTTTGGAATTTCCACAAATTAGAGGGGTATTTTAGTAATTTTTCTTTAAAAAAACGATTTGTCATGAACACTACCTATCTCACACCAAGGCTAGAATGCCCACATACACATGCAAAGCACTCTAGTAGTAGATTACCAAAGATTACCAAGTACATGTTGTGAATCCATTCAATCATGAATGCAAAAGGTTGAAGCCCTGAAGGATCCTAAAAAAGTGGAGTAAGTGGTACCATCAATATATGCTTTTTTCTTTCTTTTGCAAATCTCACATATAGAAACAACTACAACAGCACCATGCTCACACCGAGCCATGGCCAAAGAAATACATTCAGTTCATTGGAGAGCATATCTAAACAGACATCATAGCCGCATCACGGGCGGCGGGGCCCATAGTCCCCATCACCGGAGAAGAAACCAAAGCCAAAACACCACCCACACCACGAACCGGGCTTTCGTAGTAGCAAGTCGGACCAGAACCGAGGTAGAAGATCGTGCACCAAGAGCAGGCTTTGTAGGGGAGCCAAGCCCCATTCAAGGAGTATCATGCCACTCCACCAACCGAAACTGAAAGTAGCCAAACCAGTACCAAACAATAGATTCACCCATTATAGCTCCCAACCAGATCTAGGCGAGTGAGGGTGAGCAGTCACCAAACCGCATTGCCAAAAACGGGGTTTGAACGTGAACTGACTCAAGGAGGGAGAGGACAACCAGAAACCCCATCCCCGGAGCGCCCCTGTCCCCTCGCCAAGCAAACCCCTCCTCCCCAGCCCTTGGACTAGCAGCTCGTCCAGATCCCTTCTTGAGGAAGGCACCAAGTCCCCAGTCAACCCGCCAAAGGGGTTCCCCACCCATGCGAAGTCGCTGAGGCTACCCACTGCGTCGCCGAAGCAGGATAGAGAAGGCGTCTCCGCGCAGACGCATCCCGAAGCAGTAGCCCTACCATTACTACATGCTTTAAGAGAACCACTTTTGCAAATACCTTTCTCATTTCAAGGAAATTTCTTTTGTGCTAAGTTGTCAGTTGTAAGTCTCTAGAAACTAAAATATTCAAGTGGACAATTTAGTATGCTTTCGACGCTAGAGACAACTAAACAATAGTATGCACATTGCCACAATTGAAGCGTGAAGAGTTAAATGTAACTTTCTCTTCATCTGCAATTGTATCAATGTGTCTCTTTATATTGTTTATGCTTTTATTTTATGTATCCAACTCACCTAAATAATAGTAACAAATAGTGAGTGTTAAGCTGAGGCTTCGTTTCTCTTTTCATCCAATGTCTGCTACTTACAATAGGTGAGCAAAGATATACTTTCTACGTGTTGCTTGCTACTATATGACATGTAGCTTTTTCTAGATGTGTTGATTAATGGGTTGACTGTTACGTTGTGTTAGAGACTTCGTTCTCACACTTCAATAGCGACCAAGTTGATTGTTAGATCTTTCAATAACTTAAATAGTAGTGTCTACTCTTGTGTTAGAGCTATTAGCTCATAGATTTGGGGGGCTACTTTTACGCAACATAAACTTTTAGTGGTCTGTGTTTGAAAATTTTATCTTCCACTGCATTAGATATAAATTGATATTACATTTATTGATTATAATTTCTTATTCAAGAATACATTTGTTGAAATTGTATGTATTTAATTTGGTACAACAAATCTTTAACTTTAAGTTTGTCTATCATCTTAATGTATCTAAATTTTCAACATTGATATTAGGAAACATGTCTGAATTGTTATCTTTTTGTTAATATACCTTTACTTTTGTTAATAGCTATGTCAGAGACGAAGCTATCACCAGCACATCAAAAATCCGCCAAGGAAGCTATTGTTCGTTATCTGCATGGTGTGCTGAAGAGAAGCAATAACATCAATGTTTTGAATTTGCAGAGCCTTCTATTTTCAATGATTTTGTCAATACTTTGACAAAACATTGCTTTGAACGATTACAACAATCATTCGTCAAAGTATCATTTGACATTGCAATTTTCATTGGTGGTCAAATGCGGAGACTTTTCAAGAAAATCTTGGAACAAATCGTAGTTGCTTTTGATGCTTTGCAGAACATTGATGTCCACTCTCTCCCTCCAATATGTGAAAGGATGTAATTGGTCCTTAAATTGCTTGTATAAATGAAAGGGAAGAGTAAGCTAGAAGGCCCTAGATAAAGACAAAGAGTGGTTGATCCTATCGAGCCAGTCATTGAGATAGAAGCAACAAGTACCACTCAGCCCTCCGTCGTTTCTACAAAGCCTGGCTGTGCAAAAGTGGGATCATTAGATCAAAGCTATGATCTTCTAGTATTGCATCTCCTACATGACCGTCGTGTTTTCCACTTGCAAGCTCCCCAACCCAGAGAAGACAGATGGGCGTACATGAAGCAAGTATGTACTATATCGCCTTCTCAGACCTTATGTATGTAGCTAAAGTATTCAAGATCTAGCCACATGGATCAACTGTAGCACAACAAGCCATGGAAGAAGCCACATCTTAAATACCCAGCACCGAGGCATGATTTTTCCACTTGGCATTGTGTGACACTCCCCACAAGCCAATGCTTATGTTCAAATATTGGAATGATGACCAAGTGAGGTAGTGGATACATGCTTGTCACTCCAATGGAAGCAAGATTTCCATTAAGGAGTTTTTGCAGACAATTGGCAGTATAGAGTGCTTCCAAGACAATATTTTACACATTGTCAATGAGCTTTTGCAAATTGTGAAGTATCTACATCATCATGATTTTTTGCACAACGACCTGAAGTCACCCTCGCAACATTATGTTGCATTTCGCTGACAAGAGTGTTTACTGTGACATTATAGATTGAGGCACTTCTAGCTTGTTCCCAACTACAAAGACATTTCCAAAGCTAACAAATCTATCTTTGGAATATCAAAAATATCACCCTTGGGTTGTCCTCGACTTCATCTCCACCAACCCTCCTCCCTTTTCTAAAGCCACAGATGAATATTCTTTATGTTGGATTTTGAAACACATACTTAAATTGCATGCCAGAGCCAGCTGATCTGTAACAGAGAGCTTTTGTAAAAAAAAAATACATAGGACACTATATTTAGGCAAAGATAGAAATCCCCAAAACCGACCTTCTACTTTTGATTTGTCCCTATGTATAAATGGAGCCCACACAGTTGGGTTAAGGATTGTATCCTATTCTGGTCTACGATCATAAGATGAATAAATACAAGCCTCCTTTTTTGGGTTGAAGTTGTCATTACGTTATTGATTTAAAGCTAATTTAAGTATCACGTTATGGTTTAATTGACAATTTATGATATTATCTTTAAATTCAAGTTGTCGTTATATTCTTGAGGTTGATTTAAGTGACAATTAAATCATTGTCTTTATGATATTGATTTGGCAATTTCAACTTGCTTAAACTTTATTGTTGGTTTTACGTATGCTAAATTTTGGTGTTTGGTTTGTAGATATGGTTGAAGACCTTGATTATGATGAGGCACAACGAATTGTCAGTAAGGTACAAGTTTGATGTGGCCAAAAGGCCTTATAAGTTATTACCAACATCCAAGATGATGAATCAATGTTGGAGTGTAAACCCTTGAGTCACACCAGTAGTACAAAGAATTGTGTCCGAAATATTTTGTTTGAAATACTCTCTTCAAAACAAGTGGCCATGAAAAGGGAAATCGAGTGCAGGTTCAGAGCGAGCTTTGCGAGTGAGTTGTGGAGCAAGCTTTTGAGTTTTCTAGTGTCATGTGGCTAGCTCATCCCTAGAAAAGCTCACTCCCAACCAAAAAAGCTCACTCAAAAAGATTACTCCCAATCAAAAAAGTTCACTAAAAAAATATTTCTTGCAATGCTTCTTTGAAAGATCGCTCCCAAGTACAATATGTCGTAAAATACGCCCTCCCTTGATCTCATCCTCATGTCTTCATCTCCTTGAAGTGCATTAGGTGAAATTTGGACTCACAAAGGGGCTCTTTCAGGAGTTTGAATTTACCTCTCTCTATCAAAATGGGCGCATGGATAAATTTTTGTAAACAAACTCCAAAGTTGGCGAAGGTTTGATAGTTAGAATGTCCTCTTCATGGCGTGCTATATATCAAGCCAGTCATTGAGATAGAGCTTGAAGAGGACATTCTAACTGTCAAACCTCCGCCAACTTTGAAGTTAGTTTGCAAAAATTTATCCATGTGCCCGTTTTGGTACAGAGAGGTAACGTCAAACTCCTTAAAGGGCCCCTTTGTGAGTCCAAATTTCACCTAATGATCTTCTGCTATACCTTTGTTTGACATGTCAAGAGAAAGATTTTCTGTGTGTATGAGTATGTCTCTATTGACTTAGACTTTTATTTATGCAGAGAGAGAGAGAGAGAGAGAGAGAGAGAGAGAGAGAGAGAGAGAGAGAGAGAGAGAGAACTAAACTACCATGGCATAGATGAGAATACCAATAGCTAAAGAATATGGAACCTTGGCTATTTATTCTTTCTCAGCATCAGACTTGGGAGCATCATTCTTGCTAAGTTTTTCATATGCTCTTGTGAATATAGTTTCTTGAGACAACTCCAGTATTCAACATTTTCTACCCTCTTGATAACATACTAAGAAAGTGATTTGCATCTCCCAAATCCTTCTTAGAAAATTGCATGCTAAGTCCCTTCTTCAAGATGGCAATCTTGTCTTTGGATTTTCTAGCAATGAATATATCATCGGCAAACAGTATCAAGATGACAAGTGAATCATTGTTCAATTTTTGTATACAAGCAATGATTTTCCTAGCTCCTTTCATACCCTTGGGTTTGCATGTACTTGTGAAACTACATGCACCAGCCCTTTGAGCCTTGTTTGAGGCCACACAATTCCTTACACAATTTACACACCAATTTTGACCTTGTAGGCGTCTTAGGTTTGACTTCAAAGCCATGTGGTTGTTTCATATAGACATCCTCATCAAGATCCCCATCTCGGGGGATTCACTTAATAATTATGTGACTATCACCTGAGTGAAATAGAAGGGATTATTTTTATTTTTCTCACATTTTCACATACAAAAGGGTACCATAAAATGGAATTGGAAAAAAATTTACATATTGAATAGGAAAATGGTGTATTTTATTTGTCAAAAATTCACAGATAAGGAGTTTTACAAATAGTTCTTGAATGCCCATGATATGTACACAATTTATACATAGTGACCCCCTCGAGATCACCATAAAGGAAAGCCATCTTCACATGCATCTGAACACGTTTCATGTCCTCAGTGGTGACCAACTAGTCCAAGCACAAGACAAAATGTTGTCGTGTTAACTAGTGGAGAAACAATCTCATCAAAATCCACACCTGACATTTTGAAATGTAGAGAGAGAGAGAAATGAAATGTTATATTAACGTCTTCAAAAGGCCAGAATGACCTATGAGACCAAACTGATACAAAAGTGGTGAATCTGTCACATTGTCTGGGTACCTTAGTACCAAAGTACTAAGTGTGAAAAGTGTGAAAGTGTGAAAATAAATGTGAAAAACTAAATACAAAGTATTAAATAAACTTCTTAGGAGCATTATGGGTGTCTGGCTAGAATGCTTCTAATCCTTTGTTGTAGTCTCCTTCGGTGAAGTGTGCTTCTGCATCTCGGTCGTGGTCGTCTCGATTTCCTAAGCTCAATCGCCCTGTCAATGAGGGTGCCTTTGGTATGAATGTGGGTACTCCTTTGTGCTGGCTGCTGGCCTCTTGCTTCTCCTTCCACTTCTGCTACTCTCGATCCGAAGAAATCTGTGATCTGCCTCTGAGGCTGTAGTGCTCTTTGTCTTCTCATTAGATTATTCCTGTGCCGATGTAGTTCCAGTAGGTACAAGCCTAAGCATCTTTGATCTTGGTATTGCATGACTCTATCTAGAGGTCCAAAGCCTTCTTTAAATAGGCAATGGAAATGCCCACGTATCTCATAGTATACGGTGCAATGGCATATGTAGTGTAATTCTGTCTCCGGCTCCATTCCGCATAACTTGCAAATTCTGCTCTCAGGTGGGATTCCCCTAAATCTGCCAAATTCAATTTCCAGCTGGTGTGAGGATGTACGAATCTGACCAATAGCACATCTCAAACCATGAGATAGGTGGGTATCTATATAGCTCAGGCGAATCACAAATCCATCTTCAGATAGCTGTAGGAAGTTTTCTTTGTAGTCGGCCATCTTCGTACCCAATTCTTGTGTAGGGTCTACCCATGTCCTCTTAGTATCCAACTGTATAAGATCCTGACGGATGATTTTATTAATCTCCGTTCGTGTAATTGCCAGTGATGGAACCGCAAGAGAGTATTGGAAGGGGGGTAATCTTTCCATACTGAACCCGTGTCTCTAAAACCACGAGGACAGTTGCGCATACCAGCATGATGTATCCCCTTGCATTGCTAATTGTCGAGAGGATTCGAGGGCCAGTCTAGTATATCGGCAATTATTTGTATCCCACAAACCATGTATAAAGGACACTGATCTGGTAAGAGCTTCAATTTCTATCGGAGAGAGAGAGAGAGAGAGAGAGAGAGAGAGAGAGAGAGAGAGAGAGAGAGAGAGAGAGAGAGAGAGAGAGAGAGAGAGAGAGAGAGAGAGAGAGAGAGTAAACAAGGATAAAAAATCTATGAAACTTGTTTGTATCGTAGTTTGAATGTGAGAAGCTCTCAAAATTATTTTGTCATCTCAAGAAAAAATAAAATTATACTACAATGTAAGAACCAATTTATGTGCACTTTGCCTGCTCTTTCGATTTTCCTATCCTAAGAGCTATGCGTATATTATTTGTTCAATAATTGTGTAGCTTAAAATAATTTTTCTCTGTCTGTAATATTTGTGCTTTAGCTAAAAGAATGCATTGCAATGTGCTTTTCGTAATCAATGGAATTGGGTGTAGTACCCACAAAACCCTCCATGTTGTGACTTGTCACATGGTTCCCAAGATGCCAAGAAAGCTAGTCGTTTACTATTTCTTCGCTACAATTCTCACTAAGCACCTCATACTCAGAGGATGGGAGCACTGGTTTTTCATCAAGATCATCCAAAGTACTTGATGAAATATCGATAACATGCTTTTTTTCTTGTTGTGAAACATGCTAGGAGTCATCTGACTTGAGGATCCTTCATTTTGAATGATCAAGAATTTCTTTGCAAAAGTCGAATCTAACACGAAGTGGAAATCCTTGCCTATCATGAAACCATCCCTCACACAAGTTTGAATATCACCCTCATGAGTAGGAACAAGTGCAAACACCTCAGAGTTGCTTGACCCTCCATGATCTTTGGGGTTGATAATAGCATATCTCTAGAGACAATCAATAGCAATAGGTTGCGATTCCATAGAGCCCAAAAACAAAATCATCTTCTTAAAAGAATCCATGAGCTATGACGATGATAAACTAATTTGGTTCAATTAATGCTATATTTATAGATGAATAAGTTTCCTATTCCCATACTACATGAGGCTTTCTATCAACCACCTAAATATGGTTTCAACACACCTTATATGCTTTGTATCCTATTCCATATTGACAAATGAAAGGCTTAGACCAAGATTGCTCAATTGAAGAACATGGTTATAACAACATGGAAAAATCCATGCGAGCGAGAGAGAGAGAGAGAGAGAGAGAGAGAGAGAGAGAGAGAGAGAGAGAGAGAGAGAGAGAGAGAGAGAGAGAGAGAGAATCTGTATGCTAGAATCTTCAAATTGTGGTTTCAAAATATTGACCTAGTAATAGAGTTGAAGCTGGAGTGTATTATACTTGAATATATGCTAGAAGAACCATCAAACGTAGGCTTGGAAGCCAATCCGTATAAATCACGTAGGCACAATAATCACGTTAGTTGCTAATAATGTCAGTAAGTTCTAAGTTCTATGACTAATAATGATAAGAGGGGAATAGGTGATTCAACCAAGCATCAAAGGTTTTATTTAGGCGCAACCTTTTGCATCCAAAGGTACCCTAGATTATTGCAATCGAACAATAGCAATCTCTCAGCATGTTGGGGTACTAGGCATCATAGAAGCATTAGAAATTGCAAGGTAGAAAAATTATTCAAAAGTTTATTAATATACAATACAAATTAAATCGTGTCTAGGTATGGTATCTAATCAACATGATTACAATTGAAACCTGTGTCTCCTTTTGTAGAGGAAGAAGTCAGAGGCCTTAATTTGCTAGGTATGCCCAAGTTGCCTAGCACTTCACATTGCAAAGGCAATGCTCCAAAACAGGCTGCCAGACCCAACGTGCCTTGAGATTCCAATTTAACTTACTTTGGTGGGAGTTATGACTTGGAGGCATGGTGGTCCCAAAATTATTACCAAGGATTTGTATATTTTTTTCCAAAATTTATATGGGAAAGGAGAGAGAGGGGGGTGGGAAGGGGGTTAAGTTCTTAAAGTGAACTTAGTGTGGGTTAACTTCTGAAGTCCTAAAGTGGTGTTCAACATGAAGGGTAAGTAGGTTTTCAAAAAGAAAGACCTCTATAGCGAAAGACATAAACATAAAGAAATTTTCCTTTGAAGTATTGTGATGTACACGAAAGACGGAACCACACTCGGCTTGCTCTCCACTAGTGAGGCAGCCAATTATATTAATAACCAGAAGGAGTACAACAACCTATCATTATCTTGACATCTACTTGAGGCTTCACACCACACCTCCCCCCTTAGGGAGAACTTTTTAGAATTTTGGGTTAGGAATGGACTTGGCATAAAGGGATCAACTCCAACGCCTCATCTGGGGGGAGTGATCATACAACGGCTTAGGGGCTAAGGGTTTGAGCTTGGGAGCTAGACTCGTCATCATGTCAATCATCATCAAGGCATGGAACTCGTACATCTCACTTATGCAAACATTAGGTCGCTATCCTAATTAATGGACAAGACAAGGAACAACTAGAGGTAACCAAAGAGATAAAATTTTTGCGATGTACATCCATCTCCATAAGGGTATTGGTGTGATCCAATAAGACAAAGACTAAGAAAAAATTACTACAAAAAAGAGACCTAAAATCTTAAACTGAATCATGGAGCTTGATTGCCACTTTCAAAAATGAAAAGACTAGGCACCTCAGCACCAAAGATGCAGCAATTCCTATCTTTTCCTATCTTGGAAAGCTTCAGATTGTGACTGTCAATTTATTGCCGTTCTTGGATGAATGTAGTTCCTTGGAGCCTACCGCGGTGAGCTGTCCCCTGGAGCCTATTGCGATGATGTGTTCTTTGGAGCTATTCTTCAAGAACGTGGCCATGATGATGTTTTCTTTGCATGCATGCAAACAAATATTCAAAGAACTAGGGGCGGGATTATAAGGGCTGCAAGTAGCCGGGACTGGCTCAGTAAGAATTGAGAGGGGATGCAAGCAACTTGAACCGATGACGTACAAAACCACTAACTTGCGCAAGCTGGGACTGATGATGAATAACACGAGGCCTACAAGGGAGAGGAGAGTAGTTCTTCGAATCTTGTTGAAGTTGGACGTTGTAGTATAGAAGTAGCAAAGGACAACAAAAATGACCACGAGAAACAAAAGGCCCCACCCAACCCTGTGGCTCTTGTGTGGAAGCAGCAAAGGAAGATTGATTGTATCCGTAACCTCCACCAATGTGATGTACACGGAAGACGGGACCAAACTCGGCTTGCTCTCCACCAGTGAGGTAGCCCATTATATTAATAACCAAAAGGAGTACAACAACCTGGAATCTACTTAAGGGTTCACACCAAGGCCATCCGGTCACACACCACAATATGAACAAATAGAAAAAGTTGCAATAAAAAATGCTCTCAACTGCATGGTTATCGTAGCTTTTAAGCGGCAACCACTTCAGTGCACATGGCACCGCCAAGGCCCACGACTGGCCCACGACTTCCTCTCGGCCTTCATCCATCAGCTGACTGTAGGAACCCACCACACCTCATCTATATCTAACACGAGCATGGGAGATGGGATCAAAGGCTCCCATCACTTTTGGGCCGACATTAGGCGTGCACCGTAGATCTTGTCGCAAAAGTAAACTCGAGTACCCGAGTTTACAAAAATACCCGAATTTACTTTTTCTCGCCCCGATACTTTTGCACGTCAAAACTCCATGGAAACGTGTACATTCCACAGGTGACGTGCGCAGACGAAGTGGATAGGCCACATGGCCCTCAAACCCTAGGTTGTGGGTTCAATCCGGGGGGGGGGTTTGCATTTTCCCGAGTTCACATTTTCCACGGAAGCCTGCGATCTACGGTCCTCAATAATCTCACCGTAGATCCCATCTCCTCCCATGGCTGTGTGAGGTATAGGCGAGGCCCACCACGCCCACTCCCGTCAAAGCATCGCCACCATCGCCACCAATGTCGGCGACCTCGAGGATTACCGCCATGTCGAGTTAGCTGCTGCAACTGCTAAAGAAAACCAGGACCTTATTCACGTGGATAGCGCCTTGCAGCTTACAGCTTATGAGAGCCAGCAGGTGCTGAAGAAGAGCAGGAGCTAATTACATGTACATCTCCCTACAAAAGGATTACGGCCGCCAAGAAGCAGCTGAAGAAGAGTGGGGCCACTTAATGTGGACATCTCCCTGCAGGACCTAGAGCAACAATAGGATCAGCCTACAATACCTCTTATCCCGTCCCGATGTGCGCCAGAAACCCTTGTATCCTCGGGCGCTAGGCGCCCTGATCCCTGATCAGGTGCTAGGCTTTAAAAAAAAAAAACAAATCTCCATCTTGGGGTGCTAGGCGCCCTGAGCATCTTGAGGCGCTAAGCGCACGCCCTGTTGGCCTTGTCGATGTCCACAGTCTGACTGTCCGTGTGCATTCTTAAGCGCTAAGCACTCTGTAGGCGACATGTTTGTCCTTTGTTTGGCACTGCATCACCCTTTGCCATTACTTGCGATGAAGTAAGTTGAAGCAACTTTGACTGACCATGTGCATTCTGAGGCGCTAAGCTCTCTACTGGCAGTGTTCGGGAAAGGTGTGCCTCAACTTAGCCTTGAGCCGATTGAAAATCAAGATTAGCTGGTTACAAGCTATGGTGAAGGGAAGAAAACTGATAGAATATACCGTTCAAAACTCTTATAAATATGGAAATTTCTACTACTATTTCCAATTGGCATCTTCACAAGGAGGAACCGCCACTTAAGAGAAAAAAAGACTTTCTCGAACAGGGCCTATAGGTGATATCTTTGGCATTTTATCTTTGGCCTAACAACTTTCTTCAACTTTAATGATTGGATCTGGGGCGCCTAGCGACCCACAATCACCTCACAATTTGGGATCCATAATCATACTCGAAGGGCCTTCAACCCTAGATAGAGGTATAATTGAGGTTTTGAATGGTCAAAAATACATTGGAAGTACATAATTCAACTACAACTAAGAGAGTATGCTGAACTACAACTGAGAGTGAGCATTCAAGAAGCACCCCATAGTGTAGTGAAAATGTGACCAATGTATCTTCCTTGCATCTTGGGACGCTAGATGCCATGCCCTAGAGCCTTAAAATAAAAAGTATGTACAAGTCTCCTTGCACCCTGGGGTGCTAGGCGCCCTAGAGTCTCCAAAAAACAATCATGTACAAGTTTCCCCTTCTGTTGATCTGCAAAATCATTCTAAAGCTTCCCTTGTATCTTGGGGTGCTAGGCGCTTCAGATACAAGGGGAGAAGTTCTGCAAGGTGCTATAAGTTGTACTTGCAATGATGAAGCATTTCACATCAAAGCTCTTGAGTGATAGGGACAACGCTCTTGTTTTCAACTCTTGCTTTTCGGGCGGTACAACAATCGACCACAAAAGGAGAGATTCTCCAAAGGACAAACCGACATAGTATGCATGAGATTGTGAGGGTTCTTTTTGTGCATTTTTCTTAGCTTTGCCCAAGTCCCACAAAGACTCTTCCATGTATGACTCTGCATTGAGTCAGCATCCAGATGTATGACACCTCTTCAGTTTCATGTAATCAACATGATCTAGCTTTTGTCCATTCTTGTACTCGAGTCTTTCATGGTTTAACTAGATGACAAATGAGAGAGATTTCCGTTTCATTGATGTGCAGGTAGATTTTGGTGCAGAACTACACGGAGAAGGATCTACTCATTTCCAATGGATTGTCCATTCATGGCATAGTTGTTCCTCTAGATTTATTGATAGGTGAGGCACAATGGGGAGGATGGTGGAAGTGAACCTCCGTCATCTATAAACCGTATGGGATTGTTGGATTTCTTGAGATTTTTTGCTCCTTGTGTTCTCGTTTGGATTTTGGTGCAGTTGGAGGTAGAGACCTTCGTGCCATTAACAAAGATGTACCTTTGTTTGCGTTGGGCTTAATCAATTTATAAGCAGTGATTTTGGGAGGGCCATCTCTTGGTCTTCATGTTGAGCTACTAGCCATTGTCCAGGATGATCTCGTTCGATCTCTCATGCATTTGGCATTATACAACAAAAATCCTCTCATCTTGTCCATAATCTGTAGTGTTGTCCTTAACTTATTCTAGTACTAGTGATGTCATTTGAAGCTACAATTAGTGTCCTTTTTTTCCTCTGTCATCATTAGGTTAGCACAAGGAAAACATGATGGTACCTTTTAACAACAAGAAGTAGCCATGGAGTCATTAGTGAGCTTCTATATGCAACCCACTTTTATGTCTGAGTTGTATATGGACTTTGATTGTAACATTCTTTGCAGCAACTTATATGAGTAGCTAGGAATTTTACTCTCTAAGAGTGCTTTCCCTGTCAATTGTCTCGATAAGTGTTGGGATGTTCGACTTCCATGGTATGAGCTTGGACATCGCAATGCACATTTTTTTTGGAGAACTTTTGCTTACCTAGAGAGGCACATAAGATTCATACGGTTTTAGAGGCTTTTTCAGCAAGGTATCATGAACAATGTCCTCACATTCTAGCAGACAAGGATGTAGCTTTTGTACTGGAATATTCAGTCATCTTGCTCAATATTGACCAACACAACTCTCAGGTGAAGAGGAAGATGAATGAAGAAGACTTTATAAGGAAAAATTGAATTATCAATGGTGGTTAATCTTGTCAAGTGGTGTTGGATCCTATTTTCCCATGCCATGAGCAACACACACCATTGATCTAGCTCCGTTTGGATCGTTGTAGCTCCAAGAGTCAGCACCTATGGACAAATGTAGCTGATTTCAGAGAAAATGTGCATTCCTTTCATTGGCGACGAGCGACAAGTAGTTCCCTTGGAGAAAGAAGAAGATAAATTGCATGTTTCCAGAGTGTTGAGTAGGCATGTTTAGTGTCAAGTTGATCGGATGCCTAGAACCCTCAAATGTTGGTCGAAGAGGGACACTTGCAGTGCATTTCATACAGAGTAGAGTAAGGTTGTGTGGGCCTATAAGGAAAGACGATCTTGGCAAGTGGCGTTGGATCCCATCTACCCATGCCATGAGCAGCACACACCATTGATCTCTCTCCATTTGGATCTCCGTAGCTCCATGAGTCTGCGGCAACGGAAAAACGCAGCGGATTTCAGAGAAAATGTGCATTCCTCTCAGTGGCGAGTGATGAGTGGTTCCCTTGGCAAAGAAAGCACATGAATTGCATACTTCCAAAGTATTAAGTATGCATGTTTAGTGCCAAGTTGGTCAGACGCCTAGAACCCTCAGATGTTCGTCAAAGAGGGAAACTTGTAGTGCATTTCAGAGGGAGTAAAGTGAGGTTGCGTCGGCCTTTAAGGAAAGCTGATCTTGGCAAGTGGTTTTGGATCCCGTCTAACCATGCCATGAGCACCACACACTGTTGATTTGACTCCGTTAGGATCACCGTAGCTCTAAGAGTCAGCGACCACGAAAAAATGCAGCGGATTTTAGAGAAAATGTGCATTCCTCTCATTTGTGAGCGACGAGTGGCTCCCTTAGCAAACAAAGAACATGAATTTCATGTTTCCATAGTGCTGAGTAGGCATGCTTAGTGTCAAGTCAGTCGGACGCCCAGAAACCTTTAATGTTGGTCAAAGAGGGACACTTGCAGTGCGTTTCGAAGGGAGTAGAGTGACGTTGTGTTGGCCTAAAAGGGTTGATCCTAGAAAGTGGTGTTGGATACCGTCTACCAATATCATGAGAAACACACACCATTAATTTGGCTGAGTTTGGATCGTTGTAGCTCCAATAGCCAACGACGACAAAAAAAACCCTATAGATTTTAGAGAAAATGCGCATTCCTCCCATTGGTAAGCGACATGTGGTTTCCTTGGTAAACAAAGCACATGCTTGCATGTTTCTAGAGTTTTCAGTAGGCATGAGCATCATACACTATTGATCTCACTTTGTTTCGATTGACGTAGCTCTAAGTGTTGGTAGCGACAAAAAAACGCAATGAATTTCAGAGAAAATGTGTATTCCTCTGACGATAGAGTGAAGAGTGGTTCCCTTGGCAAATGAAGCACATGAATTGCATGTTTTCAGAGCATTGATTATGCATGTTTGGTGCCAAGGTGGTCGGTCGCCTAGAACACTCAAATGTTGGGAAAAGATGAAAAGATACAGTGCCTCTCAAAGGGAGTAGAGTGAGGTTGAGTCAGCCTATAAGGAAAGGCGATGTTAGAAAGTGGTTTTGGATCCTATCTACCGATGGCGCGGGTAACATGCACCGTTGATATAGCTCCGTTTGGATTTTCGTAGCTCCAAGAGTCGGCGTAATAGAAAAACGTACCGGATCTCAAGAAAATGGACATTCCTCTCATTGGCGAGCGATGAGTGGTTCCCTTGGTGAACAAAGCACATGGAGTGTATGTTTCCAAAGTTTTTATTAGGCATGTTTGGTGTCAAGGATACCTAGAACCCTCAAATGTTGGGCAAAGAGGAAAAGATGCAGGAAGTAGAGTGAGGTTGCGTCGGCCTATAAGAAAAGCTGATCTTGGCAAGTGGGTTGGATCATGTCTACCCATGCCATGAGTAGCACACACTCGTTGGTCTAGATTCATTAGGATTTCAATACCTCTAAGAGACGGCGACAAAAAAAAAACACAACAGATTTTAGGAAAAATGGCTCTCATTGACGAGCTATGAGTGATTCCATTGGCAAACAAGGCACATGAATAGCATGTTTGTGGGATGCATGTCTAACCTCACCATCCTATCTTATTGCAGTATTAGCGAGAACCATGATTAATTTGTCAAACCATGGGACGAAGTTGACTCGACTAGTGCATAGAGGCTACAAGAGGTTGTCAATCTCTTGGAAAACAACTAATAACTTGCATCTAACTCAAGTTACACTCAAGTGACTGAAATCACCAAAAGCCAATCGCTCATCGGCAAGAAAATCACATTCGTTACAGCATCAAATGACATCCAAATGTAACAAAACTTCTAGGACAAGTTTACAAGACCTAAGCACACATGTCTATGGTCTCAAATCCCACTTTAGATCAAGTTCCAAAATCGTGATTATTAACAGCAATGGATTTTTGACCTAGTCATTTTCGACCCAGAATGCATCTAAATGCTTAGCAATGATGCCCCAATACCCCGCCTATGATTAGTTTTTATTTTAAAAGTGTGAATTCCTAGTTATGATGAAATTAGGCCACGGGTCACGACGCCAAAAGCTACGAAATACTATGAACTGCTTACGTCAATGCATAGAGCTCTTACTTGTGGTTGCAATGCAACAAACCCATTCGCAATGCGACAATTGGAGAGGGAGTAGGAAGCGCGAGAAGGAGAGAAGTGAGCGCCGTTAGCTCACGCTGTGTATTTCTTATCCAAAAACTTCTAAAAAACTTACAAAAATTGGCTTTTATACCTAAGCCAAGGTTTTTGGGTGGTCAAAAGTAATAATCTGGAGTTCTACCAAAGCTGGGAATTGAATGGCTGATACAATCTGGAAGCTTGTAGTCCCGACTCATTAATTACAAGTTTATAAAGAAAACAGGAGTTACAATATTTCCGATTTATCAAAATAATAATTGTTTTGACAAGGAGAACTCCGAAAAATGGTGTTCGTGTTAGCTTGCTGCTAACATTCCCCCCCTCCTCACCTGTGTCGTCCCTTGACACAGCTTTATGGGCTGACGTAATCTTCGGGTTGACGGCGGGCGAGGCGGTTCTTCAGTGCTTTCAATGCTTTTTCATATTTGATTTTGCGTTCTTCGTCTGGGACTTGCAAAAACTGCATGGTGACTTTGTTTTTTAGTTCCACTGCCGAGTAGCCTACAAATCTGGCTGTGAGGTTGCTTATCACCGGCGCAAATATCTTCATTCGCCAGGTGAAAAAGCCAGTGTAGAAGGCCTCCTCAAAAGCTAGCATATTGTGCGAGGGCAGAAACATGCATCGGGCGTAAAATCCATAAAGAACTTCCTTTGAGGGCTGCCCACTTAAATCATAGCAGAGGCCTCTGTTTCCTTCCAAAAATGAGAGCCATGGGGCTCCTTTCTGCTCAGGATCATTGAAGACTTGTATGCAAGTAAGTAGCATCCTGCAGATTTTGTATAATATTGTGCAGGAGAGATCTGACAGACTTTTGAAGAATGTCATGGCACCCGTTAGGGTTTTCACCATGTATTCTTCTGTTGCTTGGCCTCTCTCTGGAGTTGGCAGCTTGGGAAAATTCAGCCATGTTGGCCTCTTCTTCTGCAGTGCTTCGTGTGCTTGCCACGTCCTTACTCGCGGTACATGACAAAATGTTGGATCTTTCTGTATGGCTGCAGGTGCTCTTGTGAACAGAATCAAGTATCTTGGATTCTTGTTCAGCAAGCTGAGCCTCCACTTAGGGTGGTCTTGATCTGCACCATCTTCTTGCATATCCTTGTATAATCTTTCCTTTACCTGTAAGAGCTCAACCTTGATGAGAGGGTATGGCAGGGATTGTTGGTGCCATTGAGCATTGTTTTGATTGGGAGTGAGCTGTGTGACGTTCACAAAGTGTAGAACTCTCAACTCCCAATCCATAGCTGCCTTCCATTGCTCATCTATCTCCAAGGCGATCTTCTCCTTTAGTGCATCTTCTTCAGCCTTTGACAACTGGACCATCGGTACTGTGTCTTCCTCTGTGATTTGGACTTGAAAATCTTCTCCCCCACTTGACTCTGCTGTAGACTGCGTCTCAAAGTCAGCAAATGAGACCGAGGGGATTTTCACTTGGGGTGGCTCTGAAGTGCCTGCCTCTTCCTGTATGTCTGGCTTTCCATCTCTGAGGAGTTGGTTTACTCTTTTCAATTCTGCAATATCTTTAAGGAGCTCCTCCTCCCTTTGGACCCGCATGAGACCCAGGTCTCTGTGTTGTGACTGCTCCAGCTTCAACTCCAGCTCTAAATCTCTGTTTTTATTCTCAAGTGCTTTATACACCTCATCTGTTCCCTTGATCGAGGCCACGACTGGATTTTCTCTTAATTGCCGCAAGAAAGTGGCCTGATCATTAGTTCTTTGTTCTACTGCAGAGATGCGTTTGCTACATCTAATTGTACTTGAATCTTTTGAGCTGACAGAGAGGTGGTAAGAAGTTCATTTGTCACTTCTGTCAACTGCTCATCTTTCACTTTGCAGGCATCAGATAGCTTAGTCAGGAGGTCACCCAACTGCTCCATTTCCTTCTGTTGGCTGTCCCTGGCTATCTGATGTCGTTCTGCTTCACTTTTTAGCTCTTGTACCTGATTTTGAAGATCAGTAATTGTAGCCATTTTGTCTTCGAGCTCTCCTTGAAGAGCATCGATGACCATTTCTAATTCTTTGGCTTTAGTATTGTGGTTAAAGGCTGCTGAGCGAAGTTTCTCCGTCATGATTTGCATCTGCCTTGCATACTCGTTCACTTGTAGAATGACTTCATCATTGGACTGCCATTCTTCTTGTCTTGCAAGTTGAGATGAGCTGGCAGCCTCTTGTGTTGCTTCTTGCTGTGTTGTTGTTGCTGGTGTTTCTATAGAGAGGGTTGCTTCCTGGCCATCCTGAGGTTTTGAAACCTCGGCAGTTTGCTGGCTAAGTGGAAACAAGCTGTGTGGTCTCAACCCTTACAATTTCTTCAGTTGTTTGCAAGCCTTTCTGCCTTCTCAGTCCCGGTTTCTTCCTCATGTGTAGTGGTTTGCTCTTTTCCTGTATCTTGGTCTTTATTAGTTTCATCCGCCTCCTTGTGAGTGTCCTCGACTGTTTATTCTGGTTCTTGTTCAGCTTCCTTTTCTTCATGTTGTTCGGCGTGGTCAGCTTGCTGTGTAGCTTCCGTTTGGTGGGTGAACTCAGACTCTTTTGCCTTGTCAGTCTCGGCCTCTTCACAGGTCTCTTGGCCTGGCGGTGATGATGGTGGAGTGGGATGGGCTGGTCCTGTTAGTCTGGCGGTGGCGGTGAGGCGAATCGGGGAGATGCCTGGCCTTGCTCTTGAGTTGCCGCTTCTTCAGCTTTCTTAGCCTCTTCTTCAGCCTCTTTCAGCTTCAAAGCCTCTGCCTCTTGGTGCATTCTTTCTAAATGATCCTTGGGATCCTCGGCCTCTTTCCGTGAATGATGTTTCGTTCGAAGTCCCTTCAAGCCGGTGGGTACCCACTTTTCTGGGTCTTTTCCCTGAGCTTGCCTAGTGCACTGATACGCCTGTTTTTCTCTTTCAAATCTCGCTTGCTTTTGAGCTGGCTCCTTTTGGTGGGCAACCACAGATTTTCGCTTCATTTCTTCCCTCCTAGCTCTTTTTTCTTTTTTGCAGAGCTTTCACTGCCATGCTACTCGGATGAACTATCATCAGATTCATCACTTGATTTAAATGATTGCTTACCAGATCTTGTAGATCTTGAAGAGGGTTGAGCTACCAAGATCCATGTGTTCTGAACCGCGGCAGGCGATAGGTTGTCGGCCATGCCAATTGCATGATAGGCTATTCTGGTCAATACTTCAGGCGCGCCCAAGTATGTTATCTTTCCCTCCTTCTTGGTGGCCTTCAATGTCGTCAACACATACTACGCGTGGTCCACAGGTTGTCTGGTGGTTGACTTCAAAACTTGTGTAAAAGTGGTGGCCACGGCGTGATTTGGTGTCATGTACCTTGGTGGCCTTTTTGCCAGAAATGGAAATGCTGGTGGTACGGACGGGTTGGCTCTTCCAACTACTTGTGAATGAGATCGGCAAATGTAGCCGCAACTGTTTCCGTTGTAAACGTACCCGCTGTTTTCCTATCTCTTGCCCGCATGGTCATCCCTTCAGTGGGCAATCTGAGTGCCTTTGCCACTATTTCCTTTGTAATTACAACCTCTACCTTATTTCCTTGGTTGTTTGAGATTTGGGCAGTTCCGTCTTCCTTGATGGTGGACAGAAGCTTGTAAGCTTTCTGAAAGTCTACTCCACATGGCTCTTGTTCATAGAAGTGTCGGAGTCTCAACCTGCGGTTAGCCTCTTTGGTTTGTGGCTTTGCTGTGACATCATAAACCTCTTTAGGCAAGAGCTGCAACTCCACTGGATGTCCTTCTTCACTCTTAAATTTTCCCGTGAAGACCGTGGTGTGGTGTTCTTCTAACTGCTCTTTAGAAAGATAAGATGCCTTTGTTGTCTTTACTGACTCGGGGTCCAGTTGATACAGGGGAAGTTCTTGTAGTTTCTCCTTTTGGTTTAACTTCTTCTTGGCCTTCTCCGCGGCTTGCATTGCTCCTGTTCAGTGAATAGAGTGCAAAGTTAGCGGAGTTGTTAGATTTTTCTCTAGAATGTCCTTTTAAACTGAAATGCTGATAATCTGATCCAAATTGCTTCAAATCAATTTTTGAACAAGCAAAGATGCACAAATTCATGCAAGAAACAAAAGTGTATGGTCAAAATAAAAATTTGCAACCAAAGTAAATAATCGCGGTTGGAAAAATTTTCAACTTTTTTACAATTTTGGCTTTATAGGCTCGAATTATGTGTCAATTACATGCTCTGAGGGAAATTTGGGCTCATTTGGATGTACAGGGTGAGGGGTACCAGATTTTGGCTTTAGGTCTCTGAAACAGTAGATATAAAGGAAATTTGAGATTTTGAAATCCAAATTGACTCAAAATTGGCTAGTGGGCTTATTTCAACATGCTCTTTGGATATATGATGACAAATTTTTCAAATTGCCCCATTTTGGCCAAAAAGTAAATAATCGCGATTATTAACTTTTCTTCCAAAATTGACATTTTTTGGCATAGACTGGTTCTAGGCAAAAGGTATAGACCTTGGGTATGAATTATGAGGTGATTTGGATCAAGAAAAGTTGTTCATAACCCAAATTTTGGCTTTCACAGACTTCTTTGCGTTTTTTGGCATTTTTACAAGTAATGGGTGGTCATTTTGGCTCATACTTGATTTTTGGCATGTAATAGGTGTGTACACATGATAGGTGAGGTGAATTGACAATTTCCATGCAAAAATGTTGCAAAAGGAAATAATCGCGATTATTTACAATAGTGACAAAAACTTTGCATTTCACATAAATTTTGATCTAAACATGTTTCATACACCTAATACAAGTCCTAAATTGAATTTGGTCAAGTTTGGTCATGCTGGCATCACTTTGTGTTTTGTCGACTCTGAATTCACCATTTTTTGTGATTACTCTGTCTGTTAGGTTGGTCGGTCAACTTTGAGGCTTTGGACTTGTCTGTAACCTCGTCGTGAAGCTACCTGTCCAATTTTGGCTCATTTGGAGTCAGTTTGGCCTCGTATGTTGAATTTGACGCTTTGTAACCTTCGAGCCGTGTTCCACTTTTCGAGGGCTTTACTTGATGGATTTCTCCAAACCAATCATATACATCGTATATGAGCCTCATTAGCAAGCCATCTATGGGGTCAGGTCGGAATTCTAGCCTTTCCTAAAAAACCCTAAATCTCTACTGAGGATCCCCTTGACCCCAGCCGAATGATCATTTGATGGTATGGAATGGTTTTATTATATTATGGCATGCTATGGTTCAAATCCCATCTGATTTGGTCAAGCTGGCCGGCCGCTATGGTCACTTTTAGGTCGTAGGTCTTGGTGCACTGCTCGGCTTCTAGGGTTTTTCTAGGGCTTTAAACTAGCCACCGGCCGTACAAAATGGATCATTGATTAGTAAGGAACTTATCCCTCATGTCTCGTGTGAGACGACGATGAAAAAGGTCAACTGTAGGCTCCGAAAATGATGCGTGAAAGAAGCCAAAATGCTCTCTCTGCAAAGCTCCAAGTGGAAATGAGGTGGTTTTAGCCTACCCTGGCTATCTATACCCGGACTTCTCGAACCAAATTTCCCCATGTTAGGACACGTGTCCTGTACCCTAAGAACTAGGCTAGGCAAGGACTACGGCCAAGGGCCGGGCTCGGCAGTGTGGACAGGGGATCCGTCTAGGGCAAGGGTCTAGGAGCCCACCTATAAAGGGAGGTTGGGAGGAGGATCCAGGAGAGCCTAGTTGCCTAGTTTCTTACACTGGTATCAGAGCAAGGTGGAGAGGAGGAAGGAGGGTGGAGCCATGGCGGGGAGAAGATGGATTTCTCAAGGCATGATTCGCTCTCTCTCTCTCTCTCTCTCTCTCTCTCTCTCTCTCTCTCTCTCTCTCTCTCTCTCTCTCTCTCTCTCTCTCTCTCTCTCTCTCTATCGACTCTCTCTGCCTCTCTCTCTCATCTCTCTCTCTCTCTCTCTCTCTCTCTCTCTCTCTATCGACTTCAGCCGAGGCATGGCCTCTCAAGGGCGCTCTCTCTGCATGTTGCATGCAAGAAGCAAGGCGATTTTGTGTGGGCTGTTGTCCCAAGCTGGGGAGGAAGGAGAAGCCAACGTCTGCTGGTTCGTGTGCTACCGTTCTAAGCTAGGGAGGAAGGCTCGCACTCTCAGCACCGTGGGTAGAAACCCTAAGTCGGGACAGGGCAGTTTTTTTTTCCACCTCCAAACCATGCAAGGTGGAGCTTGAAGGGAGCGCTTCGGTGAGCCATGGATTTTATGTCTCTGCAGCACCCCAAAAAGCGGACCTTAGTGCGCCCTGCCTCCACTTAAGACCATATTAGGTATTTTGGTAAAAATCTCACATTATGGGAATCTCCAAATCGACCGAATTCATGTAATTTGGGAATTTTCCACTTAAAGTGGGAAAAATTGAGGTGTGTGGCTAGTAAATAAAGTGAAAATCTCATAGGATTGTGGTGTTGATAAACACCAAAAGTCAAGAGGATGTACAACACATGGATTTGAATAATAACTATAAATTACATAAAACAAAGGAAGATACAAAAAAGATTTTGTTTACAAATTGACTAGTATAGTCACAATAGAAGCTCCACATAATTCTACTCCACATTTGATACCATATCTGAACTTTGATCCAAGTGTGGCTGATGTGCACGAGTGAGGCCTTCTTTGGCTTTTAGAGCATGTCTTTCTGGAATCTTTATTCTAGAAAATGGTCCTTCTTTGTTGGGTCTCCAGGACCAAACAATTGCATCTATAGTTTCCCACACTTGTGGGTCCTTATAGTTGACAGCCCAATAACCCTTCCAACAATTACTGTAAGCTTGAGTATCTGTCATCCCACTTTTTCTCGCGCAAGGTGCCCAATATTGAATCAAGAGTTTTCTGTAGTTTGGTGATGTAGGCTCATTATCAATGTCAGATAAAGCCATTGCAAGCCACACTGGATAGATTTCTGTGTCACTCGGAACAAGCATAAGAAAGTCACCTTGGTGCACATCAGACATAGGGTCAAACTCTTCCCTTGGCCTATCTCGTTGAGGCCCACAAAAATGATCGTTCAACTCTTCAAGGCCTAGGAATCTTTCTGCTCCTTGTTGCAAATTCATTGTAGTGCTTTGTAGATGAGAATATTCTTGAGTTTTTGGCCAAAATATTTCATACAAGACTCCCTCTGATATGATTGCTTTTCCAATCTCTTCAATTACCTTACTCCAATAATCTATCACGGGTCTATAATATCGCGGAATACTTGAACCATTCCCTAAATTTTCCAAAATTTTATATAGTTCTTTAGCCCCAAAATGACTTCTTCGTGGGCCTTGACATACTCCGCCATTTGTACTAGAGGTGGATCTCCATGTGGTAACATTGGCTTGCCTTCTGTGTCTGTTTTCCAAAGGCGAATACTTCCACTCCAACTTGATACACCTACATGTGCCTTATATTGCATCATTGGTGTCTCATCCTGCATAAAGAACCTGAACTGAAGCGGTTTGGAATGTCCAACAAGTATGTCTTGTCCATCACAAAGATAGCCATCACAATATTGCTTGAAATCAGGGATCTTTGTGAGAAAAAAATGGAGCTGGAGATGAAGATGAGCTGTTTCGTAATGTATCCATCAAATGTGGCAAAGTATAGGTTTGTGTAACTCTCAACTTCTCTGAAAACCTACTAAACATGGCGTCTATGTCCTCATGTGTATGCCCAACCATTAAAAATCCCAGCTGGATGGTTTTGAAAACACCCCTTGCAACAAGCATTGACAAATAGGCAAATAAGTATCGATTTTTGTTTTCCCCTGCACAATTATCCAATTGTAGCAACAAGTTCTCTGGCAATCTGCGAAATGTTGACCCCAATTCCTCTTCTGCAATTTCTGACGACTGCACAATGGGCTCTTTCCATCACTCAAGTTATGGTAGTCCAAAGCATCCCTTGAGTTCAAAGCATGTAGTAGTGAAATATTGCTCCTTGGAAGTCCATTTGTTACTAGATCACCAAGAGGATGCTTATCTATCCTCTCGAGGTTATGTAAACAATTAGCAATTGAGCCAATTGTAAGATTTGGATCAGCTGGCCACAAACCATTCAAGACAAAGTGTCCGTAATGACCTTCTCCATGTCCATGAGTGATCATGCCAATCAATGCCACCTGCAGATTATATCCTGAATCCACACCCTTGGAACAATGCGTAATCTAGGAATGGCAGTCTTCTTTTGATCCATCTTATCATGGATTATGCATACATATTTTTGTGGTTGAGTTTCTGAATACGTGCGCCATGCATAATATAGGCTTCTGCAACTCTTTTGTTGTGCCATGTGAACTTCTCTCTCTCTCCCTCAAGAGAAGAGCTCTCTCTTCAAGAGAAGGTTTAGCTTCTAACCTTGCCTTGATTGAACTACAAATATTGCACTTAGAGAACTCACTCGTCTTTGTTAAAGTGACATGTGGGTACTCTTTGTTCCAAATTCTACCAAAAGAAGATTGGGATAGCTTCTTCTCATAGCCCATTTGGTCAAGTGTCGTGTTGATTTCACATAAAATATCCACTTGTTTGTATGTTGATGGAATCACCAATTGAGTCTCTCTTGAGCCATCTAGCAGTGTTCTACTTCTATGTGGCATTTTCTCAGAGTTATTTTCCACAAACTCGTTTAGTAGTGCTCTTGCTAAACTAGTATGTTGAAGTCCCCTTCTCAATGTACATGTGTTCCCATGTACATATTGGCGCACACCATTTTCAAAGTTCTCCTTGTATCGATAAAATGATGTCTTTGGTATTCCATGTAGCTCATACCATGCTCTACAACAAACAATAGAGCCATTTAGCCTGAATTGGTATCGTGACTTCTCATCTTTCTGATAACATATAGAAAGAACATCATAAACATAATTAGTGCGTGATTTTTGAGACTCTCCCCCCAAAATTGTTGTCGTAACCTTGTCACCATATCACGATCTGCAAATTGGCAGCATTTTTGTGCACAACAATCAATGCATGATACCCTTTGAATTGATTTGTTTGAAAGGTAAAAAGTCGAAGCTGGTGCTGCTTTTGATTTTTGAGTCCTGTTCATGAAAGTGTATCGTCTCTTCCTTTGACAACTGGACAACATTACTCCCATCAAGTTTTTTTCCAACATTGCCATCGTTGGATACATCCTCATATGTAGCATGCATGCCATCAACAGGAACAAAGCGTTGTAATGGGCTCCCATTCAACATTGTTGTCTGCTTGATGGGCCACTTTAGCAAAGTGATGCTACCCACTTCAACCACATCATGAATGCTTGCATTTTCTCTTTCAATACCCACACCCCACACAATCAGGACCAAGTTCCTGAAAGTTGACATAATCATGTGGAAATACATATAAGATGGTCCCTTCATTCATGGTTTGCATCATTGTGTCATCTTTTAAAAGGACCCTCTGATTTCTCCAAGACTCTCGAATCATTGCTTCAAATTCTGGGCTTGTCATAGGTATTGCATCTGTAACTAGAGGATCAGAATGATCATGTTCTTCATCACCATTGTAGCTTTCGTGTGGATCAATTAAGTTCCCATTTAATACAAAAGATTGCAAAAGAAGCTTTGACCATCGAACAGCACTCCATAATGAGCCTTGGAGAGATGAAGTATCCATTGTAGGAAAAGGTAGGACCACATCCTTCAAGCATTCCTCCACTAGTATGGAGACATTTCCAGCCCTATCTTTGTACCACCACAAGTGGAATATGGATCTGTTCTACACACACAACCAATACCAACGATTTCATTGTCAAGTATCATATGTACTTTCTCCCCCAGATTCGAAGTCCATCCTGTAAGTAAAAAGATTACATTGTTAAATCCATAGTTATAGAAAAATACTCTTCAAACCAAAAATCATGCTACAACATGAAAAAGGTTTGCATAGGTGGGACAAGTGGTGAACCTTGAGACCAAATCCTCCTTGCTATATTAATGGAAGCAAGGTTGGACAAGTGGTGGACCTTGAAACCAAAGCCTCTTTGCTATATGAGAGCATAGGTTGGACAAGTGGTGGACCTAGTTGTAATACCCACTGCCACCTATCAACTACTATAGGACTATGCTTTCCAATGTCCAAGTATCCCTTGAGTCTTTCAAGGTTGAACACGTGGTGGACCTTGAAACAAAAATCCCCTTTCTATATTAGAGCATAGCTTGGACAAGTGGTGGACCTAGTTATAATGCCCAATATCCAAGGTGAAATACCTTAGGACTTTGCTACCTTGCTTGCCAATGTTTACGTAGCCCCTCATTTCTTTAATGGAAGTAAGGTTGGACAATGGTGGACCTTGAAACCAAAGCCTCTTTGCTATATAAGAGCATAGGTTGGACCTAGTTTTAATACCCACTGCCACCTATCAACTACTATAAGACTATGCTTTCCAATGTCCAAGTATCCCTTGAGTCTTTCAAGGTTGAACACGTGGTGGACCTTGAAACAAAAATCCCCTTTCTATATTAGAAAGGTTGAACACATGGTGGACCTTGAAACGAAAATCCCCTTTCTTTATCAGAGCATAGCTTGGACAAGTGGTGGACCTAGTTATAATGCCCAATATCCAAGTGAAATACCTTAGGACTTTGCTACCTTGCTTGCCAATGTTTACGTAGCCCCTCATTTCTTTAATGGAAGTAAGGTTGGACAAGTGGTGGACCTTGAAACAAAGCCTCTCTTTGCTATATAAGAGCATAGGTTGGACCTAGTTTAATACCCCACTGCCACCTATCAACTACTATAAGACTATGCTTTCCAATGTCCAAGTATCCCTTGAGTCTTTCAAGGTTGAACACGTGGTGGACCTTGAAACAAAATCCCCTTTCTATATTAGAAAGGTTGAACACATGGTGGACCTTTAAACGAAATCCCCTTTCTTTATCAGAGCATAGCTTGGACAAGTGGTGGACCTAGTTATAATGCCCAATATCCAAGGTGAAACACCTTAGAACCTTGCTACCTTGCTTGCCAATGTTTACGTAGCCCCTCATTCTTTAATGGAAGCAAGGTTGGACAAGTGGTGGACCTTGAAAGAAAAGCCTCTTTGCGATATGAGAGCATAGGTTGGACCTAGTTGTAATACCCACTGCCACCTATCAACTACTATAGGACTATGCTTTCCAATGTCCAAGTATCCCTTGAGTCTTGCAAGGTTGAACACGTGGTGGACCTTGAAACCAAAATCCCCTTTCCATATCAGAGCATAGCTTGGACAAGTGGTGGACCTAGTTATAAAGCCCCTCCTTTCTTTAATGGAAGAAAGGTTGGAAAAGTGGTGAATCTTGAAACCCAAACCCTTTGGCTATATATAGAGGATATCTTGGACAAGTGGTGGGCTTAGTTGTAGTATCCAATGTCCAAGGTCCAAGGTGAACTATGTAAAGACCTTACTTCCAAAAACAGAGTCGTACAAGTGGTTCTCCTTGAAACCAAAACCTCCTTAGTGTATTAGAACATAGCTTGGAGAAGTGGTGGACTTAGTTGTAATGGTGAATGTCCAAAGCAAACTATTATAGGACCTTGCTTCCCAAATCAAGTTTGGACAAGTGGTGGATCTTGAAACCAAAACCCCCTTACTCTATTAGAGCATAGCTTAGATAAGTGGTGGACCTAGCTGCCATGGAAAATGTTCAATCTGAACTGCTGCAAGACCTTGCTATTAAATGTCTAAGTATAGCTAGCTTCTTTAATGGAATCAAGGTTGGGAAAGTGGTGCATCTTGAAACCAAAAGCCCTTTATTGTATTAGAGCATAGCTTGGACAAGTGAGGGACCTAGTTTTAATGTGTGATGTCCAAAGAAAAGTATTACAAGACCTTGCTTTCCAATATTTGAATTGGTCAAGTGGTTAAAACTAAGTATAAAACTTTGACCATTTTCTTCTCGAATTGCCAAAAAGCTAGTTTTAGACACCCCTAAATGAAAATGGTTTAGGGTGGCCTTAAACAATGTTTTTTCAAAGACTTGAACAAAAGGGTTGTCGAAGAGTAATGACAATTTATTGTGGCATGAAGTGCCTGAGTATGTGAAAACAAGCCTAGGTTTTCCACGAGGCAAAAGGTGACATAATAAGAACATTGGAAAGTTAGGATTGACCATGTGGCCTAAACTTTGGCAAGTGAAGTGGTGGCCAAGTTTTGTGGCACAGTGTGCACTTGGTCCTATATGTGTTGACCACTTGGCTAAATCTAGGACCATAAGGCCAAACCTTTGGCACCTTAAATATAGTATGGGACATAATCTAGAACTGCTATAGTAAATTAGTAGTATAGCTAATATGTTAATATTTGTATTATATTTAAAGTATGTGCTAATATAATTTATGTTCAAAATTTCACTAATGAAGAATGTTCCCATTTAGCACTCCAGATGCGGGGTCCTAGGGCAATGCCACAATGGGGTGACAAGGCAGCGCTTCCACGTGAGGTTTGGGGATAGCGCTCTTGATGGGGATGTGGAATATAGCGCTCTCGATGGCGGGGCTTGGGAGGTTGATTTTGGGATATTGTTCTGGCGGGTCCTGGGGCAGCGCCCCGGGCGGGGTCCGGGGCAGCGCCCCGGGCGGGGTCAAGGGGCGGCAGCCCCTTGTCGCCTCCCGGCGCGACTGCCGGGCGGGGTCGAGGGGCAGCGCCCCCGCGGGGCTAGGGGCAGCGCCCAAAGATTTTTTTTTTTTTAAGTGAATTCCTAGTATAGAGTTATGCATGTTTTTCATATTTTCAACCATGATTTCTTTAATTTTGGCCGTGTGAATTGGTTAATTTTTTATATTGCTTTTGTTTTTTTTAATCCTATGATAAAACATGGACTTGTAGCATACGTGGCATTCTAATAAACCCTATCAAGATTAGGCACACAGAGAGCGCACGAGAAACGCACACAGAGAAAGCAGGCGAGCAGCAAAAACACAGAAAGCGCACACGGATCGCACACAGTTGGAGTATACGCGCGCGTAGAGGAGCAAGCTCGGCATCGTACACAACACACAGGTGGAGTGCACAGGATTGAAAGTTCGCGCACAAGACAAAGAAACAGCAGCGTACACAACGCTTTCCAGAAGGGCAGGATCGGGCAGTCTTCTCAGGAGACATTGCACACCTCACGAATAGAGAAAAAACAGGTATTTCTCTCTCTCTCACTCTCTGTCTTTCTCCATATAGAGAAGATGGTTCTCTGTAACTCTTCTTGCACACACACTCTCTCTCGTCAAAAGACAGAGATACATAGTTTAAACGTATCCCCGCACACATACACATATTCCCACACATCGTCTTCCTCTCTTCCACATACATAACCACAGTGAAATCTGTTATCTTGCTGTCTCTCTCTTGAAAATACATGCACATATTCCCACACATCGTCTTCCTCACTTCCACATACATAACCACAATGAAATCTGTTATCTTGTTGTCTCTCTCTTGAAAATACGTGCACATATTCCCATACATCGTCTTCCTCTCTTCCACATACATAAACACAGTGAAATCTGTTATCTTTCTCTCTCCTCTCTCTAAAAAATAGTTATTTATCTCTCTCTCTCTCTATCTATCTATCTCTGTATTTGCTATCTCTCTCTTGAAAATACATGCTCATGTATGTGTGCGTCTGTGTTATCTATGTGTATGTATGTATATTTGTGTTATTTCATTGTAATACTCATACATAATGCAGATACACAATTACACTTAATTACGATATGCACACATAGTATATATACATACATAAATATCACAAATAACTAACACATTGTAATACTAGTAAAATTGAATGGAAGACTTACTTGCGTGATCTGTTAAAGTCGATTCTTGTAGCGAGTTCTGGATGTATGCTGAGCTGATTTTCCTCTAATCCATTTGTAGATATGATTGTAACTTCTGTTTCTCAAAAATAGTAGTGTTGTTTAGTGATACACCTAATGGACATAAATGGTTTAAACTAGGACATGTAGACCAAAAATACGTGTATTTCTTTGGGTGAATATATACACTTTTTGGTGACCCTTACCACAAGTGGTGGACCTTAAGACCAATGGACTATAAGGACCTCCAAACAATACCTTGTACACTCAATCCTTCTTGGTATCTAGGTTGGACAAGTGGTGGACCTTGTTCAAATTCTCTAACACACTCTCTCTAACATGGTGACATAATTTAGGTGTGATAAATTCATATCTATGTAAACTAATATCAGTTTAGGCTTGTTAAATTGAATTTGTTTGAATTTATGTACAATATAATGATTTGAGGTTTGCATATTTGAATTTAGGTGGTATAATGATATCTTTTTGTGGTAAACTTGAATTTAAAATCAATTTTGCGTGGAATATTTTAAATTTAAGTAGTAAAATTTAAATTTTTATAAAAAAGTTTGAATTTTAAAATTTGGGCGGGATAGTTAAAATTTAGGCGGGATATTTAAGATTTGGGAGGGATATTTTAAATTTAGGCGGGAAGGTTTTGAATTTATAGCGAGATCTCCCTTACATAAGAGAGTATAGGTTGGACAAGTGGTGGACCTTCAAGCTAGAGCATCCATGCTACTGGACATGATAGGTAGGGAATCTAGTTGAATATTGTATGTATAATATATATGTAATAGATCTAGCTTGGACAAGTGGTGGACCTTGGAATAAAACCCCATGTAAAACATATCATGCACATTCCAAGTGGTCAAAAAAAATATCATTTAGAATATAGCCTTATAGGTTGGACAAGTGGTGGACCTTAACACCCAGATATTCTTCATATAATGACATAGCGTGGAAAACTGGTGAATCTTGAGACCAAACCATGCTACTAGCGATAATAGCTTGGACAAGTGGTGGACCTTGAAAGTAAACCCCCCATCTACGAAATATCGTGGGTTTAAGGTATTTCGATGGAGCGTAGCATCTTGGAGACATCGTGCATCTTGCTTCTCTTCATGTTTCAATGGAGCCTATCTTGCACAAATGGTGGAGCATCCTTCTCTCCATGTTTCAATGGACCCTAGCTTGGACAAGTGGTGGACCTTTACTTCTCTCTATTATTCAATAGAGTTAGCTTGGACAAGTGGTGGACCTTGGAACCAAACCCCCCATTTAAAACCTATCATGGTCACTCCAAGTGCTGAGAAAGAATAACCTTTAAGATATAGCCTTATAAGTTGGACAAGTGGTGGACCTTAACACCCAATATTCTTAATATAATGACATAGAGTGAAAAAGTGGTGAATCTTGAGACAAAACCACTCGTGCTACTAGCACTAATAGCTTGGACAAGTGGTGGACCTTGAATGTAAACCCCCCATGTTTCAATAGAGTTAGCTTCGACAAATGGTGGAGCATCCTTCTCTCCATGTTTCAATGGACCCTAGCTTGACAAGTGGTGGACCTTTGTTCTCTCTATGTTTCAATAGAGTTAGCTTGGACAAGTGGTGGACCTTGGAACCAAACCCCCATGTAAAACCTATCATGGTCACTCTAAGTGGTAATAAAGAATAACCTTTAAGATGTAGCCTTATAGGTTGGACAAGTGGTGGACCTTAACACGCGCATATTCTTAATTTAATGACATAGAGTGGAAAAGTGGTGAATCTTGAGACCAAACCACTCAGGCTACTAGCAATAATAGCTGGACAAGTGGTGGACCTTGAATGTAAACCCCTCATCTACGAAATATCGTGGGTTTAATGTATTTCGATGGAGCCTAGCATCTTGGAGACATGGTGCAGCTTGCTTCTCGTCATGTTTCAATGGATCCTATCTTGGACAAATGGTGGAGCATCCTTCTCTCCATGTTTCAATGGACCCTAGCTTGGACAAGTGGTGGACCTTTGTTTCTCTCTATGTTTCAATAGAGTTAGCTTGGACAAGTGGTGGACCTTGGAACCAAACCCCCATGTAAAACCTATCATGGTCACTCCAAGTGGTAATAGAGAATAACCTTTAAGATGTAGCCTTATAGGTTGGACAAGTGGTGGACCTTAACACGCGCATATTCTTAATATAATGACATAGAGTGGAAAAGTGGTGAATCTTGAGACCAACCCCTCAATCATCAGGCTACTAGCAATAATAGCTTGGACAAGTGTGGACCTTGAATGTAAACCCCTCATCTACGACATATCGTGGGTTTAATGTTTTTCGATGGAGCCTAGCATCTTGGAGACATGGTGCACCTTGCTTCTCCTCATGTTTGAATGGAGCCTACCTTGGACAAATGGTGGAGCATCCTTCTCTCCATGTTTCAATGGACCCTAGCTTAGACAAGGGGTGGACCTTTGCTTCTCTCTATGTTTCAATAGAGTTAGCTTGGACAAGTGGTGGACCTTGGAACCAAACCCCCATGTAAAACCTATCATGGTCACTCCAAGTAGTAAGAAAGAATAACCTTTAAGATGTAGCCTTATAGGTTGGACAAGTGGTGGACCTTAACACCCACATATTCTTAAAAAAAGTGGTGAATCTTGAGACCAAACCACTCACGCTACTAGCAATAATAGCTTGGACAAGTGGTGGACCTTGAATGTAAACCCCTCATCTACGAAATATCGTGGGTTTAATGTATTTCAATGGAGCCTAGCATCTTGGAGACATGGTGCAGCTTGCTTCTCGTCATGTTTCAATGGTGCCTATCTTGGACAAATGGTGGAGCATCCTTCTCTCCATGTTTCAATGGACCCTAGCTTGGACAAGTGGTGGACCTTTGTTTCTCTCTATGTTTCAATAGAGTTAGCTTGGACAAGTGGTGGACCTTGGAACCAAACCCCATGTAAAACCTATCATGGTCACTCCAAGTGGTAATAGAGAATAACCTTTAAGATGTAGCCTTATAGGTTGGACAAGTGGTGGACCTTAACACGCGCATATTCTTAATATAATGACATAGAGTGGAAAAGTGGTGAATCTTGAGACCAAACCACTCAGGCTACTAGCAATAATAGCTTGGACAAGTGGGACCTTGAATGTAAACCCCTCATCTACGACATATCGTGGGTTTAATGTTTTTCGATCGAGCCTAGCATCTTGGAGATATGGTGCACCTTGCTTCTCCTCATGTTTGAATGGAGCCTACCTTGGACAAATGGTGGAGCATCCTTCTCTCCATGTTTCAATGGACCCTAGCTTAGACAAGGGGTGGACCTTTGCTTCTCTCTATGTTTCAATAGAGTTAGCTTGGACAAGTGGGTGGACCTTGGAACCAAACCCCCATGTAAAACCTATCATGGTCACTCCAAGTAGTAAGAAAGAAAACCTTTAAGATGTAGCCTTATAGGTTGGACAAGTGGTGGACCTTAACACCCACATATTCTTAATAAAAGTGGTGAATCTTGAGACCAAACCACTCAGGCTACTAGCAATAATAGCTTGGACAAGTGTTGGACCTTGAATGTAAACCCCTCATTTACGACATATCATGGGTTTAATGTTTTTCGATGGAGCCTAGCATCTTGGAGTCATGGTGCACCTTGATTCTCCTCATGTTTCAATGGAGCCTACCTTGGACAAATGGTGGAGCATCCTTCTCTCCATGTTTCAATGGACCCTAGCTTAGACAAGGGGTGGACCTTTGCTTCTCTCTATGTTTCAATAGAGTTAGCTTGGACAAGTGGTGGACCTTGGAACCAAACCCCCATGTAAAACCTATCATGGTCACTCCAAGTAGTAAGAAAGAATAACCTTTAAGATGTAGCCTTATAGGTTGGACAAGTGGTGGACCTTAACACCCACATATTCTTAATAAAAGTGGTGAATCTTGAGACCAAACCACTCACGCTACTAGCAATAATAGCTAGGGATAACCATTAAGATATAGTCTTTCAAGAGGTGAAAAGAATAACCATTAAGATATAGTCTTATAGGTTGGACAAGTGGTGGACCTTAACACCCAAATATTCTTAATATAATGATAGAGAGTGGAAAAGTGGTGAATCTTGAGACCAAACCACTCATGCTACTAGCGATAATAGGTTGGACAAATGTTGATCTTGAATGTAAACTCCCCTGTACAAAATAACGTGGGTTTAAGGTATTTCGATGGAGTCTAGAATCTTGGAGATATGGTGCAGCTTGCTTCTCTTCATGTTTCAATGGAGTCTATCTTGGACAAATGGTGGAGCATCCTTCTCTCCATGTTTCAATAGACCCTAGCTTAGACAAGTGGTGGACCTTTGCTTCTCTCTATGTTTGAATAGAGTTAGCTTGGACAAGTGGTGGACCTTGGAACCAACCCCCCATGTAAAACCTTCATGGTCACTCCAAGAAGTGGTCAGAAAGAATAACCATTAAGATATAGTCTTATAGGTTGGACAAGTGGTGGACCTTAATACCCAAATATTCTTAATATAATAACACAGAGTGAAAAAGTGGTGAATCTTGAGACCAAACCCCTCATGCTACTAGCGTTAATAGGTTGGACAACTGGTGGACCTTGAATGTAACCTTCCATGTTTCAATAGAGTTAGCTTCGACAAATGGTGGAGCATCCTTCTCTCCATGTTTCAATGGAGCCCTAGCTTGGACAAGTGGTGGACCTTTGCTTCTCTCTATGAGAAGAATAAAGTTAGCTTGGATAAGTGGTGGACCTTGGAACTAAACCCCTATGTAAAACATATCATGGACATTTCAAGTGGTGAGAAAGAATACCTTTAAGATATACGCTTATAGGTTGGACAAGTGTTGACCTTAACACCTAGATCTTCTTTATATAATGACATAGAGTGGAAAAGTGGTGAATCTTGAGACCAACCACTCATGCTACTAGGGATAATAGCTTGGAAAAGTGACTGACCTTGACGTTAAACCCCACATGTAAACAATATCGTGGGTTTAAAGGTATTTCAATGGATCCTAGAATCTTGGAGACATGGTGCAACTTGCTTCTTTCATGTTTCAATGAAGCCTATCTTCCACCAATGGGGGATCATCCTTCTCTAAATGTCTCAGTGGAGCCTAGCTTGGACAAGTGGTGGACCTTTGCTTCTCTCTATGTTTCCATAGAGTTAGCTTGGACAAGTGGTGGACCTTGAAACCAAACCCCCATGTAAAACATATCATGGTCATTCCAAGTGGTGAGAAATAATACCTTTAAGATCTAGCCTTATAGGTTGGACAAGTGGTCGACCTTAGAACCTAGATCTTCATAATATAACGACATAGAGTGAAAAGTGGTAAATCTTGAGACCCAACCACTAGTGCTACTAGGAATAATAGCTTGGAAAAGTGACTGACCTTGACGTTTAAACCCCACATGTAAACAATATCGTGGGTTTAAGGTATTTCAATGGATCCTAGAATCTTGGAGACATGGTGCAGATTGCTTCCCTTCATGTTTCAATGGAGCCTATCTTGGACAAATGGTGGAGCATCCTTCTCTCCATGTTTCAATGGACCCTAGCTTGACAAGTGGTGGACCTTTACTTCTCTCTATTATTCAATAGAGTTAGCTTGGACAAGTGGTGGACCTTGGAACCAAACCCCCATTAAAACCTATCATGGTCACTCCAAGTGGTGAGAAAGAATAACCTTTAAGATATAGCCTTATAGGTTGGACAAGTGGTGGACCTTAACACCCTAATATTCTTAATATAATGACATAGAGTGAAAAAGTGGTGAATCTTGAGACAAAAACCACTCGTGCTACTAGCACTAATAGCTTGGACAAGTGGTGGACCTTGAATGTAAACCCCCCATGTTTCAATAGAGTTAGCTTCGACAATGGTGGAGCATCCTTCTCTCCATGTTTCAATGGACCCTAGCTTGGACAAGTGGTGGACCTTTGTTTCTCTCTATGTTTCAATAGAGTTAGCTTGGATAAGTGGTGGACCTTGGAACCAAACCCCCATGTAAAACCTATCATGGTCACTCTAAGTGGTAATAAAGAATAACCTTTAAGATGTAGCCTTATAGGTTGGACAAGTGGTGGACCTTAACACGCGCATATTCTTAATTTAATGACATAGAGTGGAAAAGTGGTGAATCTTGAGACCAAACCACTCAGGCTACTAGCAATAATAGCTTGGACAAGTGGTGGACCTTGAATGTAAACCCCTCATCTACGAAATATCGTGGGTTTAATGTATTTCGATGGAGCCTAGCATCTTGGAGACATGGTGCAGATTGCTTCTCGTCATGTTTCAATGGATCCTATCTTGGACAAATGGTGGAGCATCCTTCTCTCCATGTTTCAATGGACCCTAGCTTGGACAAGTGGTGGACCTTTGTTTCTCTCTATGTTTCAATAGAGTGTAGCTTGACAAGTGGTGGACCTTGAAACCAAACCCCCATGTAAAACATATCATGGTCATTCCAAGTGGTGAAAAATAATACCACTATAAGATCTAGCCTTATAGGTTGGACAAGTGGTCGACCTTAGAACCTAGATCTTCATAATATAACGACATAGAGTGAAAAAGTGGTAAATCTTGAGACCCAACCACTAGGCTACTAGGGATAATAGCTTGGAAAAGTGACTGACCTTGACGTAAACCCCACATGTAAACAATATCGTGGGTTTAAGGTATTTCGATGGATCCTAGAATCTTGGAGACATGGTGCAGATTGCTTCCCTTCATGTTTCAATGGAGCCTATCTTGGACAAATGGTGGAGCATCCTTCTCTCCATGTTTCAATGGACCCTAGCTTGGACAAGTGGTGGACCTTTACTTCTCTCTATTATTCAATAGAGTTAGCTTGGACAAGTGGTGGACCTTGGAACCAAACCCCCATTTAAAACCTATCATGGTCACTCCAAGTGGTGAGAAAGAATAACCTTTAAGATATAGCCTTATAGGTTGGACAAGTGGTGGACCTCAACACCCTAATATTCTTAATATAATGACATAGAGTGAAAAAGTGGTGAATCTTGAGACAAAACCACTCGTGCTACTAGCACTAATAGCTTGGACAAGTGGTGGACCTGAATGTAAACCCCCCATGTTTCAATAGAGTTAGCTTCGACAAATGGTGGAGCATCCTTCTCTCCATGTTTCAATGGACCCTAGCTTGGACAAGTGGTGGACCTTTGTTTCTCTCTATGTTTCAATAGAGTTAGCTTGGACAAGTGGTGGACCTTGGAACCAAACCCCCATGTAAAACCTATCATGGTCACTCCAAGTGGTAATAAGAATAACCTTTAAGATGTAGCCTTATAGGTTGGACAAGTGGTGGACCTTAACACGCGCATATTCTTAATATAATGACATAGAGTGGAAAAGTGGTGAATCTTGAGACCAAACCACTCAGGCTACTAGCAATAATAGCTTGGACAAGTGTGGACCTTGAATGTAAAACCCCATCTTACGACATATCGTGGGTTTAATGTTTTTCGATGGAGCCTAGCATCTTGGAGACATGGTGCACCTTGCTTCTCCTCATGTTTGAATGGAGCCTACCTTGGACAAATGGTGGAGCATCCTTCTCTCCATGTTTCAATGGACCCTAGCTTAGACAAGGGGTGGACCTTTGCTTCTCTCTATGTTTCAATAGAGTTAGCTTGGACAAGTGGTGGACCTTGGAACCAAACCCCCATGTAAAACCTATCATGGTCACTCCAAGTAGTAAGAAAGAATAACCTTAAGATGTAGCCTTATAGGTTGGACAAGTGGTGGACCTTAACACCCACATATTCTTAATAAAAGTGGTGAATCTTGAGACCAAACCACTCACGCTACTAGCAATAATAGCTTGGACAAGTGGTGGACCTTGAATGTAAACCCCTCATCTACGAAATATCGTGGGTTTAATGTATTTCAATGGAGCCTAGCATCTTGGAGACATGGTGCAGCTTGCTTCTCGTCATGTTTCAATGGTGCCTATCTTGGACAAATGGTGGAGCATCCTTCTCTCCATGTTTCAATGGACCCTAGCTTGGACAAGTGGTGGACCTTTGTTTCTCTCTATGTTTCAATAGAGTTAGCTTGGACAAGTGGTGGACCTTGGAACCAAACCCCCATGTAAAACCTATCATGGTCACTCCAAGTGGTAATAGAGAATAACCTTTAAGATGTAGCCTTATAGGTTGGACAAGTGGTGGACCTTAACACGCGCATATTCTTAATATAATGACATAGAGTGGAAAAGTGGTGAATCTTGAGACCAAACCACTCAGGCTACTAGCAATAATAGCTTGGACAAGTGTGGACCTTGAATGTAAACCCCTCATCTACGACATATCGTGGGTTTAATGTTTTTCGATCGAGCCTAACATCTTGGAGATATGGTGCACCTTGCTTCTCCTCATGTTTGAATGGAGCCTACCTTGGACAAATGGTGGAGCATCCTTCTCTCCATGTTTCAATGGACCCTAGCTTAGACAAGGGGTGGACCTTTGCTTCTCTCTATGTTTCAATAGAGTTAGCTTGGACAAGTGGTGGACCTTGGAACCAAACCCCCATGTAAAACCTATCATGGTCACTCCAAGTAGTAAGAAAGAATAACCTTTAAGATGTAGCCTTATAGGTTGGACAAGTGGTGGACCTTAACACCCACATATTCTTAATAAAAGTGGTGAATCTTGAGACCAAACCACTCAGGCTACTAGCAATAATAGCTTGGACAAGTGTTGGACCTTGAATGTAAACCCCTCATTTACGACATATCATGGGTTTAATGTTTTTCGATGGAGCCTAGCATCTTGGAGTCATGGTGCACCTTGATTCTCCTCATGTTTCAATGGAGCCTACCTTGGACAAATGGTGGAGCATCCTTCTCTCCATGTTTCAATGGACCCTAGCTTAGACAAGGGGGACCTTTGCTTCTCTCTATGTTTCAATAGAGTTAGCTTGGACAAGTGGTGGACCTTGGAACCAAACCCCCATGTAAAACCTATCATGGTCACTCCAAGTAGTAAGAAAGAATAACCTTTAAGATGTAGCCTTATAGGTTGGACAAGTGGTGGACCTTAACACCCACATATTCTTAATAAAAGTGGTGAATCTTGAGACCAACCCACTCACGCTACTAGCAATAATAGCTAGGGATAACCATTAAGATATAGTCTTTCAAGAGTGAGAAAGAATAACCATTAAGATATAGTCTTATAGGTGGACAAGTGGTGGACCTTAACACCCAAATATTCTTAATATAATGATAGAGAGTGGAAAAGTGGTGAATCTTGAGACCAAACCACTCATTCTACTACGATAATAGGTTCGACAAATTGTTGATCTTGAATGTAAACTCCCCATGTACAAAATAACGTGGGTTTAAGGTATTTCGATGGAGTCTAGAATCTTGGAGATATGGTGCAGCTTGCTTCTCTTCATGTTTCAATGGAGTCTATCTTGGACAAATGGTGGAGCATCCTCTCTCCATGTTTCAATAGACCCTAGCTTAGACAAGTGGTGGACCTTTGCTTCTCTCTATGTTTGAATAGAGTTAGCTTGGACAAGTGGTGGACCTGGAACCAACCCCCCATGTAAAACCTTTCATGGTCACTCCAAGTGTCAAAAGAATAACCATTAAGATATAGTCTTATAGGTTGGACAAGTGGTGGACCTTAATACCCAAATATTCTTAATATAATAACACAGAGTGAAAAAGTGGTGAATCTTGAGACCAAACCCCTCATGCTACTAGCGTTAATAGGTTGACAACTGGTGGACCTTGAATGTAAACCTTCCATGTTTCAATAGAGTAGCTTCGACAAATGGTGGAGCATCCTTCTCTCCATGTTTCAATGGAGCCTAGCTTGGACAAGTGGTGGACCTTTTGCTTCTCTCTATGAGAAGAATAAAGTTAGCTTGGATAAGTGGTGGACCTTGGAACTAAACCCCTATGTAAAACATATCATGGACATTTCAAGTGGTGAGAAAGAATACCTTTAAGATATACGCTTATAGGTTGGACAAGTGGTGACCTTAACACCTAGATCTTCTTTTAAATAATGACATAGAGTGGAAAAGTGGTGAATCTTGAGACCAAACCACTCATGCTACTAGGATAATAGCTTGGAAAAGTGACTGACCTTGACGTTAAACCCACATGTAAACAATATCGTGGGTTTAAGGTATTTCAATGGATCCTAGAATCTTGGAGACATGGTGCAACTTGCTTCTTTTCATGTTTCAATGAAGCCTATCTTCCACCAATGGGGGATCATCCTTCTCTAAATGTTTCAATGGACCCTAGCTTGGACAAGTGGTGGACCTTTGCTTCTCTCTATGTTTCAATAGAGTTAGCTTGGACAAGTGGTGGACCTTGAAACCAAACCCCCATGTAAAACATATCATGGTCATTCCAAGTGGTGAGAAAAATACCCTTTAAGATCTAGCCTTATAGGTTGGACAAGTGGTGGACCTTAGAACCTAGATCTTCATAATATAACGACATAGAGTGAAAAAGTGGTAAATCTTGAGACCCAACCACTAGTGCTACTAGGATAATAGCTTGGAAAAGTGACTGACCTTGACGTTAAACCCCACATGTAAACAATATCGTGGGTTTAAGGTATTTCAATGGATCCTAGAATCTTGGAGACATGGTGCAGATTGCTTCCCTTCATGTTTCAATGGAGCCTATCTTGGACAAATGGTGGAGCATCCTTCTCTCCATGTTTCAATGGACCCTAGCTTGGACAAGTGGTGGACCTTTACTTCTCTCTATTATTCAATAGAGTTAGCTTGGACAAGTGGTGGACCTTGGAACCAAACCCCCATTTAAAACCTATCATGGTCACTCCAAGTGGTGAGAAAGAATAACCTTTAAGATATAGCCTTATAGGTTGGACAAGTGGTGGACCTTAACACCCTAATATTCTTAATATAATGACATAGAGTGAAAAAGTGTGAATCTTGAGACAAAACCACTCGTGCTACTAGCACTAATAGCTTGGACAAGTGGTGGACCTTGAATGTAAACCCCCCATGTTTCAATAGAGTTAGCTTCGACAAAGGTGGAGCATCCTTCTCTCCATGTTTCAATGGACCCTAGCTTGGACAAGTGGTGGACCTTTGTTCTCTCTATGTTTCAATAGAGTTAGCTTGGATAAGTGGTGGACCTTGGAACCAAACCCCCATGTAAAACCTATCATGGTCACTCTAAGTGGTAATAAAGAATAACCTTTAAGATGTAGCCTTATAGGTTGGACAAGTGGTGGACCTTAACACGCGCATATTCTTAATTTAATGACATAGAGTGGAAAAGTGGTGAATCTTGAGACCAAACCACTCAGGCTACTAGCAATAATAGCTTGGACAAGTGGTGGACCTTGAATGTAAACCCCCTTCTACGAAATATCGTGGGTTTAATGTATTTCGATGGAGCCTAGCATCTTGGAGACATGGTGCAGATTGCTTCTCGTCATGTTTCAATGGATCCTATCTTGGACAAATGGTGGAGCATCCTTCTCTCCATGTTTCAATGGACCCTAGCTTGGACAAGTGGTGGACCTTTGTTTCTCTCTATGTTTCAATAGAGTTAGCTTGGACAAGTGGTGGACCTTGAAACCAAACCCCCATGTAAAACATATCATGGTCATTCCAAGTGGTGAAAAATAATACCCTATAAGATCTAGCCTTATAGGTTGGACAAGTGGTCGACCTTAGAACCTAGATCTTCATAATATAACGACATAGAGTGAAAAAGTGGTAAATCTTGAGACCCAACCACTAGGCTACTAGGGATAATAGCTTGGAAAAGTGACTGACCTTGACTTAACCCCACATGTAAACAATATCGTGGGTTTAAGTATTTCAATGGATCCTAGAATCTTGGAGACATGGTGCAGATTGCTTCCCTTCATGTTTCAATGGAGCCTATCTTGGACAAATGGTGGAGCATCCTTCTCTCCATGTTTCAATGGACCCTAGCTTGGACAAGTGGTGGACCTTTACTTCTCTCTATTATTCAATAGAGTTAGCTTGGACAAGTGGTGGACCTTGGAACCAAACCCCCATTTAAAACCTATCATGGTCACTCCAAGTGGTGAGAAAGAATAACCTTTAAGATATAGCCTTATAGGTTGGACAAGTGGTGGACCTTCAAACACCCTAATATTCTTAATATAAGACATAGAGTGAAAAAGTGGTGAATCTTGAGACAAAACCACTCGTGCTACTAGCACTAATAGCTTGGACAAGTGGTGGACCTGAATGTAAACCCCCCATGTTTCAATAGAGTTAGCTTCGACAAATGGTGGAGCATCCTTCTCTCCATGTTTCAATGGACCCTAGCTTGGACAAGTGGTGGACCTTTGTTTCTCTCTATGTTTCAATAGAGTTAGCTTGGACAAGTGGTGGACCTTGGAACCAAACCCCATGTAAAACCTATCATGGTCACTCCAAGTGGTAATAAGAATAACCTTTAAGATGTAGCCTTATAGGTTGGACAAGTGGTGGACCTAACACGCGCATATTCTTAATATAATGACATAGAGTGGAAAAGTGGTGAATCTTGAGGAGACCAAACACTCAGGCTACTAGCATTAATAGCTTGGACAAGTGGTGGACCTTGAATGTAAACCCCCATCTACGACATATAGTGGGGTTAAATGTTTTTCGATGGAGCCTAGCATCTTGGAGACATGGTGCACCTTGCTTCTCCTCATGTTTCAATGGAGCTATCTTGGACAAAATGGTGGAGCATCCTTCTCTCCATGTTTCAATGGACCTAGCTTGGACAAGGGGTGGACCTTTGCTTCTCTCTATGTTTCAATAGAGTTAGCTTGGACAAGTGGTGGACCTTGGAACCAAACCCCCATGTAAAACCTATCATGGTCACTCCAAGTGGTAAGAAAGAATAACCTTTAAGATGTAGCCTTATAGGTTGGACAAGTGGTGGACCTTAACACCCACATATTCTTAATAAAAGTGGTGAATCTTGAGACCAAACCACTCAGGCTACTAGCAATAATAGCTTGGACAAGTGGTGGACCTTGAATGTAAACCCCTCATCTACGAAATATCGTGGGTTTAATGTATTTCGATGGAGCCTAGCATCTTGGAGACATGGTGCAGCTTGCTTCTCGTCATGTTTCAATGGAGCCTATCTTGGACAAATGGTGGAGCATCCTTCTCTCCATGTTTCAATGGACCCTAGCTTGGACAAGTGGTGGACCTTTGCTTCTCTCTATGTTTCAATAGAGTTAGCTTGGACAAGTGGTGGACCTTGGAACCAAACCCCATGTAAAACTATCATGGTCACTCCAAGTGGTAATAGAGAATAACCTTTAAGATGTAGCCTTATAGGTTGGACAAGTGGTGGACCTTAACACCATTATTCTTATATAATGACTTAAGTAAAAGTGGTGAATCTTGAGACCAAACCACTCAGGCTACTAGCAATAATAGCTTGGACAAGTGGTGGACCTTGAATGTAAACCCTCATCTACGAAATATCGTGGGTTTAATGTATTTCGATGGAGCCTAGCATCTTGGAGACATGGTGCAGCTTGCTTCTCGTCATGTTTCAATGGAGCCTATCTTGGACAAATGGTGGAGCATCCTTCTCTCCATGTTTCAATGGACCCTAGCTTGGACAAGTGGTGGACCTTTGCTTCTCTCTATGTTTCAATAGAGTTAGCTTGGACAAGTGGTGGACCTTGGAACCAAACCCCCATGTAAAACCTATCATGGTCACTCCAAGTGGTAAGAAAGAATAACCTTTAAGATGTAGCCTTATAGGTTGGACAAGTGGTGGACCTTAACACCCCACTTATTCATAGATAAAAGTGGTGAATCTTGAGACCAAACCACTCAGGCTACTACCAATAATAGCTTGGACAAGTGTTGGACCTTGAATGTAAACCCTCATCTACGACATATCGTGGGTTTAATGTTTTTCGATGGAGCCTAGCATCTTGGAGACATGGTGCACCTTGATTCTCCTCATGTTTCAATGGAGCCTACCTTGGACAAATGGTGGAGCATCCTTCTCTCCATGTTTCAATGGACCCTAGCTTAGACAAGGGGTGGACCTTTGCTTCTCTCTATGTTTCAATAGAGTTAGCTTGGACAAGTGGTGGACCTTGGAACCAAACCCCATGTAAAACCTATCATGGTCACTCCAAGTAGTAAGAAAGAATAACCTTTAAGATGTAGCCTTATAGGTTGGACAAGTGGTGGACCTTAACACCACATATTCTTAATAAAAGTGGTGAATCTTGAGACCAAACCACTCAGGCTACTAGCAATAATAGCTAGGGATAACCATTAAGATATAGTCTTTCAAGGGGTGAGAAAGAATAACCATTAAGATATAGTCTTATAGGTTGGACAAGTGGTGGACCTTAAACCCAAATATTCTTAATATAATGATAGAGAGTGGAAAAGTGGTGAATCTTGAGAGCAAAACCACTCATGCTACTAGCGATAATAGGTTGGACAAATTGTTGATCTTGAATGTAAACTCCCCATGTACAAAATAACGTGGGTTTAAGGTATTTCGATGGAGGCTAGCATCTTGGAGATATGGTGCAGCTTGCTTCTCTTCATGTTTCAATGGAGTCTATCTTGGACAAATGGTGGAGCATCCTTCTCTCCATGTTTCAATAGACCCTAGCTTAGACAAGTGGTGGACCTTTGCTTCTCTCTATGTTTCAATAGAGTTAGCTTGGACAAGTGGTGGACCTTGGAACCAAACCCCCATGTAAAACCTTTCATGGTCACTCCAAGTGGTCAGAAAGAATAACCATTAAGATATAGTCTTATAGGTTGGACAAGTGGTGGACCTTAATACCCAAATATTCTTAATATAATAACACAGAGTGAAAAAGTGGTGAATCTTGAGACCAAACCCCTCATGCTACTAGCGTTAATAGGTTGGACAACTGGTGGACCTTGAATGTAAACCTTCCATGTTTCAATAGAGTTAGCTTCGACAAATGGTGGAGCATCCTTCTCTCCATGTTTCAATGGAGCCTAGCTTGGACAAGTGGTGGACCTTTTGCTTCTCTCTATGAGAAGAATAAAGTTAGCTTGGATAAGTGGTGGACCTTGGACCAAACCCCTATGTAAAACATATCATGGACATTTCAAGTGGTGAGAAAGAATACCCTTTAAGATATACCTTATAGGTTGGACAAGTGGTCGACCTTAACACCTAGATCTTCTTTATATAATGACATAGAGTGGAAAAGTGGTGAATCTTGAGACCAAACCACTCATGCTACTAGGGATAATAGCTTGGAAAAGTGACTGACCTTGACGTTAAACCCCACATGTAAACAATATCGTGGTTTAAGGTATTTCAATGGATCCTAGAATCTTGGAGACATGGTGCAACTTGCTTCTTTTCATGTTTCAATGAAGCCTATCTTCCACCAATGGGGGATCATCCTTCTCTAAATGTCTCAGTGGAGCCTAGCTTGGACAAGTGGTGGACCTTTGCTTCTCTCTATGTTTCCATAGAGTTAGCTTGGACAAGTGGTGGACCTTGAAACCAAACCCCCATGTAAAACATATCATGGTCATTCCAAGTGGTGAGAAATAATACCCTTTAAGATCTAGCCTTATAGGTTGGACAAGTGGTCGACCTTAAAACCTAGATCTTCATAATATAACGACATAGAGTGGAAAAGTGGTAAATCTTGAGACCCAACCACTATGCTACTAGGGAATAATAGCTTGGAAAAGTGGACTGACCTTGACGTTAAACCCCACATGTAAACAATATCGTGGGTTTAAGGTATTTCAATGGATCCTAGATCTTGGAGACATGGTGCAGATTGCTTCCCTTCATGTTTCAATGGAGCCTATCTTGGACAAATGGTGGAGCATCCTTCTCTCCATGTTTCAATGGAGCCTAGCTTGGACAAGTGGTGGACCTTTGCTTCTCTCTATGTTTCAATAGAGTTAGCTTGGACAAGTGGTGGGCCTTGGAACCAAACTCCCATGTAAAACCTATCTTGGTAACTCCAAGTGGTGAGAAAGAATAAAGTTTAAGATATAGCCTTATAGGTTGGACAAGTGGTGGACCTTAGCACCCAGATATTCTTAATAGAATGACATAGAGTGGAAAAATGGTGAATCTTGAGACCAAACCACTCATGCTACTAGAGATAATAGGTTGGACAAGTGGTGGACCTTGAATGTAAACCCCCCATGTACAAAATATCATGGGTTTGAGGTATTTCAATGGAGCCTAGCATCTTGGAGACATGGTGTAGCTTGCTTCTCTTCATGTTTCAATGGAGTGTATCTTGGACAAATGGTGGAGCATCCTTCTCTCCATGTTTCAATGGACCCTAGCTTGGACAAGGTGGACCTTTGATTCTCTCTATGTTTCAATAGAGTTAGCTTGGACAAGTGGTGGACCTTGAAACAAAACCCCCATGTAAAACCTATGCTGGTCACTCCAAGTGGTGAGAAAGAATAACCCTTAAGATATAGCCTTATAGGTTGGACAAGTGGTGGACCTTAACACCCAAATATTCTTAATATAATGACATAGAGTGAAAAAGTGGTGAATCTTGAGACCAAACCACTCATGCTACTAGCGTTAATAGGTTGGACAAGTGGTGGACCTTGAATGTAAACCCCCCATGTTTCAATAGAGTTAGCTTCGACAAATGGTAGAGGATCCTTCTCTCCATGTTTCAATGGAGCCTAGCTTGGACAAGTGGTGGACCTTTGTTTCTCTCTATGTTTCAATAGAGTTAGCTTGGACAAGTGGTGGACCTTGGAGCCAAACCCCCATGTAAAACATATCATGGACATTTCAAGTGGTGAGAAAGAATACCCTTTAAGATATACCCTTATAGGTTGGACAAGTGGTCGACCTTAACACCCAGATCTTCTTAACGTAATGACATAGAGTGGAAAAGTGGTGAATCTTGAGACCAAACCACTCATGCTACTAGAGATAATAGGTTGGACAAGTGGTGGACCTTGAATGTAAACTCCCCATGTACAAAATATCATGGGTTTAAGGTATTTCAATGGATCTTAGCATCTTGGAGACATGGTGCAGCTTGCTTCTCTTCATGTTTCAATGGAGCCTATCTTGGACAAATGGTGGAGCATCCTTCTCTCCATGTTTCAATGGACCCTAGCTTAGACAAGTGGTGGACCTTTGCTTCTCTCTATGTTTCAATAGAGTTAGCTTGGACAAGTGGTGGAACTTGGAACCAAACCCCCATGTAAAACCTATCATGGTCATTCCAAGTGGTGAGAAAGAATACCCTTTAAGATATAGCCTTATAGGTTGGACAAGTGGTGGACCTTAACACCCAGATCTTCTTAATATAATGACATAGAGTGGAAAAGTGGTGAATCTTGACATCAAACCACTCATGCTACTAGTGATAATAGGTTGGACAAGTGGTGGACCTTGAATGTAAACCCCCATGTACGAAATATCATGGGTTTAAGATATTTCAATGGAGCCTAGCATTTTGGAGACATGGTGCAGCTTGCTTCTCTTCATGTTTCAATCAAACTGGCTTGGACAAATGGTGGAGCATCCTTCTCTCCATGTTTCAATGGAGCCTAGCTTGGACAAGTGGTGGACCTTTGATTCTCTCTATGTTTCAATAGAGTTAGCTTGGACAAGTGGTGGACCTTGGAACCATACCCCTATGTAAAACCCATCATGTGCATTCCAAGTGGTGGTAAATAATACCATTTAAGATATAGCCTTATAGGTTGGACAAGTGGTGGACCTTAACACCCAGATCTTCTTAATATAATGACATAGAGTGGAAAAGTGGTGAATCTTGAGACCAAACCACTCATGCTACTAGGGATAATAGGTTGGACAAGTGGTGGACCTTGAATTTAAACCCCACATATACAAAATATCATGGGTTTAAGGTATTTCAATGGAGCCTAGCATCTCAAAGACATGGTGCATCTTGCTTCTCTTCATGTTTCAATGGAGCCTATTTTGGACAAATGGTGGAGCATCCTTCTCTCCATGTTTCAATGGACCCTAGATTGGACAAGTGGTGGACCTTTGCTTCTCTCTATGTTTCAATATAGTTAGCCTATATTAGACAATTAGTAGACCTCCAATCTCTCCATGTTGTCTAGAGCTGAGCTTGGACAAGTGGTGGACCTTACTTCTCCCTTCCCTTAGTTTACTAGCTTAAATGATCACTATGTATACTTGCTTAGATCTAGCTTGAACAAGTGGTGGAACTTGTATTCACACAAACTTAATCCATTACAAAAAAGTATATGTTAAAATAACATTTGGTTTTTTTTGTTTCAGGAAAGATGGCTCCAAAAAAACAGGTTGCAAGGGTTGCTGTCTCAGTTGACTATACTTGCAATGATCTTAGGAAATGGTATTTGGACATACATGGTATAGAGGGTGCACAATTTCATAAGGTGCATCTATTTATTGCCAAAAAGGAGAATGACAGCTTGTTTGAAGATGTTGGACAAGTTGTGGAAGCATCTGTCTCTGTAGTTGATAGTCATCCAGAGGTGGAATGCATTGACATTCTAGTTCCAATGAATCTAGAATTTCAACTATCTCCAGGAGCATATGCATTGGAGCGCATGTCTAGAAACAAAGAAGAGACAATGTTTTCTCGAGGATGGAAGTTTGCAGAATCAAATCCAAATATCACAGCAGATCAACTTCAAAGCTCCATCATTGCCACACTACAACGAAAAAAGGTGAAAGCTTCACGACCACCATCCACAAAGAAGCAAGCAAAAGTGCAGAAAGTAGAAGCTAAGCGAACTAGTTCCATTTTGGATGTAGACAAGGCATCTTTGGCATCCTCATCAACAGAGGGTTCAATGTCAAAGATGAGAATTGTGGATCCAGATGTTTTAGAAGCTGAGGCCATGAAAGGACAAGAAAAAGATACAGGTGGAATGAATAAGTACATAAATTATTTTCCTTTCCAATATAGGGAATTTGATATCCCTATTCAAAATTGTTGGCTTGCTCCTGATCACTATAATGCACGTATTATGGATAAAAAACACGCTGAAAGTGTGTTATTTGGATTTTCACGGAGTACGACCAAGCCTGCAGCATGTGCATATTTGATGCCTGTTCGAAATGCAAAATCAAAGAAGGGGACTCCTTTGGCAGTAGAAGAGGTAGAGGAGCAAAAAATTAAAGATTATCATTATTGGATTCTTGATGGGCAGCATTCAATCTATGCTGCAAAAGTTTTGCTTCACAATGAACAAAACAACAAAGAGATCTTTGAAAGACTGATTAGCGTGTATAAATTTAGAAAGGCTCGCATTGTTGTGAATGCTCCTCCATTTGTTGCAACTGCTATATCTGCCATTGCAAATGAGGAGGCTCAGGCATTGTATGTCAAGCAACCTTACAGCCAAATATTGAGACATTTACGGAGTCAATGGATCTTCTCAGGACGACCACCAAAGGCAGCAAGTGGAATTGCAGAGGGACATGCATCTCGTGCCGGATGGGATGTAAGTTATTTTCTTTGTCTTTTTGATAGTGTTTAATTAACAAATCTTGCTCAATAGTTTAATTATTTCTCTATTTCTTTTTAGGCTTTTCTTCGATTGGCAAGAATGAGTGCAGCAGCAAGTTGGATTGCTAAACAGGCACACATGGTCACGTACTCTGATTTAGTTTATGATTGCTGGATAGAAATCATTGAAAATCTAGAAGAGGAGAATAAGAAACCCCCAACAACTGTATTTAGATACCTTTGTGGCCTTGAGGAATCAGAGGTAAAGACTATTCAAGAAGAGATTAGAGATGAGAAGATTTTACTGTCAAAGAGTGCAAAGGATGGTGATGCAACTGACATGTATGATCGAATCAAGCAGTTGAAGCAAGACAAATTGATTCAAGATGCACTTCTTGAAGGCTTCAACAATTTGAATGAGTCTTCACCATGTAAAGACTGGGAGGAGGTGGTCAAAATGTATAACATCAATGATGTTGTTTATAAAACAATTTTAATGCTATGCGAGGAATGGATCAGATCTAGTTTGACGCGTGGAACAAAGAAAATGGCTTTTCCAGATGGAGCAATAAAATACATGCAATGGGCAATTCACCTTCAAAAGGAGAAAACTGAGCCTAGAGATTTGCCATGGTCAATCTATGTGGTGAGCCTACAAATGGAAGGCAATCTCTACTTGATGCGCCACTTCAATAATAAAGTGCCTATTGGCTTATGTGTTTTAGATATGACAAAAAACGTTGGAGGCAATTTGAAGTGGAGTGAGGAGACATTTAACAATGCTTTGGATGGGATCTTGGCTATTGCTGGAGGGTCAACAGATCCTGGATTTGTCTTTCTTGCATTTGTGGATTTCACTAACTTCACAAAATTGCAATGTGCCTTTCACGCCATGGGAGATAATCTGAGCTACCATTGTTGTGGTGCATTGCATCACTTTCCATCAGCTCCTTGCAAAGGAGCAATTCAATTCCTAACAGTTATTGCCTTCTTGGGACAAGGCAATGCATTTGAAGACCTGAGAAGAAGATCAGAGGAACATCCCATGCCAATTGATTGTTCTCTTCTTCAAGTAGCAGATAACGATATGTCAGATTTGCAATATTTGGAGGCCAAAAAAAGAGCTTTGGTCAAGCACTACATTCGTACATATTGTTTTGAAGACCGCAAGCTTGTTGATGTTTTTGGTGATGGCTCCTTGGTTGCACAAGAAGGAATACAACAGAAAAAAGAAGTTATCTGCTTAATTGATAGTGTGGAGGAGGCAAAAAGCGTGGAGACCATGCTGCTAGACTTTGTTAAGTCTCATGAAGATATAGAAAAATGGGCTGGACTTCAACAATCCACTTCGCAATCAGGCGACATTGTGCCTGTTACAGAGGAGTGCTCTCCACAAAGAGAAGAAGAACAACAACAACACCATCCTCTGTCAATGGAGGACTTTTTGGAAATGGAGACACGTATGTTTTGAGTTTCTTGTGCATGTTAGTGTTTCTTGTTACTGATTTGATACTCTTAATGTTAGATTTTGCTTTATATAGTATTGATTGAGTTTGTATTTTTATCTCAAGCATTCAAGGTTTGAATGTAAATAGTAAATTACTTGAGTTTTTGAATGGTGGATCTGTAGACTAAAACTAAAACATTTAATACTCACAAAGACTTAATTACTTAAGAGCTTGAACTCAATAAGTTTTGGACCTTTTATCAATACCCCCTTGATATGATACATTAGATCGTAGCATGGTTAAATGGTGATGCTTCATAAATTGAACCTAGCTTAGACAGGTGCTGGAGCCTAAATTTAAACTAACCTTGCTAGAAGGGAGCTTATGTTTGGACTTTGAGAGAACTAGCATAAGTAATCAATTAGAGCATAGATTAGACATGTGGTGGTGGCCGGCCTTAGAGACCAAAATCTTAATGAGCTTGGAAAGGTATTTAAGTACTGCAATTTACTTAGTTTTAGTACTCATTAAATGCATAGCTTGACAAAAGGTGGACCTTACATGGATCCTAATTTCAAGAGGTGTGGTAGACCTTCAAAACAAGCTCATATAGCTTGGACATGTGGTAGACCTTGCATGAAGACTAGTTTAGACAAGTGTGGTACACCTTGTAACCAACACCCATTTGTTATATTAGCTTGGACAAGTGGTGGACCTTGCTTTTATGTTTCAATGGAGCATATTTTGGACAGGTGGTAGACCTTGTTTCTCTCCATGCTTCAATGGAGAGAAACTTTAGCTTGGACAAGTGGTGGACCTTGTTTTTATGTTTTAAAGGAGCATATTTCGGACAAGTGGTAGACATAGTTTCTCTCCATGGTTCAATGGAACCCACCAGACAAGTGAAGTACCTTGAAACCAAACCCCCATAATACAACCTACTAAATAGGTTGGAAAATTGGTAGGATATGAAACCATCCATGATAGAGCATAGTATAGGTGAAAACGTAGTGGTCCTTATATCAATTACCCATGCATAGCTTGGACAAGTGGTGGACCTTGATTCTCTCTATGTTTCAATGGATCCTATCTTGGACTAGAGATATATCTTACTTAGTTCCATGCTTCAATGGATTGTAGCTTGGATAAGGAGTGGAACTTCAAACAAAACTCCACAGCATAGCATATATTAACAATTCATGGGTTTTATAGAGATTGTCTTGCCTATTTTGGAGAGTTGGTACACCTTTATTCTCCATTCTTCAATGGATCTGAGGTTGGACAAGCGGAGCTGGAGAAGTGGTCAACCTTAAAATGAAACCTCCCATGCTACAACCCATCATAGATCGTATATGTAGTGGACCTTGAAACTCTTTTATGTCCCTAGCTTAGAGAAGCATTGCACTCTTGATTATCTCCATACATGAAGGCAAGGTTGGACAAGTGGTGGACCTTCAAACCAGAATCTCTATGCAATAATAGGCAAGTGGTGGAGCTTGTTTTCTCCATGTTCCAATGGAGCCTAGCTTAGACAAACAATGGAGCTTGCTTCTCTCCATGTTTCAATGGATCCTAGCTTAGAAAAGTGGTGGAGCTTTGCTTCTCTCCATGTTCCAATGGACCATAGCTTAGACAAGTGGTAGACCTTGAAAAACACCCCCGTATACAACATATTATGGGGTTTTCATGTTTCAATGGCTCCTAGCTTGGACAAATGGTAGAGCTTGCTTCTCTTTATGTTTCAATGGATCCAATCTTAGCCAAGGGGTGGACCTTGAAACAAGAATCCCCCCCCCCATGTACAACGTATTATGGGTTTTGAAAGCACTGGGAGAAAATAATAGCTTTGATAAGTGGTGGACCTTGCTTCTCTCCATGCTTCAATGGAGCCGAGGTTGGACACATGTTGGAGAGAAGATGGTTGCCCATGAAATAAGACCATGCATGCTATAATCAATCATATGTTGTACACATGGTGGACCTTGCAATTGTTTTATATGCCTAACTTGGACAAGTGGAGGACCCTTGATTACCTCCAGATATCAACAACAAGCCAAGTTTGGACAAGTGTAGTACCACCAAACCAGAATCTATATGCTACAATAGAGTATAGGTAGGACACGCGATGAACCTTGATATCAAACCATCCATGCTACTAGAGATGATAGGTTTCACATGTGGTGGAACCTTGTATCAATGTTCTATGTGTAGTTTTTGACTAGTGATAGACCTTGAAACTAATCCCTCTAGGCTACAAGAAAAAAGAGATGGATGAGGAGGCTAGACTACTTTTGTTGCATCAATGCATCCCATGTTACCACATATACTATAGGGTTCTTGGATAAGTGTTGGATCTTGTGTCAATGCTCCATGTCTAGCTTGGACAAGTGGTGGACCTTGGTTCTCTCTATGCTTCAAATGGGCAATAGATTGGAGACACAGTGGCCTTTTTTTTCCAATGATTTTATTTTTTGGAAACCTTGGAGGCACCATGTAAGAGGCACTCTAAGTCTTCCATACAATGGACCTATTGGACTATAAAATAATGATATCTTTCTTTGATATTGTCATTATTTTATGCATAATATTTTCTTCTTTTTGCAGACACAAAGGAGTTAAGTGATATAAAAACTAGATGTATTTCACACTATGATTGGCATGAAGATCCTTTTGGGACACCAACTTTTCCTATTCCCAAAGATGTAATTTTCCATATTAACGGTGTGGATTTTGAAGTGCGACTTTCATGTATTGAAGGAGCTGGTTATGGGCTATTTGTGCATACTACCCTGGAAAGTGGTTTGACTATTCTAAACTATGGAGGGCATAAGTATAGATTTCAAGACTGGAAAAAGATATGCAAAATATTTCCAAGAGCTTATAAATATTCTCTTCTAGAGGATCCAAACATAGAAGAAGAGGAAGATCAATCATACATTATTGGTTGTGTAGAAGAAGGAAACGTGTCGGGCTATATAAATAGTTCTCACAGTACAAATGTCTGTCCCAACGTACGCTATACATTTGATCCAAATTTGCCACCTTGGCATAAATGCACCTCTTCACACATCAAGTCAGAAGAATATGGCCATGTATGCATTGAGACTATTTGTCAAGTTGAAGCAGGAGAAGAGTTGTTTGCTGACTATAACTTTACTTGACATTGTAAAGTATTGTACATGGATGGAAATCTCAAGTACATGCATCATTTTCATTTTTCATGGATGAAATCTCAAGTGAATATAACATTTGATTATTGTTTAGTTTATGCTCAACGAGAATCTAGAGTGCTCTTATGCTTTGTGTGTTGTCTAACATATTTGACTACCTTGGCCATAGAATCTTGATTCTACTCTAGATTTGTGATAAATCTTACCAAAATTTAATCAATGTCTAGGTTGGACAAGTGGTGGGGCTTCAAACATTACTGTCTTAAACAAGTGGAGTTATCTTACTTGAATAAGTGGTGGCCTTTGAATCCAAATCTAAGCCAAATCTCTAATTATTTTCTTGTAGTCTAGGTTGGACATTTGGTGGACCTTGTATCCATGTTTCCTCAACAAGGGTGGCTTTTAGTTTTCACTTTAAGTACTCATCTTTAATAAAGTGTAGGATGGAAAATGTTGAGTTAGTAGATTGTATTTTAGACAAGTGGTGTTTGGTGTACGAATGCTGAAAATGGTTGCAAGGATTCTAACAACGACTTTACCTTAAATAAATTTCTTACTAGGAGTTCTACATATAAATATGGTGAATAAAATTCTAGTGGTTTTGAGATACCATTTGTGTGTGTGTTTTCTTAGATTCACAAACTGGGATGGATAATGCTCCTATGGTTCAGTCAACAACTATAGAATCCATAGATTCTATGGTTTCTAAAGTGCCCAAGATGGATGATATTTCTATACTAGAGTCTAGTGTTGTGCAACTTGAGCAAGCTTCCAATAATGAGAACCAAGAAATCGATGCTTCAAAAATGCAACATACATCAAAAGAGACTGAAAAGTCCACTCACGAGCTATTGCCAATTGGTACTACGTCATGTAGCGTAGATGTTGAGAAATCCATGCTTACAATTATATTGGATTTAAATGGTCTATTGTTGAAACGTTCCCCTCAACCATCCTCACACCACAACTCAGTGCAAATGGATTCAAAAAGATATATTATACTCAGGCCAGGTTGCATCCAATTCTTGAAGACTATTTTACAAAGGTTTAATGTTGCAATTTGGTCGACAGCTACTAGGAATAATGTGTATCAAATCCTTGCAGCACTAAACAACTTAGCTGAGGATACATTGCCTTTCTTTGCAATTTGGTCGCAAGATGTTTGCTACACCGCTCAAACTCAAAAATTGTTTAGACCCGACAATCCAAACGTTGAGGCAATGTTCAAGCCTCTAGCCAAAATTGCCATGGGGTTTGAATGTGATCCACAAAGAACAGTGCTTATTGATGACTCTCCTTACAAGGGATGTATTTCACCAGCAAACAATTGCATTTTTCCACCACAATTTGATGCTGAGAAGATGGTTGACAATATGCTCTTGGAGGAGCTACTGCCATACTTGATTCAGCTTGATGAGAGAAGGGATGTGCGTGATTTAATTGCTTCTAATCGTTATGGACAACCTATAGTGACAAATGATAGTGAATACAAACAAATCATGGAGTATTGGAAGCAGAAAAATGATGTTTGGTCAGCTAAGGTGTTCTTTACAAGAAGAATACCACCTGCAAAAGGTGACAGAGATGAAACTATCATTGAAGATGCAAGTGACACAAGCCACCGCAATGAAATGAGAAGAGCCCAAATACAAGAGATCTTGGCAAAGGAGCGTACACCCATTGAAAGCATGAAGGCGTCACAATTGACCACTTTAGCTAGGCAATTGGGTTGTAACACAAAAGGAGTTTTGAAGGCAACCACAGCAAAGGCTTATATAAATAAGGTGAAAGCTGAGAACAATCTTCTAAGGCTGGATAGAAAGCAACCCTAAGGTACTAGTGACATGTCATATATTCTTGATACACATGCTTGAACACTCATGTGCATGGTATCTAACAAATCTTTCTTTTTATTCCTTCTTGCAGGATCTTACAAAGGATACTACTAGATGGAGCTCAATCAATAGAGATTTTGATATTTTTGCTCAAAATAATGAAGCAGTCACCTACATTTTTTGTTTATCAATTTCTTGAGAGACTTTATTTTAGTTTGTAATCATCAAATGAAATGAAAAGTATCCTTCTTATTAAGATTGTTGATCTTTTTCTTGTTCAAACCTTTCAATTGTGATTTATAGTTTTGTTAGCATGAGATTGTGCTTTTTTAGTTTGAAAAAAACTGTCAAAGATCCAAGTCTTTTTGGCTTTACTTAAGTTATTAATTGTGAAAGATCCAAGTTTTTTTGCTTTACTTAAGTTATTGATTGCCTATGTAATAGTCCTTAAAACAATATCGGATGGCTTTCTTGCTCCCATGTCTCACATTGGTCTTTAGGTAAGACAAGTGGTGACCTTGAAAGTATGGTCTCATATCTCGATCAAGTGAAGAGACATGAAGCTTAAATATCACTACTATGTATCTAGTGTTAAACTCCATCGAGACAAAGACTAGATAGCCAAATTGCAGTCGAGTTTAAGTGAAAAATCCATTTGAGCTAAGGTAAAACTTATAGTGCCTCATTTTTCTAGGATTCTACCCCATCAAGGAAGTTAGAATCTAGCACAAACCAATTAAGACTCTTTTGGAGCCTAGATAGGACAATTCGTGGAACTTATGAAACTTATTATTGAGTTAGAGTCTAGTTTAGATAAGCAAAAGATCTTCAAACCAGCACTTGGTCTTACTATATTCAATATTCAAAGTCCCTTGAGGCTAACAAATTACATACCCACTTGTAACCTAACTAATGAGTAATTATATAGATCTAAGCAAGTATATATAATGAGTCTTCAAACTAATAATCCAAGGGAAGAGAGTAGCAAGGTCCACTACTTGTCCAAGCTCAGCTCTAGACAACATAGAAAGATGCTAGTTCTACTAATTGTCTAATTATAGGCATGGAGAAATGATAGAAGGTTGACCACTTGTCCAACCTATCATCTCTAGTAAGATGGGAGGTTTGGCCTTAAGATTCACCATGTAACCAACCTATACATCATTGTATTATGAAGAGTAAAAAAGCAAAGCTCCACCACTTGTCCAAGCTAGTTCTAAAATCCACATGGAGATAAGCAAGCTCCACCATTTGTCGAATCTCTCTTCCATTAAAACATGAAAAAACTCATCTATGTTGTACAGGGGGACTTTTTTCCAAGGTCCACCACTTGTCCAAGCTAGGATCCCTAGTAGCACGAGTGGTTTGGTCTCAAGATACACCACTTGTACACTCTATGTCATTATATTAAGAAGAACTATGTATTAAGGTCCACCACTTGTCCAACCTATAAGGTTATATCTTAAATGGTATCCTTTCTCACCACTTGAAATGCCCATGATATGTTTTACACGGGGGTTTCATTCCAAGGTCCACCACTTGTCCAAGCTAACTCTATTCAAACATAGAGAGAAGCAAAGGTCCACCACTTGTCCAAGCTAACTCTATTCAAACATAGAGAGAAGCAAAGGTTCACCACTTGTCAAAGCTAGGCTCCGTTGAAGTATGGAGAGAAGTAACCTCCATCATTTTTCCAAGATAGGTGCCATTCAAACATGGAAAGAATCAAGATCTACCATGTCTCCGAGATTCTAGGCTCCATTGAAACACCCTAAAACCATGATATTTTGTACATGGGGTGTTTACATTCAAGGTCTACCACTTCTCTAACGTATTATACCTAGTAGCATGAGTGATTTGGTCTTAAGATTCACCACTTATCCACTCTATGTCATTATATTAAGAATAACTGGGTGTTAAGGTCCACCACTTGTCCAACCTATAAGGGTATATCTTAAATGGTATCCTTCACCACTTGTCAAGGTCCATCACCACTTTTCCAACCTATAAGGTTATATCTTGAATGATATTTTTCCTCATCACTTGTAATGTCCATGCTATGTTTTACAAAGGGGTTTTGTTCCAAGACCCACCACTTGTCCAAGCTAACTCCATCCACCACTTGTCCAAGATAGGCTCCATTGAAACATGGAGAGAAGGATGATCCACCATTTCTCCAAGATAGGTTCCATTGAAACATTGAGAGAAGCAATCTCCACCATGTCTCCAAGCTAGGCTCCATTGAAATACCCTAAACCCATAATTTTGTACATGAGGGGTTTACATTCAAGGTCCACCACTTGTCCAACCTATTATCCCTAGTAGCAAGAGTGGTTTGGTCTCAAGATTCACCACTTGTACACTCTATGTCATTATATTAAGAAGAAATATGTGTTAAGTCCACCACTTGTCCAGCCTATAAGGTTATATTTTAAATAGTATCCTTTCTCACCACTTGAAATGCCCATGATATGTTTTACATGGGGGTTTCATTCCAAGGTCCACCACTTGTCCAAGCTAACTCTATTAAAACATATAGAGAAAGAAAGGTCCACCACTTGTCCAAGCTAGGCTCATTGAAACATGGAGAGAAGGAACCTCCACTGTTTCTCCTAGATAGGCTCCATTGAAACATGGAGAGAAATAAGCTCCACCATGTCTCCAAGTTGCTAGGCTCCATTGAAATACCCAATACCCATAATTTTTTGTACATGGGGGGTTTACATTCAAGGTTCACCACTTGTCCAACCTATTATCCCTAGTAGGTTTGGTCTCATGATTCACCACTTGTCCACTCTATGTCATTATATTAAGAGGAATTAGGTGTTAAGGTCCACCACTTGTCCAACCTATAATGTTATAGCTTGAATGGTATTTTTTCTCACCACTTGTAATGCCCATGACATGATTTACATGGGGGTTTTGTTCCAAGGTACACCACTTATCCAAGATAAATCTATTGAAACATAGAGAGAAACAAAGGTCCACCACTTTTCCAAGCTAGGCTGCATTGAAACATGGACCTTAATACCAAATTATTTCTAGTAGCATGAGTGATATTTTGTACATGGGGCGTTTACATTCAAGGTCCACCACTTGTCCAACCTATTTCCCTAGTAGGTTTGGTCCCAATTTCACCACTTATCCACTCTATGTCATTATATTAAGAATAATTGGGTGTTAAGGTCCACCACTTGTCCAACCTATAAGGTTATATATTGAATGGTATTTTTTCTCACCACTTGTAATGCCCATGATATGTTTTACATGGGGTTTTTGTTCCAAGGTCCACCACTTTTCCAAGATAACTCTATTCAAACATAGAGAGAAACAAAGGTCCACCACTTGTCCAAGCTAGGCTCCATTGAAACATGGAGAGAATGATGCTGCACCATTTATCCAAGATAGGCTGCATTGAAACATGGAGAGAAGCAAGCTTTACCATGTTTCCAAGCTAGGCTCCATTGAAACACTCTAGGGGGTTTTATTTCAAGGCCCACCACTTGTTTAACCTATTATCCCTAGTAGCATGAGTGGTTTGGTTTCAAGATTCACCACTTGTACACTCTATGTCATTATATTGTGTTAAAGTCCACCACTTGTCCAACCTATAAGGTTATATCTTAAATGGTATCCTTTCTCGCCACTTGAAATGCCCATGATATGTTTTACATGGGAGTTTCATTCCAAGATCCACCACTTGTCCAAGCTAACCATATTCAAACATAGAGAGAAACAAAGGTCCACGACTTGTCCAAGCTAGGCTCCATTGAAACATGGAGAGAAGGAACCTCCACCATTTCTCCTAGATAGGCTCCATTAAAACATGGAGAGAAGTAAGTTCCACCATGTCTCCAAGATGCTAGGCTCCATTGAAATACGCAAAACCCATGATATTTTGTACATGGGTGATTTACATTCAAGGTCAACCATTTCTCCAACCTATTATCCCTAGTAGGTTTGGTCTCACAATTCACCACTTTTCCACTATATGTCATTATAATAAGAGGAATTGGGTGCTAAGGTCCACCACTTGTCCAGCCTATAAGGTTATACCTTGAATGGTATTTTTTCTCACCACTTGTAATGCCCATGACATGCTTTACATGGGGGTTTTGTTCCAAGGTTCACCACTTGTCCAAGCAAATTCTATTGAAACATAGAGAGAAACAAAGGTCCACCACTTTTCCAAGCTAGGCTCCATTGAAACATGGACCTTAATACCAAATTATTCCTAGTAGCATGAGTAATATTTTGTACATGGGGGGTTTGCATTCAAGGTCCACCACTTGTCCAACGTACTTTTCCTAGTAGGTTTGGTCGCAAGATTCACCACTTGTCCACTCTATGTCATTATATTAATAATAATTGGGTGTTAAGGTCCACCACTTTTCCAACCTATAAGGTTATATATTGAATGGTATTTTTTCTCACCACTTGTAATGTCCATGATATGTTTTACATGGGGATTTTGTTCCAAGGTCCACCACTTGTCCAAGCTAAATCTGTTCAAACATAGAGAGAAACAAACGTGCACCACTTGTCCAAGGTAGGCTCCATTGAAACATGGAGAGAATGATGCTCCACCATTTATCCAAGATAGACTCCATTGAAACATGGAGAGAAGTAAGCTCCACCATGTTTCCAAGATGCTAGAGTCCATTGAAATACCCAAAACCCCTGATACTTTGTACATGGGGGGTTTACATTCAAGGTCCACCACTTGTCCAACCTATTATCCCTAGTAGCATGAGTGGCTTGGTCTCAGGATTCACCACTTGTCCACTCTATATCATTATATTAAGAAAAATTGGGTTTCCATATCTAAATGGATCTTTGCTTGGATAAGTGGTAGACCTTGAGACCTAAATACCCATTCTACACTAGAGCATTGGTTAAGCCTTATACACTTCAAGCATACCTTTAACAACAAGTAGTAGTTATTAGTTGACTTAAGTCTAGTTGAACTCCATGGTATTGAGACTAAGAGAGAGTGTAGCATAAAAAAGAGTCAGGATTTTAATTTGACTTTCTTTCTATTAATGAGTAGATCATAGATGGATTTTGGTATCTAATAAAACCTTAGGGTAGACAATGTAAAAATCATGTCTATTGTTGTGTTTGCATTAAGTGTTCTTGTTCTTTAATTTCAGAACCATTACAGAAAAATGGATTGGCTATATGCTGGCATAAATTGAAGAAAACTATTGAATTACCCATCCAACCTCCTCCAAGACCTTGTCCAAGGAATGAATCACCTCCTTATCACCTACCACTTGCTTTCAAGGACATCAAAAGAGTACTTATCTTGGATCTAGAGGGGTTACTTCTCAAGACAGTTGAAATGAAACATGGAGATTCTATGCCATCTTGGGCTCAACACATGCGACTTGTGGAGGACAAAGATGAAGTTTATCATGTGGTGCGACCAGACGCACAAAGTTTTTTGGATTTTTGTGCTGAATACTTTGAGCTATGGATATGGAGTTGCTATAACTTAACAAGGGTGCAACGCATCACACAAAAGTGTTTTCCTGAGCAGTATACCAAGTTCAAGGTGTTTATGAGTAACAAAAATTGCCAAAATCCAAATATCATGTTAGGATTTACAAGGGTTTATCACAAAAATCTGAGTGATATTTGGAAGATATTTGAGGATTTGGATGCAAACAATACCTTAATTTTTGATGACACTCCATATAGGGTGATGTGGAACATGCCAGGGACATATCTTATATTTCCAAAGATATGGAGGCAAACTTCCGAGCAACTTCAAAACTTCTTGCAGAGAACCATAATTCCATGGTTGGTAGGATGGTTGTATGCAAGAGATAAGAGAGTCTATACATATAACACAATTGTAAATCAGTATAGTGATTCTGAGACAAATTATGTCCTTGGTGTGTACTTGTCAACACGAAAGCATTGAATAAATATGGCTATAAGATGCTTTTTTTATTCTAGTGTGTATCTTTCAACATTTGTATAATTTGATATAGTCTTTTTTTTTTTTATTAAAAGTGTGTCAATTTTATGAACACTTGAATGGAGTGCACCCTACTCTAAGGGGACTTCAATGTACTATTGGAGTGCATCCTATTGTAAGGGGACTCTGATGTATTGCTAGAGTGCACCCAAATTTTTGGGGACTCATTTTTTATTTGATTGGGGCCTATGTTGGGTCATATAGTAAAAGAAATTCATTTTTTGTCAATTCATATCGAGGTTGCATTTATTTGGAACTATGAAAGAATTGATGTTTGATGTCAAAATAAAACTTGTAAGTGTGGATCAGAGAATTCATGGACTTTAAATATGTGAGAGGGATCTTTTTCTTGGGCACAAATGTTTGCTTCAAGAATTTTGTCATTACATACTTTATGTGAAAGAGTTTTAGAACCTAAAAGACTTTGAAAACAAAACTATGGAATCTAAGTGCATGTATTCTTGAATGGCTTGAAAGTTGATGTATACATGCATGTCGCCTTGATGAAGATTTAGATCTGACAAGATGGAAAGATATAATTCTTGGACGTTACCTTTGTCAATTTGGTAATAACATATTTAACTTTCTTTTAATATGGGTGGAAAATATATTATTATGTGCATTTGGAAAATATATTATTATGTGCATATTTAACTTTCTTTTAATATGGGTGGAAAATATATTATTATGTGCATTTGGAACCTAATTGCTTGACCTTCAAACCAAGATTCCTATGTTATTTTTTCATATACTTTTTTATACTGAATTAAGATTGTGGATGCAAGGTCCACCACTTGTTCAAGCTAGATCTAAGAAAGTATATATACTGAGTCTTCAAACTAGTAAACCAGGGGAGAGAGAAGCAGGGTCCATCACTTGTCCAAGCTCATCTCTAGACAACATAGAGAGATGTTATGTCTACTAATTGTCCAATATAGTCATGGAGAAATGATAGAAGGTTGATCCACTTGTCCAACCTATCATCTCTAGTAAAATGGGAGGTTTGGCCTTAAGATTCACCATGTAACCAACATATACTTCATTGTATTATGAAGAGTAGAAAAGAAAAGCTCCACCACTTGTCTAAGGTAGTTCCAAAATCAACATGGAGAGAAGAAAGCTTCACCATTTGTCCAAGATAGGCTCCATTAAAACATGGAAAACCTCATATATGTTGTACATGGAAGCTTTTTTCCAAGGTCCACCACTTGTCCAAGCTAGGATCCATTAAAACATGGATAGAAACAAGGCTCCACAACTCGTCCAACCTTTATAGCTGCGAAGTGTACCGGTTGTCTAAACTAGGCATGGGAAAATAATAGAAGGTCCACCACTTATCCAATATATTATCTCTAATAGCATGGGAGGTTTGGTCTCAAGATTTAGGAATTGGCTGACCTGTATTTCATTGTATTATGATGAATTTGGTTTTAAAGTCAACTACTTATCCAAGCTATAAGTTTATATCTTGAATGGTATTCCTTCCCATCACTTAGAAAACCAATGATATGTTGTACATGGGAGGGTTTGTTCCACCATCCAAGCTAGTTTCATTGAAACATGGATGAAGACAAGCTCCACCATTTGTTAAAGCTAGACTCCATTGAAATCTAGAAAATCCATTCTATGTTGTACATGGGGTTTTTGTTTTAAGGTCCAACACTTGTCCAAGCTAAGATCCATTGAAACATGGAGTAGAGAAACACTCCACCACTTGTCCAAGCTAGGCAACATTGATAGTAGTTGGTTTATTTTGAAGATCCACCACGTGTCTAAGCTAACTCTATTGAAACATAGAGAGAAGCAAAGGTCCACCAACTGTTCAAGCTAGGCTCCATTGAAACATGGACAGAAGCAAGCTCCACCATTTCTCCAAGATAGACTCCATTGAAACATGGAGAGAATCAAAGGTCCACCATTTCTCCAAGCCAAGATCTAGTTGTCCAACCTATAAGGTTATATCTTAAATGGTAATCTTTCTAATCACTTGGAATACCCATGATATGTTTTACATGGGGGTTTTGTTCCAAGATCACCACTTGTCCAAGCTAACTCTATTGAAACATAGAGAGAAGCAAAGGTCCACCACTTGTCCAAGCTAGTCTCCATTGAAACAAGGAGAGAAGCAAGCTCCATCATTTCTCCAAGATAGGCTAGCATGGATAAGTGCACCTTGAAACCAACCTTCCTATGAGGCAATAGAGCATATGCTACATATTTTATGTATGCCCCATGCCTCAAATTAAGAAGTTATAGATTAGAAGTGGACCTTGCTTAAATGTCACATGCAATAAATTAAGGAAAAATAGCCAAGTGGATTGTATTCCTCAATGGATCCTTGCTTTCACAAGTTGTGAACCTTGAGTCACTTTTACATTAACTTGGACAAGTGGTGGACCTAGAAACCAAGCTCTCCATGTTGAGATAAGTTGTAGTTAGGACAGTAGAACATAGAAAACGATAATGGATGCAATATACTCGTCTCCTAATAATCCAATTGATTGAAACCATGGTATTTTAGTTGTTTTCATTGTGTATTGTATGTGCATAAAGTGGAATGAGACCTTAAGAAAACTCAAATTTTTGACAAAATCTCTATATTTTGTACATGATATATTGAAAGTTGTCCAACCTGGGAATTGGGATTTTCCCACTTTACCTAATATGGTCTTACTTTCTTGCTCGCGCAGGCGGCCATCGTCTGCAGGAGAGGTTTTCGTTATAAATTCTATTTTTTTTAATTTTATTTTTTGCATTATCTTAAGAGGTTAGCCATATACAGTAGGCCAACCCCTTTGTACTTGAAGGTTTTGTTTCCATGGTCGGACTCCCGCCAGGGCAGATGCGAAGCATGCAACCCAAGCAAAGCCTGCTAAGCGGCCATGCGTTGCAGAAATTTCCTGCGCTATAGATTTATTTCTATTATCAACTCTTTTTTCGGTTCTCCTGCACGAAAGTGCATCGAGGATAGTCACGATCAATACAAAATCCAAGGACAGAGACGACCCATGCCGTATCAGGCATGGTCCTGCGAGGGCCTCGTCAAGTGGACCATGGATGCAGGGCATGCAACGGCATGAAAGGTCGCCAAAGGTTGTTTCAAAAGTCTTCGGCAAGGCACTTGGAGGCGACACGCGAATTTACAGGACGTGATTGACCTCGGCTAAGGACACACAATGATTATCAAGTTTGAGATTTCATGTTCTTGCTGTTTTCATAGCTTGTTGTATATGATTGTATGAAATTCTATGGATCACATATGACCATGGTTAAGAATACAACAAGCTCTTATGTGCACGAGCAAGGCTCAAACCTCCGCATGGTATATCGGCAAGGATATGAACCGCCTAGCATGCATGAACATGCAACATGCACTCTGGATTTTTTACTCGATCACTTAAGACGCGTTGTGGCTACGCTCCGCACTCGAGACAGGTACCGCGTATTGCTCGACTTGTTGTAGGTGGCAAAGGTGTTCAACAGGGCTGCCACTTTTACAAATGGCGATGCTATTTATTTTGGATTTGCATTTTTGCTACGAACATGGTTCCTAGGGAAAGTCTGTCCGCGTTTTTACTCACGAAAAACTTATCTCATCAAGGACAACCGTAATCAAGCTAACCAGGTCGAGTCTCTTTGCTATGACAATCTGTCGTCAATAGCATTTGTTGGCAATGAGGCCAGACAAAGTTCTATGAAGCAAGGCTTCAATTTATACATCTTGCATTGAAGCTGGCCACGTTTGGCATCTACTATGAACATCCAAAATTGGGCAGGAATCGGAAATTTGTTTGCAGGTAATTTCATATTGCAGGTTATTTCATCACGTACCAGACGATATAGGATATACGAGGGTGTCTGTACAGATATGGCTATGATCCATTTTGGAGCGAGTTTTTCTTTTGACATATCCAGCCACCTGGTTACAGTAGGATGACCAGGTTAGACCATATTCAATTTTGTTTATTTTTCCATGTTTATACATTTCAGTTGGAAAATATTGTTGGTTGTGTAAAGCAAAGTGCTTTGACAATTTTACATAAAGCAAGGCTTCTCCCTGGTGCCACGGTGCTTGCAATCACGAGCAAGGGCACACAAGCCTGAAGAAATTGGCCAAATAGGGGATCTCAGCTCTTAGACTCCCTACCAGTCTAAACTGTACAAGGTACTTACGGAGGTGGTTCTCACGGTGAAAGCCTTCACTCTCTGCAAGGACTTCCATTCTTTATGCAAGGAATGCTAGTGACGTGAATTCAATTCTACCGCTTCATGCATTACGCTTTCGCTAACACACTCGCAACTCTGTCAAGGCCAGAGTACAGATGGATTGTTGGTTGTTATCAACACTCAACAATACTAAAAAGAACCTAAAATTTTGACTAGATTCAACGGCAACGTGCCCCTTTCAAGTCATCTTCATACAATCACGCCCCTACACGGTAGATGATCAAGATTTAACTTGTGTTTTCTGTTGCCTCTCTCAATGAGAGCGTTATACAGGCAAATTGTGGAATGCTTATAGGATAAGCTGCAAGTCAGGCATAAGATGCGTAAGGACACACATCTTGGGTACACACTCTACAACCTTAAGGAAAGTTCCTCAGCCCAGCATGTTCTTCTTCTCTCTCTCTCTCTCTCTCTCTCTCTCTCTCTCTTTAAGGGAATAATATAACAAGCTTTTAATACATATTCTGCTCGTGAGTCAGCTTGAGCCAAGGCGCTCTAACTCACAACTAGCACATGATTCAGATGCTACTCAAATTAGTCTTCATCGGTTCGTCGATTGAAAACTATTTTGCAGAAGGGGTATGAGCCAAACAGGCTAAGCGCCGATGTCCTGACAAGGGTAAGACCCAACTACTGGCATTCTTGGGGTGATTGTTTTCAAGATATACCCACGGAAGTACACATCGACGTTAATGGACAAGCAAGAGTCTTGTCATTACGGATGTTTAGGGTGTCATTTTTGCACTACATGTTTTCAGTGCGACACTCAAGTTGAGTTTTTGATAATCTTAAACTCACATCAGCTGCTCTCTACCACGGAGTATAGACGCAGCAATCATTTGCGGCAGCATGGCTGTCCATCAGAGATCGGTAGTTCACTTGTGTGGGTCTCCTGCTCTCTCTATAGCACTACGGAGTGTCTATGGACATACTGTTTTGGGGTAAGACCCGACAGGTGATTGCTACATCACCCCATAGGCATTAAGGATCACCGTTTGATCTGCATTGAGGGTCACAGTTGATCTCTCCCAGTTATACTTTGAAGGAAAGAATTACGCAATCTACCACGTGGTAGCAGAAGAACACACTTTTCAAGTTGATTCCACTCAATCTGTACACGGTTAACTATGTTGGTTACCGGTATCTGCTAGTTGAGCAGTTTCTACAAAGAGTCTTATCAAGGGGTTTGACTACGTAGATTCTAATCCAAGAGCTTGGATTGCAAAGGCAAAAACCAGGTTTCCCAGTGCAATGCTGTTTGTTTTTTCAGGTAGGGGACGTGCTCCTCCCCATTTGAATACGGGTAAGTGAACATTACGTTCGAATCTCCAGGTATGCATCTATTGATTTGGTGTTATTCCATTTTTAGTATGCTTTGTTTGGTTTTTCAAGACGTATAATTACGTTTGAATGTTACAGAGTCATGCCAAGGGCATGTCGGCACAAAGTATTTTGGGCCAAGTAGCCAATCTATCTTTCTGCCTTATGCTGTTACGAACCTACTTGTAGGGTTCAATTTGGCACATGTTGTCACATGGGATACAACATGGTCTAGGAACTCAAGGAGTGCGGTTTAGCCAGTGTGGAGCAATGAATGAGGGTCCCTCTCATTCCTGTCGTAAAGTGTTTAGAGCTACCTCTACACACAAGTACATCTTATACTTGTAGGATGTTCTTTTTCAGACATCCTTAGTTGAAACATATTCCACATGTGGCAAATATGAGTCTCTGGGACTGACACTGGCGCCCCTATTTCAAATATGTGTCACGACAAAGTCCTTAAGTGCTGGTCACATCTGTTTTCTAGACCATTTTTAGCACGACGTATCAGGAGCAATTTCGTGGCCAAAAATTGTCCCGGATACTTAGAATGACTTGTTAAGGTACAAGTATTGCTAAACAACATTACAGATGGCTGTTTACACATATAGCAAATGAAAAAGTTTCATTGTTTGTACCTAGACGTGATCACTGTTTCACCTTCTATTATGGTTCAAACATTTTAGCAAGGCTTGCAAAAGATTGCAACTGAAAGTATTTACTTTCTTTTCAGAACTATTTACAATCCTCTTTAATGTATGCTAGCTGCATCACATTTGCCACAAGTTGAAGGCAAGGATCACCATGGTTATACAGGTTCGGATCTGTTTTTGCTAAATGCATGCACACTAGGTGTTATGGGCCCTAGTGTTTAGCAAAGGCTGATTTGGAACGGCATGCATATTCCTCAGGTTGTTGCTTATGAAGCATTTTGCACTCTATGTGCACTATCTCTATGAGATTACTTTTAAATCCACTAATGCACCAATAGAGGTCATTGCTCGGTTTGGGTGTTTCTGGATTTTCTCAAGTTAACCACGATGGTTATTTTGGACATTGTTTGATTTCTTCACCAATGTTAAACACTACTGTGATTTCCAGGTTTAACAGTACATCTGGAAGATGTCTGTAAACCGTGAGGAAAAGACACCTCGTACTGTCAGTTATCCAAGGGGATAGGCAGATTACAAAGATTACAAAGAGTAATCTTGTGCTAAAGGATCTGCTAAGAGCATACGTTAACACAACACATTTCTAAATAGATGATTTTCTCCCTATTCTAGAATTTGCTTAAGTACGATTTTCGACTTTGAACACCTCTTGTGGTGGGGTTGGAGATTGTGTCAATACTTTCATACATCAAGGACTTACCAGGTGTGCTGACAGAGCATGTTGGCAAGTAACCTTCATTAGGAATGAACATGTAACGGACTGTTCAAGATACTCAGGCGAGTAGGAAATCTAGCTCACAACTGCATGGAAAGTTATGCCAAGGTTTCCTTGCATTATTCCAGTACCTTCAGAAGATCTGAAAACTGGTTATGCCTTTGGACAACTCTTAGTTGTGGTTCCTCCTTTACAGTACTCAAGTGAGTTATAAATAGAGTTACCATTTAAACCCAAGTGACTCTTAGTTGTGGTTACTCCTTTACAGCACTCAAGCGAGTTATAAATGGAGTTACCATTCAGACCCAAGTGGTTGCAAACGGACAACAATGTTGAAAATCAAAACATTCATCTTGGTTTCATTGAACCTCCTCACTGCACCAATTATCGGTCATACAGACAACTGGCTCACTTATGGGACGTCAATAAAGAGAACACCAGTATTCTTAAGAAGATGTTACTACTTGTGTTTTCGAGGACGAAAACTCTTCTTTAAGGGGGAAGTAATGTCAGGACATGGGTCCTGTACCCTAAGAACTAGGCTAGGCAAGGATTACAGCCAAGGCCCGGGCTAGGCAGTGTGGACAGGGGATCCGTCTAGGGCAAGGGGCTAGGAGCCCACCTATAAAGGGAGGTTGGGAGGAGGATCCAGGAGAGCCTAGTTGCCTAGTTTCTTACACCCTAGATTCCCTCATCAGTCCTATTAGGCCATGAAATCTATGTTAGGCTCAAAAATTTCCAAAATCGGATTCCTGTTGCTCATTTTGCAAGAATTTTGCAAAAGTAAGCTTGGCCGCCTAATTTGGCCTTCCCGCTTCCATCTTCTGATTTCGTTGAAAATTTTTGTGCTTGTCCGCCTTGTCTTTCTGATCACCATCGTGTCTTCCATTTTTCCATTTGAGCTTTCATGCTATTTATTATTAATTTTGACCTTTTTATTTAGAAAAATCAAAGAAAATAGAAAAATGCTCTAAAAAAGTAAAGTAAAATCCAGTAATTAAGAAAATTCCTTGAAAACCACAGATTTATTGTTTTTTGATGGATTTCTCCATTTTTAGGCCTTCTTTTTGATAAAAATGATGAAAAAAAACACAAAAAAGGACTATTTTTGATGATTTTCTGATAGTATATACACTATTTACACTCATCAGGAAGATATTATCAGTGAATTTTCCCTTGTTGATGAATTATAAGGGCATTATTAGGTAGTTTTGTAAAAAATCACACGTTAACATGAAACTTTTTCCTCCCTCTTCAAACATTGTCCTTAATTACTTAGTATTTAGTAGTACCCTTTCACCCCTCCTAGATGGCGTTCTCCAGGACAACTACGTGGATGGGTCGAACAATTGTGTCTATGCATAGCCGTGATTGGATCTACCATGATATGAAGATCAATGCAATTCGACTCAATATGTTGTGCAAGAGTTGGGTCTTGAGTAAATAACTCAAGGGTTTCCGATGTCGAGGTTTGCTGCTGGTGTCTTCCAAAGAGCAAATCTTGTGGCCTTCATGCTCTCTGTTTGATAGTACCATCAGGGTGTTTAAGCACGCTGATTGCTGAACTGTTGGGAGCACTTTAGACGATTGTCGAGCTTTTTCTCTCCATTCATAGCTCGGTCTGCTTGGTGCATGGTTTTTGAGAGTCTGTTGAGACTTAACTAGCCACTGTTTGATTGGTTTTGCGTTGTGTGGAGAAGATATGTGCTCCTTTTTCTTCCAAACCTTTTTCATGTTAGGCTCCTTCATCATAGATGCTCGATTCTGTGCTCGAATCCTTGGAACCGTCTTCTGTGTCTTTGGTGAAATTTTAGGCACCCAGATCTGATTTGGTTTATCCACAAGTTGTGCTTTTGGTACCCAAATTTTCCCGACTCCTTGCATGCTGCTTGTAAAATTTGTTTGTCGAGGGGATGGAGAAGATTTTCTTCGTGGATTGGTACTCTATTGCATCTTTTCCATTTCTCTTTGCTAGGTGCAATAGGAACAATGAGTTGCCCTCCCTTAAGTGATAGCTTTAGCTGATTTGTATCCCAATCTGGTACTGCTTTGTATGTACGTATCCAAGGGATGCCAAGAATCATAGTCTCATTCATGTGTTCATCTGGCAAGCAGACAAACTGATGCGGACATGAACATCCATGTACTACCACGTTCAAGTTGACCACTCCCAATGTTGGAGTCGGATTCTTGTTGCATCCTTTGATTGTCATTATTCATGCAGTCAATGCTTGATTTGTTGCTTTCTTGTATGTGGAATAACTGACTGCATTCACTCTAGCTCCTGTGTCTACCAAAGCATTGGTGCTATGATTGTTGAGCTGTACTTTGATGCGGAGATCTGTAGTAGCAGGCTACACTGTCACTTTCACAGGACACTCAGTTAGTACAGTTGGTCTGGTCTGGCTCACACTGGACGGACTCCCTATGGGCAGTGACACGTGGCAGGATACGGATGGTGGTCTAGTGGACATCGTGGCCAGGTCACCACCACCACTCACTTTGGAGATTGGCTTAGGCGGCTGACATTTATGGGCCGTTGGGTCATTATCATCATCTGCTTCACATCTTTTCACGTAATCGTTTAGAGGAGTCTACAAACAGAGCACTTCTTCACCATCCCGACACATCTGAGCCTCGACACCCCCATTGTACCTGTGAGTCTTGGGCTAGAGCTGAGTGTGCTGCCACGCCAGAGTTTGTATCAGTCTTTGAGATAGTCAAGTTATATGTTCTGGTCTGCTATTATGCCTTTGTGAGCTCTGTTGATGGCTATTGTTTCCTTTCTTTTCAGTCTGTTTGAGTGAGATAGTCACGCACATTGCACTGAGGACCACCCACTGTAGAGAGCACGACACATTATCCGCGCTACAGGTGCTCTCATTTTCGCAATCACAGTGGGACCTCAAGTGAAATATCACTCTGTGAGGTGCAAATCTTGAAGCTTCTATCTAGCTTCGCCTACCTTGCCTAGCTTCGCGGACCTTGCCTTGCACTGTTCTCCTCTCGCCTAGTCCAATTGGTCTAGTCCTCTCTCGCCCTAGTCATCTCTTGCCTTGGTCCAACCTGTCCTCGTCCCTGGTCTAGACCTCCTCGACCCTGGTCTAGTCCTCCTCGTCCCTGGTCCAGCCTGGTCTAGTCACTTGCCTGGTCTAGTAGAGTCTAGACCAGTCTTCAGCAGCTCAAGGTTTTCTTGCCCAAAGCTTGGTTGGTTTGGTGGTCCTTGCATGACCCATACAAGGCGGTCAGTTGAGCGTCAAAGCGCACTCCTAAGTCCTCTGAAGTACTACAACAGAAGACGACCCTTGGAACCTGTTAGAAGTCCATCAACCTCATCACCCATACCTCCACATACGACATCACCCATTCCTCCCTCCGGTTCCACATCTTCTAGATCACCTTCTCCAGTAAATCTCTCTCCTATTCTGCTACATCAGGCTTAGCAAGGGGCCATGGAGTTGTTGGCTAGCGTTTTGGCTAAGGTAAACATCAAGTTCCCTACATTCAAAGGACTCTCCTCAGAAGATGCTGATGACCATGCAAGGAGGTTTGTATCTCTCTGTAGGGGTCGTGGTCTTAACAGGGAAGATGCTTATTTGGTACTCTTTCCATCCACCTTGGATGGATTAGCAGACAAATGGTACAGCCAGTTTGCAGAGAACCATTTTGCAACTTGGGCGACCTTAAGACAACAATTCTGTGCAACTTTCAGGCCAGGTGACTACCAGGAGAAGGTGTTGGATGAGTTGGCCAACATGGTGCTCCAGCCAGAGGAGACTTTTGCAAAACTTATGACAAAAACCAAGTCTCTGGTTGCCAAGCTTCCCCAGCAACCAGTTGCATTTATGGTTAAGAAGTGGGTAGAGAAGGCGCTTCCCAAAATTTCTTAGCAAAAACTACGAGAGAGTCTCCGACCCGACGCCACTCTGGAGGAGTTCATTGCAGCTGCTACGAGGATAGAGGGGGCTAGGAAGCTGTTCTCCAACCCCCCTCACATAGAGACCCCCTCTGTGTTTTTGGAAAGTCCTTCTGATCCTTTAACTTCTTTACGCAGGGAACTGGAAGCCCTAAAGTTACAGCGAGCTCTTCAAGAGGAGAGGTCCTTCTCTCTTAGACAGGAGACGCTTCCACATCACGAGGCATTGGAACAGATGAAGCGTGAGCTAGAAGAGCTGAAGGGTCAGCAAGAGACTAAGGCTACGGTTTGGTGTAGCTCATGCTTCTCTCCAGGGCACCCTCCACAGGAATGCCCCCTTCGGGTGTACTGCCACTTTTGTGAAAAATCTGGACATGAGGACAAGGACTGTTACTACCTCAAGGGATTGCGAAAAATACAGCAAAGTCTTGGTCCTACTCTTCAACAAGGGCTAGCACCTGCATCCAATATGGTTTCTCCTTGTGGACATCCACACCATATGCCACCTTTGCTGACAGCCCCTCCTATGCAAGGTATGCCAAGTACTTTTCCGTCTCAGAGCTTTTATCATAACCTTTCTCCCTCATCACCTCAAAGCTTCTACGCCTCCACCTCAAACTCAATGCACCAAGAGCAGGGACCACCTCGCCCTTCGACTCGCCCTTTGAATCGACCCATTTTGTGCTACAGATGCGGGGAATATGGGCATTACCAAAGCAAATGCCCCCTGCTAGAAGGGTCCCCTCCTTGCTGTCATTGCCCTGAAATGAAGGATCACTACAATAAGGATTGCCCTAAACTTCGTGCATCCACGGCTTCGAACTCAAGTCAAAACCAGAATGAGTTTGCCTTTCCCAAGATCAACTTGATAGCAGTGAGCACCGTTTCTCAGCCGCCACCTTCTACCCACGTGGTTACCCCTCAAAATAAGCCAGCGCAGTTGGCAGAGGAGCCATCGGGCGTCCTCACCCAGGCCCAGAGAGCCGCTCTCGGTCTTAGCATTCCATCAAGTTCAACTCCCCCACACATTCTCACACCAGTGGATACCTTGCATGCAGCTGTTAACAAGCCATCCCCGAGTGCCATGAAAGAATCCAAATCTTTGCTCTCAGATATTAATGAAGCTTTCTTGGAAGCAGTTTTCGATCTACAGAAGATCAAGGTACCAGAGGAACAACAGGTAGAAAAAGAGAAGCTTACAGCAGAGACAGTCTTGAAGAACACTTTCCAACAAGTGTCCCTCTATGACATGTTGCGGCTAGATGCAAGTTTTAGAAGTGACACCCTTGCTGTTATTCAATCACTTTACCCCAGAGCAAGTCCTAGCGGCGGGCACCTCCCAGTGCGACCATTAGAGCCTTATATGATATCCAATCCCGCTGCTCCACTCACTGGTTATAGAAACCCTCGCCTGACAATGTCCATTTTGGGTTGGCATTTTTCAGGAGTGATAGTGGATGGTGGATCTAGCATCAACCTGATGCCCGAGTTACTATGTTAGCTCTAGGTCTACAGCCTACTCGCCCTGCTCCCTTCACAGTTACATTGGCCGACCAACGGATAGTATACCCAGTGGGCATCGTGGACAATGTGCCTCTGCAGGTACAAAACTTTACTTTTAACTTGGATTTTGTGGTGGTTTGTCTTCCCCAGGTTGAGGGCGGATTTCCCTTGCTTATTGGAAGACCATGGCTGCGCACACTAAAGCACTCCATGATTGGGGAAACGATGCAATGTGGATACATACTTCTGGCTCCCTAGTGTAACCCAATCTCTTAGAAGGAGGTATGGATCCCGTGGTGCAGCAAGTTTCTTTGTCAATGGAAACCAACCCTGAACATGAACAACCTACTCCACCTGACGGGTCAGATGAGGATCTGTTGGAGTGGTTGGATGCTACCAAGTCTATGCCTTGTTATGGAGTCTCTATTCACTCTTTGCCTAAAGGTATACCCTTTTCAAATGTTTCCATAGTTACTAAACTTAATGAGCCACCTGAGCCTTTGAAGAAGCATAGAAGCAGGAAGAAATCTCCTCGACAAGAGTTCACTCCTTCTCAAACATCAACCCCTTTGGTGTCTCCTTCTTCTTCGACCAGAAGAAAGCTCTCCTCTATGTCTAGCAAACTCCCTTCTCAGAGCCCGTGCTACAAGATGAATTCCAAGATCATGATAGCTGTCTTGCTCATGATAGCTATCTGCTCCTTGCTTGTACCTATCTACCCTTACCCCCTCGACCTTACCCACAATCAGAATACCCACATCCTTAGGGTTTATAGTTGTGGCAAAGAGATCATCAAGAGCGCCAAAAATTGTTGTTTCCATCATCTACAAGACAGTCACCAAAACAATAGAGAGCAGGCACTAATGTTGTCCCATGCTGCTGTAGGCTCCTGGTGGTAGGCCCTCCTCCATTGGTGCCGGCTCCTACAGAATCGTCCCTTGTTGCCGATTCCTGCATTCTGTTGTTCAGCAGATGAAATTGTTGCTTTCCACAGGCACAAGCATGATGATCACCTGTGTGGTAGGGCGGTGTCGCCTTGGCATATCTTTTCTCATATTGACTTTGGGTTGTAATCAGTAACAGTAAGCGATGGTGAAGCTTAGTATAACTCACCGGCCGCTTCTAAAGCGGTAGATTGTAGCAAGAAGCTTAAACGGAAATTGCAGGCTGGTGGAGGAGATCAAGCTCCATCATCCCCGACCACTCCTTGTCCCCCTACTCACCCTCGTCCCATTGCCCAGCTCTTGCCCTATTCACCCCACCCCCTCCCTGCCCTCCCCTCGCCCCCTACCCACCCCTCTTGCACTCCCCCCTAACCAACCCCCTCATCCTAGTCCCTCCCCCTCACCCCCTCGCCCCTTGTCTATCCCTCTTGCCCCCTACCCACTCGCCCTCACCCCCTCACCACACCTCGCCCTTGTCTATCCCACTCGCCCTCACCCCCTCACCAGACCTCGCCCTTGTCTCTGCCCCTCTCCCCCTACCCACTCGCCCTCGCCCCCTCACCTTCCCCTTGCCCCTACCCACCTCCTCACTTACTCTCACCCCTACGCAGTTCCCTCGACCCTATCCAGCCCCCCTCGCCCCTACCCTCCCCCTCACCTTCCTCTTGCCCCTAGCCAGCCCCCCTCGCCCCTACCCAGCCCCTCTCGCCCCTACCATCCCCCTCTCATTCCCTCGCCCCTACCCAGCCCCTCTCGCCCCTACCCTCCCCCTCACATTCCCTCGCCCCTACCCCACCCCTGCTCTCCCCTACCCACCCCATCTCGCCCCTATCTAGTAAACCCTTCCCCTCGCCCCTATCAAAACTTCCCCACCCCTCCCAGTCTCATCTTCCCCACTCCGCTGATCCACATTGGGCCTTTAGTAGCCTTAAGCTTTCCCCTCACTATTTAGCAGGCAAACAGCCGGGGATGCGCTGCAACCTTGCTTCTTCCATCTTCAGAACCCACAGAGTCACCACCTAAATCGAAGTTTGCTTGGAAAGGTGAAGTCTCTGACCCCTCAATCACCCTAGTAATATGAGTATGCTTAGGTCTTTTTTGCGCGGTCAGAAGTTCCTCTGCAGCCGCATAAGCTGCCTTCCTTTCCTCAAGAGAATCATGCGACCACTCCATACGAAAACTTCAATTGCACAATCAAGCACAAAGCACTTTTTTGATTCTAACAAATCCTTTTTCAGAGGTGTAGCATCTAATTCAAGCAATTTTTCTTCTTCCACGATGTAAAACTTTCTAGTAAACGTATTAGAAACAAGATCATCTTCAGAAGCCTCAAGCTCCCTTTGCAACCCAAGAATTCTCGTCAAGGAGTCTGCATTTCAATCTGCTTCATGAACCCTTGATGCTCATCCTCAACAACTACGACTGGCCTCTGGAACTCCTTCACAAGCCTCTCGTATGCCTCCTTCAGAGCAACTACACTTCATTGGTTTTCAGCTCGAGAAGTGCCAAGAGTTTGCTGCAGCTCTTCACACTCTACTTGGAACTTCTTAGAATTCTCTTGAACTGTCATCATCTCTGCATAAGAATCCGCCATCCTCTGTTCGAGCAGAGAAACCTCCTCCTCCAAGTGTTGAATTCTCTTGCCAGCTGCAATCATTTCTTATATGGGTGGGCCAAGCACCTGCTTCAAGAAAGATGTACATGCGGTACCTATTGGTTTTATCTCACAGTTTTTCAGTATTTCCTAGTTTTTCACTATTTCCTCTCACCGAGACGGTGAGCGGTCTTGTGGCGGGCAACCTGTAGTAGCAGGCTACAATGTCACTTTCACAGGACACTCAGTTAGTACAGTTGGTCTGGTCTGGTTCACATTGGATGGACTCTGGTTCACACTAGACGGACTCTCTGGGCTGGGCTGGGCAGTGACATGTGGCAGGATAAGGACGGTGGTCTAGTGGACATCGTGGCCAGGTCACCACCACCACTCACTTTGGAGATTGGCTTAGGTGGCTGATATTTATGGGCCGTTGGGTCATTATCATCATCTACTTCACATCTTTTCACGTAGTTGTTTAGAGGAGTCTACACACAGAGCACCTTTTCACCATCCCGACACATCTGAGCCTCGACACCCCCATTGTACCTGTGGGTCCTGGGCTGGAGCTGAGTGTGCTGCCATGCCAGAGTCTATATTAGTCTTTGAGATAGTCGAGTCATATGTTCTGGTCTGCTGTTGTGCCCTTGTGAGCTCTGTTGATGGCTATTGTTTCCTTTCTTTTGAGTTTGTTTGAGTGAGATTGTCACACACATTGCACTGAGGACCACCCACTGTAGAGAGCACGACACATTATCCGTGCTACAAGATCCATTCCATCTAACCAGTCGTCATCTGTTGAAACTGCGTCTTTAGGTAATTCCCATTGTTGATCATTTAGTTCCAAAGTGTTGATGGGAATCGGTATTTGTTGATTCTTGAGAGCAGCTTTACGCTTGAGCACCCGAAGTCTAGCTTCCTCTTGGGCTTCATCAATAACCTACTGTCGCTTCATCTTCCTTTGTTTAGCTGCATGCATTCTCTCTCGCAATTCATTGGTTAGTGGCAAATTGTATTTCTTTAAACGACATCCACTAATCCATTTAGCCATTGGTTCACCATCTATGGTTGACAATTTTACTGCTCCACTTGGAGATAAATGGTCCATTTCCCTTTTTCTTAAACTTGGGAATGTGTTGCTTGAGGGAATAGACTAGAACTAAGTCCCCTTTCTTGAAAATTTGGTGATTAAGTGGGAATCGAAAAACTGTTTTTGTTTCCTCTTTTGTGCATAGATATGAGCTACAACAGTTAGCCTTTGCTTGTCTAGCTTTTCCAAATCTTCAAGTCTTTCTGACAAATCATGTCCAGTCCACTCGAGAGTCTGTGCTACCCTTAATGTTGGCAATAAAAATTCTATTGGTAGTATGGCATCAAGACCATAAACAAGGTTAAAGGGTGTAGCATTTAAAGTTGTTTTGAATGAAACTCGATAAGCCCATAGAGCAGCATGGAGATTCATTTCCCAGTCTGGCCTTCCTGAACTAACCACTTTGGTGAGTACAGGGCTAAGAATTTTATTCGTATGCTCAGCTTGTCCGTTTGCTTGTGGGTGATAGGGAGCTGATTTGTTATGGACAACCATAAACTCATTTAGCAGATACTCTATTACCTCGTTGAGAAAATGAGTTCCCCGATCACTGACAATCTCTATTGGTAGTCCATACCTTACAAATACATACTCGTATAAGAATGCAACAGTGGTTCTGGCATCATTCTTTTGAGTCGCTTTAGCCTTGGCCTATTTGGTTAAATAGTCCGTAGCTACAATGATATATTGAGCTTGGGTTCTATAAGTAGGTGGTTGTATTGGTCCCACAAAATCTATACCCCATCTTGCGAAGGCTCTGGTCCCCATCATTGGTGTTAAGGGCATGCTATCTACCCGTGTTGGCATTTTTTCTCGTTGACAAGCATCACACCTGCGAACATATTCTTTGGCATCTGCAAAAAGTGTTGGCCACCATATGCCTGCCATCAAGATTTCTCTTGTGGTGGTCTCACTAGAAAAGTGACCTCCAGCTAATCCAGCATGTGCTTGTTCTATAATCGGAATATACTCGTTTTCATTTGCACAAAGACGCAAATGTTGATCCTTACCTCTCTGATACAATTGGTTTCCAATGAGAGCAATGTTTCTTGCTTCCGTTTCAATTGCTCTTTGACGACGTTTACTCATATCCTCAGGAAATGTTCGACTTGATAATTAAGTAACCAGATAGTTACTCCACTTAGGAACAGGTGACATTTGAAACAATGTTACATGAGTAATGGGTTGTTGTTTTTGACATTGAGGGCAACCTCTTACAAAAGATCGAACATCTCTCCTCATAGTCGGCCAAAATACTCCAAGTCTTAAGATTTGTTGCATAGTTTGGTCTTCCGCAAAGTGAAGTCCCACTATGGTAACATGTGCTTGACTTAGGTACCGATCCCTTTCTTCAGGGTTAATGCATAAAAGCAATATCCCGTCTCGATTCTTTTATATAGCCTCCTAGCTATTGATACGTAGCCGATTTCTCGATTAAATCAACTGTGATAGGAAGTGGTGAATCCACTTGAGCTATTGTCATCATTGACACAATTTTTTCAGACCATCTAGGTATCATTTCCACGGAGAACAAATAGGCATCTGGTAGATCATCATCTACCCCTTTTGGTGATTCCCCCGAAACAATCCTGGACAAATGATCTGCTCTTTGATGTGTAGTGCCTTTTTTTATAACCACAGTGAAATCAAATTCGAGAATGATGAACCATCTCACTATTCTTCCTGTGCTGCATGGTTTGTTGACCAAATATAACAACGCTTGGTGGTCCACAAAGAACACAAACTTGTTGGCCAATAGGTAATGTCTATACTTTTTAACGGCATAGATCATTCCTAGTCCTTCTCTTTCAGTGGTGGTGTAATTCTTTTCTGCCATATTCAGTTGTCGGCTTGCATAAGAAATAGGAAAGTCAATTTTTCCATCTCCTGGTCGGCGGGCTAGTATACAACCAATAGCAAAATTTGAAGTATCTACGTGTACGCGGAATACCTTATCCCAATCGGGTGCTTTCAATATTGAAGCTGAGGTGAGAGCTTGCTTAAGCTTCATGAAGGATTCTTCACATGCCTCGGTCCATTCAAAGTGCGTAATCAAGCTATACATGGGTTTTGCAATTATGACATACATGTAGATGAACCGTCGGTAATATCCCCAATGTCCCATGATGTCTTGTACCCCTTTGACTGTTGTTGGTCTAGGCAAATCAGCAATGACATGAATCTTTTCAATATCGGTAGCAATGCATTTTTTAGACACTATATGTCCAAGAATTTTTCCTTGTCTTCCCATAAATGTGTACTTTTCAGGGTTTAAGCAAATCCTGTAAAGTCTACATTTCTCGAATACCTTTTTGAGCTGTTCAAAATGATTAGCTCGGATTGAAGAATGTACACATAAATCATCCATGTATACTTCCAAGAATTTCTGAAGATACTCTTTAAAAGCATGGCTCATCAATCTCTGAAATGTGGCTGGAGCATTAGTTAACCCAAATGGCATAACCCGATAGAAAAATATACCCCATTCTGTTGCAAAAGTAGTTTTGTGCTGATCTTTTGGGTCAACCAAAAGTTGATTGTATCCCGAAAAACCATCTAGGAAGCTGTAAGCTTCTTTTCCTGCCACTCGTTCTAAAACGTGCTCAGTTATCGAAAGAGGAAAGTTGTCTCTAATGGTAGCTGCATTCACTTTTTTGAGATTAACGCACACCCGTAATTTCCCATTCTTCTTAGGTACTACCACAATTGGGGACACCCAATTAGTGTGTTCAATTTTGTAAATGAATTCAGCTTCCTTTAGTTTTTCAATCTCTTCTTTGACCTTCCTGGCAAATGTTTCGTTATAAGTGTATGGTCTCTGTCTACTTGATTTCGCATCATCTCTCATGGGTATGGTATGTTGGCAGATTTCTGGATCAACACCCTTGAGATCCTTGTAAGACCAAGCAAAGATATCCAGGTATTCCTTTAACAAGTTTAGCAAAAGCTTTTCTTCTTCTTCTGTTAGGTCATTCGCAATGTAAGCTGGTCTAGGCTCTTCTCCTGGTTCAGCCAAGTCTATCCTTTTAGCTTTTTCAGGTCCTTCGTAAGACTCGCCTTGTTTCCGTAGTTCCCTAACAGGTTGTTCGATTATGATTTTCCAATCTTTGGAGAGTATACTTTTTGTAATGGGATGGAACATGCATTACATCCTTCCCATCCTCTTCTGTGGTTTCCATTTCGGTGGTGTATATCTCCTTTAGAGATTTTTTCAACTCTTAATATTTCCTTTTCCGCTCGACTCTGGTCATGAGTGGTTTTTTATCCCGATGTTCTTCTTGAGTACCCTTGTTTTTCTCGATGTCTGAGACATTTTTGAGTTTCCGTTCGAAGGATATCTGCCAGTTATTTTGTCCTTGACACAATCATTGGCATCTATCTGCATCAGGAATTGTGTTTTAATGGAGACTGATGGCATAGGTCATGCTTTGACAATTTTAGTGTCCCTCTTTCTTCTATACCATTTTTGTCTTCTTGATTTCTGGTTTGGAAAGTCAAAAAACTTTTCCTCCCTTCCTCTTAAGAGTAGTTGGGCTCTCGTATGTTCTTTTTCGGATCCCGAATCTTCTGAGGTAGCTGAGTGTTCATCCAACTCATCAGTTGCATCGTAATAGAGGTCGGAAAAGACTTCTTGAGCTTTCATCAAGTCCTTTGTTTCCTCATCCTTATTTTCAATGTTAAGGACTGACATCATTTGGATGGGGATTATGTCGTAGCCATCCTCATTGCAAAATTGAGTAGGCATAGACGTATTCACACATACATCCATTGTCGCTAAGATTTGAGTCCACTCAAATGGTTTGAATAAATGCTCTGCGAAGGGTTCAGGTATGTAGGCTTCCTTTGTACAGTCCCTTTCTATGATACATTCCTCTCGTCTTAAGCTTCCGTTTTCTGAAGCTCCGCACATCCAAATAGGAGTATCTTTGTTTAGCCAAGATGGAAGTTTAGTTTCAGCCAAAGAGACTGAATCAAACTCTTGGATTGGTGTTTTCAAGACGTCTCTATAGGTGTGGTCCTTTAGATTGACCCTTGTTATAGATCCCACTTGCTTTAAGTACACATAGTCGTTTCCCCAATCTTGGATAAGCTGTACCTGTTGCATGAAAGGTCTTTCCAATATGATTTCATAGTTGAGTTTTTTCCCAAAGTCTACTATGGCAAAAGTGTGTTGATATTCAATTCCACAAGAGTTGGCTATCACTTTTTCTAGTAGGCCTAATGGTCTTTCAATGTCTCTGTCAGCCAACTGTAATTTCATTCGCGTTTGTCTAATGGCTGGCTGTCCCCAGGATTCCCATACTGCTTTAGTGGCTATGGCTATGCCCGCTCCACTATCCAGTATTGCCATGGTTTCAATGTCATTATATTTCACTGGGAGGGTACTATTTCCTTCTTCTCCTTCATAATATTCTCCGACCTTGTTCATAGGAACTGATAGTATCTCTTTGTATTCCGTTTCATTTTTCGAGTTTCCCAGATTCTTAGAGATTAACCCCGTTAACCCCACCTTCTCTAGGGTTTTCTGTAAATCATTCCATAAGTATGGCCTGATTTTCAACAGTTCTCCCAAAGTAAGAGTGCATTGGATAGCTGTAGACATGATTGAGTGAATGTTGTCCACTTCTAGGGTCTGTTTGGCTTTGTTTACTTGAGTGGTCTTGCAAATGGTGGATTCATCTTCGTTATCTCCCAAGTAAGAAGGTAATGTTTTTAATGTCAAAGGTTTAGACATTCCTGAAGCCTCTGATCCACGATCCCCATACAAGGATTGTAAATCCATGTTCATATCAGATGGTAGGTTATCTAACCAGACTTCCTCTATAGGAGCTGACTTTAAAGTTAGGCTCCCATCATTGATCTCCCTTACCTTTTCCCATAAGTGTCCTGGCCAGTCTTCCTCCATGAATGGAATTCCGTCTAAGGCATCTTCACTGTCTGGCATTAGGAGCTCTGGTTCATTTGTTTCAAGATGGGGTTCTGCCACCACATCGGATTTTGCTTTCGTTTCTTCTACCGCAAGCTCTTCCGGTTTTGCAATACTTTCAAGCTTGGGTTTTTGTTTATCTAGCATTTCCTGCATGATTCTTACTAAATTTTGATAAGCTTCCAGCTTAGCTGTTTCCATGTCTGGGGATGAATAGTTTTTCCATTTGTTTACCATGTTTTGGCATGCTTTAAGTCCTGTTTGGTAGGCTTCCAAGGCGGCATTGATAGGCTCAAAAATTTTATCACTAGAATGGATCCTCCAGATTTCACGGTTGTTTCCTTGAATTCAATGCCAGTTTCTTTTGACTTGTCTTGGGCTAGAATTTTTGCTTTCTCTTCGTTTTCAACCCGTTGTTTTTGTTTTCTCATCTCATATCTTTTGCTTCTGATCCTTTTGATTCTTTGAGAAGAAATTTTTCGTGTTCTCTGAATCATTAGAGGAATTGTGTTTCTTTTTCTTTGCCTGGGCTCTAGTGATTACCTTGATTGGAACAATCGGTTCGCTCTCTGATGAGCTACTAGGCATCACTTGAAGTGGGTTGACTACAGCTTTTCCTTTGTTCAAAGGGTTCTTAGGACAATCTTCCGGAAAGTGTCCTCCCTTTTTGCAACATTGTATGCAATAGGCTTCAATTGGTTTGAGGTTTTGGTCAGGCTCTGGACATTCGTTCTTCCAATGGTCATCAGAACCACAATTATGACAGTTTTCCGTTCTGGGCTTCATCATGGGTCTTCCCATGGGAGGTCTGACACCTTGATTAGCTACGTAATACATTGGTGCGAGCTTTGGTGGAGTATTGTTAGCAACAAGCTAACACGTACACCATTTTTCGGAGTTATCCTTATAAAAACAATTATTATTTTGATAAACCGGGAATATTGTAACTCCTGTTTTCTTGATAAACCTTGTAATTAATGAGCTGGGGCTACAAGAAACAATTCCTAGCTTTGATAGAACTCCAGATTATTACTTTTGACCACCCAAAAACCTTGGCTAAGGTATAAAAGCCAATTTTTGTAAGTTTTTTATAAGTTTTTGGATAAGAAATACACAGCGTGAGCTAACGGCGCTCACTTCTCTCCTTCTCGCGCTTCCTACTTCCTCTCCGGTTGTCACATTGCGAATGGGTTTGTTGCATTGCAACCGCAGGTAAGAGCTATACGCATTGACGTAAGCAGTTCACAGTATTTCATAGCTTTCATCATAACTAGAAATTCACACTTTTAAAACGAAAACTAAGCATAGGCGGGGTATTGGGGGGATCATTGCTAAGCATTTAGATACATTCTGGGTAAAAAACGACTAGGTCAAAAATCCACTGCTGTTAATAATCGGGATTTTGGAACATGACCTAAAGTGGGATTTGAGACCATAGGCATGTGTGCTTAGGTCTTGTAAACTTGTCCTAGAAGTTTCGTTATGTTTGGATGTCATTTGATGCTGTAACGAATGTGATTTGCTTGCTGATGAGCGATTGGCTTTTGGTGATTTCAGTCACTTGAGTGTAGCTTGAGTTAGATGCGAGTTGTTAGTTGTTTTCCAAGAGATTGACAACCTCTTGTAGCCTCTATGCACTAGTCGAGTCAGCTTTGTCCCATGGTTTGACAAATTAATCGTGGTTCTCGCTACTACTGCAATAAGATAGGATGGTGAGGTTAGACATGCGTCTCAGATTTGGCACCGTTGCCGGGGATCGAAGAGATCTAAACTAGGAAAAAAATGAGCATCTTGTGTAATTGTCCTTTAACTTCCTCTAGGTTTACCTAGAGTTCAAAACTCTCTTTTAGAAACCGCATAGCTTAAGATTGTCATCTTTTGCTGTGTAGAGGTAGCTTGGAAGTAATCGTACTTGCTGAGTACCTTTAGAACTGTAGGATTGTAGATTTAGATTAGGATTTGGAGAATACGTGGTAGAAGAAACAAGTCTTAAGATCAAGACTTTGAAAAACATAAAAAAACACAAGAAAACGAATGTTTGTGGACACTTTCCACAACCCCATTGCATGAGAAACTAGGAGTAGGGTAAGTAGGATCTTAGGTGGATTTCATAGCATTGCTCTCTCTGAAAGAATCAAGTGTGAGTTGTTATGTAAAGTTGCAGAATTTCAGGTCTACGGCTAGAACTAGCACGAAAAGACTGGAATTTACTCAATCCACCAACTGGGGAGTAAGCCTAAGAGTTGTCTGAACCAGTGGGTAAGCTCAAGGACACTTCGAGGTAAAAATTTCAAGAAGTTGAACAAAACTCAGATTATTTACTTTTTCTTGACATTTAGGCCAAATTAAGTTTTGACTTGATTTATGGGCTTAAAAAACATCATAAAAAGACTCTCTTTGAGAAACTTGCAAAAAAGTGCTCATTTCAAGCCTCAAGTTAATAATCGCGATTATTAACTTTTTGCTCCAAATTAGCCAAGACTCATATCATTGACTCATTGCATGTGTACAAACAACTTTTGTAAAGGCCCAAAAGATTTGGATCACTAAACTGGTAAAAAACTGGGTGAAAACTAAAGTTTGTACCGACTTTTTGAATCTTGAGTGTGAATTGAAGAAAAATTTATCCAAACTTGTTGAAAATTGGCTTATAGGCTTATATTGATGTGATAAACATGTGTATATGCTCAGTTGACCAAAAACTTGTAAAAATTTAGCAAATATAAATAATCGCGATTATTTACTTCTGTCTTGTTTATGAACTTTTTTGACCAAGTTGGCATACCACTAGCTTTACCATGTTGTAATAAGCTCATAAACCAAATTTGGTAAGATTTGGATCACTGGAGTGAAAACTGTGATAAAAATTGCAAAGTTAGTCTGCGGACAGATAATTGATGACCATTTGACCAAAAATTGTCCAAACTTGATGGAAATTGGCTAGTGACCTTAACATAAGGTGCTTAATAGATCTGTGTCAAAGTTGGGACAATAAATTTACAAAAAATTGTCAAGAGTAAATAATCGTGATTATTTACATCTGCTTCAAAACTTGGTGATTTTGCAAATTTGAGTATACCACAAGTACAATCACATAAATTAGACCCCACAAATCAGTTTTGGTGAAATTTGGACCACAAAAGTGAGACTTAAGCTAGATTCTCGAAATCAGAGTCTACGGACACGGAACAGTGGGTAAACTTGATCAAATTTTGTCCAAACTTGTTGAAACTTACCCAAGGGCTTTAACATGTTGTATACTTGCCAAATCAATCCAAAAAGTGTAAAAAAGTGACAAAAGTAAATAATCACGATTATTTACTTCTGCTATCCAGAGACTTCAGATTTGACTTTTGGGCTTATATAGTGTTAGACCATCATAAAATAAGGCCACTGGGAAATTTTGGGTTCAATCAGATCAAAATTGGTACAGATACACTCAATTTACAGATTGCAGATTAGACCTTTGATTTTGCTAAGCTGAATCTGAAAGTCAAAATTTTGACTTTCATAGCACAAATTGAAGTGAAATACAGAGACCAATCACTGGAGTTCTCAAGAGCTCTACTATTCTTATAGAAAAACAACTAATTTGATAAATTTTGTACAAAAATCAGGTTGCAGACGAGGAATCAATGGCTTGACAGAAAGTTGCAATTGAATCAAGTGGACATTGACGACAAGTCAATCCCAGGTGAGTATTACTCTATTCAGGGCTTCATACGTCTATATGAACCTTAGATCCGGTCGTGTAAAAGGAAATCAAGGCCTATTTGGAGAAAACACTAGTAGAGTATCCACTAAAGAAAGTGTAAATCAAGGCAATTCCTTGCACACAATTCCGGAAGAAGTCTAAGACACTTTTTCAGATTCCACATCCGAAATGTCTTCTTACTCGACTCACTCTGAAACTGGAACGACAATGCGCTATAAGCATATACTCTCTTTGTACAAGACTAATCATCATGGAGCCCAAGTTTACTTGGATCCTAATGAAGAGTATGCTATTCGCATTGATGATCATGGTATTGAGTTTGAAGAAGAGGTTAGGGAAAACAAACAAGGAAAAATGTACATGGATCGTAACGGAACTCAATATGTACAAGTTGAAAATCCTGATGTGATAGACAAATGGGGATCATAAGTAAACACTATAATCCCAGATATGTCAGGAAAAGAAGGACCACCAACCTTGGAATTCAAGGGATACGATCAAGTAGACTTGAAACCTTTGAAACGGCTTAGTACGGATAATCCTAGGATCGAAGTCTATTGTTGGGAAGATAGAAACATAAAAGATCTTCTCATGCTAGACCACGGCAATTAACGGCCATGAAGATCATCTATATCTTCAAAATCAAAGATAAGGGATCTGCGGATCTACCAACTTACTTGTTTAAGGATTTTTATAACAACAAATTTGTTATGATGACTCCTGAGGAGGTAAAACAAACCAAATACCAGGGGTATTCCATACGGGATTGGATATTGGGTCAAGGACCAGAAACCACTTCAAGAGACGAATATCGTGAGAGATCATTTGAGAGTAATGTGAAGAAATCAGAAACCACCTCATCACGTAGAAAAACGGGTGACACTAAGGCTAGCCCAGGGCTACATGAGTCACTAATTCCGACAAACTGGTTTGAAGGACTCGGAACAGGACCAGCTCCTAGAAGACCTGGAGTTGAGCCAAATAGACGTGTCAGACCAGCTGATTTTCAAAAATGGGTCAGAAAATACAGTGGATCTGGGGATCCATATGACCACTTAGCAAGCTTCAAGCAAGTGCTAAGAGGAGAGCATATATTCGATTTCCATACTCAATTCGAAGGGTTTGGAATGACATTAGAAGGAAAAGCTTTGACATGGTTCCAAAACATTCCACCAGGGTCAATCATGGATTTGAATACATTAGCTCAAGGATTTGTAGCTTCTTGTTGAAAAATGGGGATTAAACATAATACGGTAGCTCAAATCTATAACTTTAAACAGAAACATAGCGAGTCTGTTAGGGATTGTGCAACTCGAATGAAACAATACATTGCCAGATGCCCAGAGATGGAGATATCTGCAGAGGAGCGACTTGTTTCATTGTTTCTGGAGGGATTGCTAAACAAAGAACTTCATGCTATACTCTATAGTAAAAAGCATACAACCATGGAGGCGTGTGTGTCTGATGCTATCGACCTAGGAGACAATTGTGAGATCTTTAATGAAGATTATGTCCCTAAGGATAACCAAAGTGAGAATACTGCATCCAGAAAACCAGCACAAGTGGGAACGGCTGCTGTAGCACCACTCTCAGCCATAGAAGATATGCTAAAAAGGATGAATGACATGATGAACAATATGCAAAAAGCACCTATGAGAGGACCAAGACAGGGGATATCCCCACAAGGAAAACCAATTAGGCCACAAAAAGGTCTGCAATCGAGGGCAAATGGACCAACCACGAGACCCACGAATGCTACTTCAAACCAAAGTATGATGGGAATGTTCAGTACGTGCCCATGAGGCCACAAGGACAACCCATGTACAGATATCAGCCTAATATGGCTCAAGTTCAAAGACCACCAATGGGTATGGAGAGACCTCAACCTGTGTTAGGACAACAACCTCCTTATCCAGGACATAATGCGGTGCCTGTAAAGTACATGCACTCAGAATTAGTCATAGATGAACAAGCATTAGTGCCTGTTACACCCTATGCAGAGCCTAGTCCATCTACAATAATGGTAGAGGGAGATTGGTATAGTCCACACCCACCACCAATGGAGGAAACCATGACTTATGCTCCACCAGAGCTCGCACCAATGTATTATGTAGCTAATCAAGGTGTCAGACCTCCTATGGGAAGACCCATGATGAAGCCCAGAACAGGAAACTGTCATAACTGTGGTGCTGATGACCATTGGAAGAACGAATGTCCCGAGCCTAACAAAAACCTCAAACCAATTGAAGCATATTGCATACAATGTTGCAAAAAGGGAGGACACTTTCCGGAAGATTGTCCTAAGAATCCTTTGAACAAGGGAAAAACTGTAGTCAACGTAGTCCAAGTGATGCCTAGTAGCTCATCAAAGAGCGAACCGATCGTTCCAATCAAGGTAATCACTAGAGCCCAGGCAAAGAAAAAGAAACACAATTTCTCTGATGATTCGGAGAACACAAAAGTTTCTTCTCAAAGAATCAAAAGGAGCAGAAGCAAAAGATATGAGATGAGAAAACAAAAACAATGGGTTGAAAATGAAGAGAAAGCAAAAATTCTAGTCCAGGACAAGTTGAAAGAAACTGGCAGTGAACTCAAGGAAACAACCGTGAAATCTGGAGGATCCATTCTAGTTGATAAAATTTTTGAGCCTATCAATGCAGCCTTGGAAGCCTACCAAGCCGGACTTAAAGCGGACCAAAACATGAAAAACAAATGGAAAAACTATCCATCTCTAGACATGGAAGTAGCTAAGCTGGAAGCTTATCAAAATTTGGTAAGAATCACGTAGGAAATGCTGGATAAACAAAAACCCAAGCTTGAAAGTATTACAAAACTGGAAGAGCTTGCGGTAGAAGAAACAAAAGAAAAATCCGACGTGGTGGCAGAACCCCACCTTGAAACAAATGAACCAGAGCTCCTAGTGCCAGACAGTGAAGATGCCTTAGACGGAATTCCATTCGTGGAGGAAGACTGGCCAGGACACTTATGACAAAAGGTAAGGGAGATCAATGATGGAAGCCTAACTTTAAACTCAGCTCCTATAGAGGAAGTCTGGTTAAATAACCTACCATCTGATATGAACATGGATTTACAGTCCTTGTATGGGGATTGCGGATCAGAGGCTTCAGGAATGTCTAAACCTTTGACATTAAAAACATTACCTTCTTACTTGGGAGATAACAAAGATGAATCCATCATTTGTAAGGCCACTCAAGTAAACAGAGCCAAACAGACCCTAGAAGTGGACAACATTCACTCAATCATGTCTACACCTATCCAATGCACTCTTACTTTGGGAGAACTGTTGAAACTTAGGCCATACTTATGGAATAATTTTCAGAAAACCCTAGAGAAGGTGAGGATAACGGGGTTAATCTCTAAGAATCTGGGAAACTCAAAAATGAAACGGAATACAAAGAGATACTATCAGTTCCTATGAACAAGGTCGGAGAATATTATGAAGGGGAAGAAGGAAAGACTACCCTCCCAGTTAAATATAATGACATTGAAACCATGGCAATACTGGATAGTGGAGCGGGCATAACTATAGCCACTAAAGCAGTATGGGAATCCTAGGGACAGCCAGCCATTAGACAAACGTGAATGAAATTACAGTTGGCGGACGGACACATTGAAAGACCATTAGGGCTACTAGAAAAAGTGATAGTCAACTCCTGTGGAATTGAATATCAACACACTTTTGCCATAGTAGAATTTGGGAAAAAACTCAACTATGAAATCATATTGGGAAGACCTTTCATTCGACAGGTATAGCTTATTCAAGATTGGGGAAATGACTATCTGTACTTAAAGCAGGTGGGATCTATAACAAGGGTCAATCTAAAGGACCACACCTATAGAGACGTCTTGAAAACACCCATCCAAGAGTTTGATTCAGTCTCTTCGGCTGAAACTAAACTTCCATCTTGGCTGAACAAAGACACTCCTATTTGGATGTGCGGAGCCTCAGAAAATGGAAGCTTGAGACGAGAGGAATGTATCCTAGAAAGGGACTGTACAAACAAAGCCTACATACCAGAACCCTTTCCAGACAGAATTCCATTTGTTTTGGTCAATGCTTATGTGACATTCCAAGATTAGATGAACAGTGTGTTCGAGCCGTATTGGGGTAAGTTGATCGGAGTTTTTATGGATGATATTGGGTGTTACAATTCAAGGGTTGATCATTTGTCAAAATTAAGGTTATGCTTTCAAAGGCTAGGTGAAGATGGCGGATAGTTGAAACCCAAGAAATGCAAGTTAGCTCAACTGTGGGCTCATTTATTGGATCATGTGGTCTCACAAAATGGTATAGACATTGATCCAGAAAAGGTGAAGGCTTTGGTTTTGATGGAACCCCAACTAATGCAGCATGTTTGGCTTCATTTGTGCATAACTTGAAGCATTTTTCTAGGTCCTTTTGGATGCTTTCATAGTATGTATATCCTCTCCAAAAGAGGAGCTAACAGGTTCATGATTTCTAATGGACTAAAGATGCACAAATAGCCTTTGACAGGGTGAAGAAGATTCTTTGTCAGTTGCCAACGGTTTGTCCTCCTAACAATGAGTATGACTCCTATGTCACCATGATGGCAGGTACTATTGCCATTGGGGTTGTGTTGATGCAAAAGTTTGGGAGATGTTACAAGCCTATCTACTTTGATAGTCGGCTAATTAGCCCAGGAGAGAGGTCATACTTAGAAGTTGAGCATAGGGTGATGACTCTGGTGTTTTCATGCAGGAAGTTTAAAGTGTATTTGTTTAATGGAAAATTCTATGTGCTCATTTCTAAAAACTTGTTTCCTGAAGTGGTGCTTCATCTAAAGCCAGGGAGGTGTATTAGGAAGTGGGTGCTAGAGCTGCAAGAGATCAAGTTCGAGTTCAAGATTGATTTGTCGATGTATCCAAGGGTGGTGAAAGAAGAAGTTGGGGAAGAACCTGATTTGGAAGGGGCTTTTACTATGTGGTTTGATAGAGATTACATAAAGGTAGTGCAAAAGGCAAGAGGAGGTGTGATCATAGATGATCCTCAAGGTAAGGTGATTTTCTCCAAGGCTTATGATTTACAGGATGTTCACACAAACAATGAAGCAGAGTATTTGACTCTCCATCTAGGATTAAAGCAGTGTGTGAAGTGTGGTAGTTCCAAGCTTGTGGTTAGGGTTGATGCACTCTTAGTCATTATATATCTTTTGGGGCAAGGGCATGTAAAAAGGGATTCTCTCAAAAGTTGGTTTTTTTCTATAAAGAAACTGTTGAAGTTTTTTAAAGCGGTGCAGTTGAAGCATATCAAAAGAGAGAAAAATCAAGAAGCAGATCAATTAGCTAGCAACCATGTACAAGCTCATGTAGCGGGGCTATATATGGCACCCGCCACCTATGCAAGTAGAGAGACTTTGTAAGAGATTGATGAATTCTTATGCACATGTCATTGTTTGGAGGGATTATCTAAGCTACAAAAGAGGGAGATTGTTAAGAAAGCTTCTAGATTCACATTGGTTGGCAAGAAATAGATGACATTTGATAGAGATGGAGTGTTAAGAAGGGTCCTCTACAAGGAGGAAATTGATATGGTTCTAGAGAAGCTTAATGAGGAAAGCAGACAACAAGGCAAAGATTGGGTAATTTTTCGTGTACTTAGAGATGGTTTCTGGTGGCCATCTATGGTGCAAGATGTGCACTATTGGTGCAAGACGTGCCACGAATGTCAAACCATGGGTGAAAGATGATTGGCACCTGAGTCACACGGGGCTATCATAGCTGAACATGCATTTGAGAAGTGGGGTTTGGATTCTATTGGTCCATTACCCTAACAACAAGCTGCAAGAAGTATGTAGTGGTGGCTATCAACTATCTTACCAGGTGGGTCAAAGCAAAAGGGGTAAGGGATGTGAATGCTCACAAAGTAGCTCAATTTTTTTTGGATTGCATCTATTGTCAATTTAGAGTGCCTTGGGTGCTCATTTTCTATCAAGGTTTTTGAAGTAAATTGGCACACCCAATAGTGGAAAAATTGGGTATCCAACATAAGTTTTCTTCACCTTATCATCCCCATTATAATGGTTTGGTCAAAAGCGCTAATAGGTAGATTGTCAAAATGCTCACCAAGTATGTGTATAAGGAGGTAGAAGAGTGGGAGGCTAATCTAGACAAGTGTTTATGGCCTTACAAGACTTCTTATAAAGTTGCTACCAACTTTATCCGATACCAACTAGTATTGCTGGTGCATATACAATTGATTACATTGAAGGATATGTGGCGTGTTGACAAAGCTCATCAAGATGTTTTGAAGGATAGGATCACTAGTCTTGAAGCTTTAAAGATGGGAGAGGGAGGTTGTGGTAGATTTTTATGTGAAGCAGCAGGAGAAGAGAGTTGCAAAGTTTAACCATTAGATAGAGAAAGGTGATTTAGTGATGAAGTATGAGATCTATCTTGACTTCACTTTTCAAAAGAAGTTTAAGAAGAAGTTCACCAGACCATACAAGGTGCATCAAATGGTACTTGATGATGATGAATGGTAGATAGCTCAAACGTCTTGTGGTGTGCATCTCAAGCTTTATTTTCAAAGGGAGTTGGTGCCTGATGTGCATTAAGTGATAGCCCAGAAGATTGGAAAACACACCTGAATAAGAGATATGTATACAACATCAATAAGATTTTGTACATATGGTAGTGGTTTTTGCATTTTCTCACATCATTTTCTAGTTTTTCATTTTCAAGTTCAATAATCATGCTATAGTTGAATATAAATGTTCAACAAGGGGGTTGGGAAATGATGGTGCAACTAAATTTGGTTGGTGTTGTAAAGAGGTCAAAGAAGTGCTATGAGTTGCTCTTGGTACATGCCAAAGGGGTAAAGCATTTGTGAACATCAAGGGCACACGGATGGTTGCAGATGTGTATGCTTTTTGGGGTCATATAGTCCAAGATTTGCTACCATGGTCCCTATCAAAGGTGGCTAGTCAAAGGATTCAAAGTGCTGAAATGGAAGTGCTTAGTGTGTTTTTTGAAGTGTTCTCAAGTTGGCCCAAACGGCTTGTCAATCAGATCTACAGGGTGCAAGATATGGTAGTTTGAAGGTGGAGGTGGTTTGCAGATCCCCGTCGGGGTAGACGAGTACAATGAAGCCTTGAAGTGCACATGGAAGTGGTAGATCTAAAGTGCTAAATTTGTGGAACATGTCGATTTTTTAGATCGACAATTGGACTCCAAATGGCCAAGTTATGAGCAATCAAATTTTTGTCGAGGGCTGGTTCTGTGCCATTTTGGTCGCCTCGATAAGTGTGTAATGAGGATTTTCTTGAGCTTTCTAGGGTTTTCAAGGATGGTATGTAGTGTATAAATGGAGCTAGCCAAAATTGAAAGGGTGTCAATCAGAGTGAAGAACGTGGAGTTATAACTAGTTAAAGTTGGTGGATAACTGTGGCAGTGTGATGAATCAAATGATTTTTTGACATTTTGGGGTCCATTGTTCAAGGTTGCAAAGAAGCAAGAATGCAGACCAAGTGCTCGGGGGGCTCACCTCTTAGACATGTAAGTTACCACATGAGATCAAATGAATGGGTTTTTTAATTGCCAAAAAAAAATAAAAAATAATAGGATTATATGATAAAAGAGGGTTTTTAATTGATTTTAGAGAAAAACCCATAAGTTTTTGAAAAAAATGTGGTCATTTTATTACCTTAAGAATGTAGGTAAAGCCTTTTTGTAATACCCTTTGAATGCACGTTATATGAATAGTTTTTTAAAGGTGCACCCCCGAGACCAATTGATGGGAGTTGAAGCCGAGAACTTGAGCTTTCGATGGAATCTTACAAGTGTTCCATATGGCAAATGAGCAGAAACTAGGGTGGTTCAAAAAGGCACTAGGAAGTTTTCTTAAATGAGTTTGGTACCTTCCTTTTGAAGTCTATAGAGGGGAGATCCCCACAAGCTACCACATGGAGGAGGTAAAAACCCACATGTGCATCGGGGCGGATGATTGGTGGGCTAGATATATTGCAAGGGGGCAAGCTCTTAAAGCAATAAGGGAGAGAGAGGAGCTCTTATGGAGCCCTCAACTCCCTCTTCATGGGTGCATGCCGGTGGGCGATCTACAACATTGCTCTATGGCGTCCATTGGCGGATCTCGATGGTGAGTCGGCCGGTTGGCGGTAGTGTTGGAGCCCCATTAGGAGTGGCCCCAATGGACTCCCCCCTTTTTATTGAGAGTAAGAGGAGTCCTTCCCCTTCTAGTGGCATTGGGAGTTGTTGTATAAAAGAGGGAGCCTTCCCAAGTGCATGAGGGCTGAAGGGATTAGGATCATAAGTCAGCGAAAGTGAGCTTTCCATGCAAACATATAAAAAAAGAGTTGAACACTTGTCCGATGGAGAGACAAATTGCTAAAAATGGAAATTCTGTTAAGTATGGAGCCTGATTTACCCTTGTAATTTTCTGTGGTAAAAGCGCACATTTGTAAGGCCCCCATTATGAGGAGAAGCCATCGTGCGTGAAGGAAAATCACTCACCGGAAACCAAAATTTTCACGGACAAGAATCAGGGGCAACTTTAAAGGCCTCGGGGACGGAGGCCCCCGAGACTTTTTTTTTTGCCGGAATATTATGGCCGGAAGGCGGCCGGAAAGTGGTCGGAAAACAACCGGTCGGTTGGCCGGTGGCCGGTAGTCACTGGCCAATGGCCGGTGGCCAGTAGTCAATGGCCGATGGTCGGTGGTCGGAAGTCAATGGCCGGTGGCCGGTGGCCGAATTCAATGGCCGGTGGCCGAATTCAAAAGCGGACTTGTCTTCTCAAGGGCGGCCACACATGGGCGGATTGGAGGGTCCGATTTGGACTTATTCGCACAAGGGCGGCTACACATGGCTGTCTCTCATAAGAGAGGGTAGCCCTTTTGGCCTATAAAAGGAGGCCATTTCTACACACATTTCATAGTGTGAAGTTGATGCAACAAGGTGAGTGTGAGGTGGTGAGAGTGAAGCAAGGCGGGAGCTCCATTAAGGGTATAATCCCTTTGTAAACTACTTCTTGTTTTGAAGTACTAAAGCCATTGAGTGGCTGCTTTCCCGTGGACGTAGCCCACATTGGGTGAACCACGTATATCGTGTGTACTCTCTCTCTCTCTCTACTCTATAATCTCGTGTATATAAATCTGTCTCTCTCCATTAAGTAATCTACTCAATTATCTATTTAGCTACGTCTTATTTCCTAACAAATTCCCCCTATAAGGGCTCCCTTTTTGAAGTTGTGAGGGCTTTTGGCATGAGGTCCACAGGAAGCCAGAGAAGAATTGTGTATGGGTTTTTTTTGCTAAACTAAAGTATAATTACCCCTCCTTGTTGCCAATTATCCCACCCCCTTCTTCTCTTCCGCTTCTACTATTTGGTGTGTTGGTGCCGGTGTGTGGGTGTGCCCCCCCAGGCCGTTCTTGTGACCCACAGAGAGAGAGAGAGAGAGAGAGAGAGAGAGAGAGAGAGAGAGAGAGAGAGAGAGAGAGAGAGAGAGAGAGAGAGGTGTTGTGTGATGGTGGTTTGAGCAATAGAAGCAATGTGTGGTGCACGGGTGTTGATTCTACAAAGGGTATATGTGTTTGTTGATGTGCGATCGAAGGTGTATGTTTCGGAAAGTGCATCATTTTGAAGGTGTTTTTAAAGAGGAATGGGATGTTGTGAGTACTTTGGGCTATAGAGAGGTGTTTTTTGAGAGGAGTGGGGTGATGTGAGTACCTTGGGCTATACAGAGGCATGTTTGGTGCGTTTTTTGGTGTGTTCCCATTCTCCCTCTACAATGTTTGTTCACTAGGTGATGTTTTGCATTGTGTGATGTGAGTACCTTGGGCTATACAGAGGCATGTTTGGTGCGTTTTTGGGTGTGTTCTCATTTTCCCCCCCTACAATGTTTGTTCACTAGGTGAAGTTTTGCATTGTGGTATAAAATTTCCAATATCATGGAGGTCTTTTATGTGTTTTTATTTTTGTTTAGAAAAATATTCTACACGTTCGAGCAACGCCATGTAAGATTTTTTATGCGTTATAGACATTAGATTAAACGTTTTATATGCACTATGACTTTGTAAATTTTTTGATATTGCATCTATTGATATAATGCTAAGACCTTATTTAGGATTAGCACGTTCTTCCATTGTTAAGTATTGTTGTAAAATAGGGTTATGATGTATATAATATTGAAAGACTTCTAATAAAGAAGAAGGTGATGTACTAATATGTGTTGTTAAAATAGAATCCGATATATTAACTACTAATGGATTATCAAAAGTAAACTAGTTGAAGAAATGTTACTAAATGCAATCACATCTACTACTGAAAGTAATTGTAACGATGAATGATCTATGCTAAATATGGATTTCAAATAAGATGGGTCATAAAATATGGTATACTTAGCTCTATTAGGATATGTTTTACATAATTGGCATATATTTGTTTGCTTAGTTGTATGATTATTAACTACATATATTTTTAAAGATGGATTCGACAAATGAAATAGTAGTGCTATTACATTTTTATTATCTATATTGATTTCTAATAATTTCTTACTATGTACTTTAAATTCAATTGACCCACATGATAGTTTTACCACAACAGATGTCCCACTCGATTGTATCTTTCAAGGACTTAAAGATGGTAAACATTTTCTTTCAAGGACTTAAAGATGGTAAACATTTTCTTTTTGATATTCCAATGTGAGTTTCTTTTGTGATTTTTTTTTTGTTTTATTGATGACGTTTTAATCTTGATTACAAAGTATATGATAAAAGCTATAACTTGAGGCTAAACATTTAAAAATACCTTAATATTGAATGTTGTGAATAACAATCCAATTACTTTATTTGAAATATTGTATTGGAAAACATTGAAATGGAATGAAAAAATAATGTGTATTATTTGAAAATGATAAAATCATAAATATCTATTAGGTGAGCATGTTAAATTGTACATATTTGAAAATGTGTGTGGTCACACACACACACACACACACACACACACACACACACACACACACACACACACACACACACACACACACACACACACACACACACAAAATTTGGTTTGAATTTTTGCTTAGATTGGCATATTGCACGGTGACACATGCCTTTAAGATGCAACCCTATCTAGTTGCATATGGAGGGAGGATGTCCTTTCTTTGCATTCGTTGAAAACAAACCAAAGATTCTTGGTTCTACCCCTCTTATACATATCTTGCAATCCATGCACTCCAAAAAATCCTGACTTCACATCAATGCATTTGACAAAAGCCTTGACTCCGTATGTATTGGAAACAAGACAGAGTTTGCAATACTTGATAATTAAGATGCAAGCTTATCAAAAACTTCCTATGGTTTCATACAAACACCACATTTGGCATACATATTGACTAATGTATTGCCAAGCACAATATGTTTGTCCAAATGTATTGCCAAGCACAATATGTTTGTCCAAATGCATTGCCAAGGCCACATATTTGTCCACAACCTTAACTTGCACTTTGATCTTAAAAAATCTCATCAAAAAATTCATGTGGTTTTGTAGAATCACCACATTTAGCATACATATCGACTAACACTAGTTGCATCTGGGGACATGCCTTCTCTTTGCATGCAGTGAAAATAGCCCTTGACTAACAATGTCATCATGAATTGTCTTCCCCCTATAAGCATCTTGCTTAGTGCTAGATGCCTTCAAGATACAACTGTATTTGCTTGCATTTGGAGAGATGCATTGTCTTTGCATCCATTGAAAAAAACACAAAGCTTTCTTCTCCTACCTCTCTTGGACATATCCTACAATTAATGCAATTTTCTAATGTATACCATATTGACTAACAATGTCATTGTGAATAAATTTTCCCATGTTAGCATCTTTCATAGTGTCACATGCCTTCAAAATGCAAGCATGGTTGATAAGATCTGGAGAAATGCCCTATCTTTGCATCTATTGAAAAAGAGAGAGTTAAATGAGAGATAACATATCAACTTACACACATAAGAGATTGCATCTGGAAAGATTCTCTCACTTGCATCTGCTGAAAACAGCGCAATGCATCTTGGGCCTACCCTTGTTGGGCGTATTTGGCAATCAACAGATGCTCTCACTTGCATCTGTTGAAAACAACCCAATGCATCTTGGCCCTACCCTTGTTGGGCATATTTGGCAATCAATGCGTTCCAAGACATAACAAATAGAAAATAATCTCCTCAAGTACTTTTTGTGATTTCTATAATTTTGACATACATGTTAACTAAGATAGATGAAAGCATAATATTTATTTTCAACAACCCCTAACTAACAATGTCACCATGAAATTTTTTGTGCATATTAGCGTCTTGCATAATGCCACATGCCTTCGAGATGCAAGCCTATTTGATCCAGCGCATTGCTAACACAATATGTTTCTTCAGCATAGTGCCACATTCTTTCAAGATGCAATCGTATCTCATTGCAGTTGAAGAGATGCCCTCTTTTTGCTAGCATATATTGTACTCAATATGGTCTCTGAGACAACATCTCAGATACAAAATTCCTCAAGTTCTTTTTGCTCTTTTTGAAGTAGAATGCATTTGTCATACATGTCAACAAAGGCAATGCCAAGCACAATTTCTTTTTCCAACAATCCCTAACTAACAATACATTATGAATACTTTGTCCATATTAACATCTAGTGTTGTGCCACATGCCTTCAAAATGTAAGAATAGGAGATGGCATCTAGAGAGATGTTGTCACTTTACATGTGTTGAAAATTTTCCACTACGTCATTGCCATGCATCTATTGCATATATTTAACAATCAATGCTTTCAAAGACATGACTTTGCAGAGAGGAATATTTTCAATCAATTTTTGTGCTCTCTAAAATACACTAGATTTGGTATGCATGTCAATCAAGGGAGTCCAAAGCATGAAATTTATTTTTGATAGCCCTTGACTAACAATGTCACGATGAATTTTTTGTCCATATTAGTGTCTGTTGAAAATAGCCTAGAGATTGCTCATCTTAGCACTCTTGGACATATCTTGCAATCAGTACTCCAGAAAACTACATTACTAACAAAAAGCTCCTCAAGAAAATTATCCATATTAGTGTCCGTTGAAAATAGCCTAGAGATTGCTCATCTTAGCACTCTTGGACATATCTTGCAATCATTACTCTAGAAAACTACATTACTAACAAAAAGCTCCTCAAGAAAATTATCTGCCTTCTCAAGTACACAACATTTGGCATGATCAAGCCAGTTCCAAGCACGTCGTTTATTTAATATCCCCTCTTCAAGATGTAAGCATAGCTAACTGCATCTGGAGACATGTCTTCTCTTTGCATCCGTTGAAATGAGCTCTTGACTAACAATGTCATCATGAATTGTTTTTCACCTATTAGTGTCTTGGATAGTGATATATGTCTTCAAGATGCACCTACATTTGGTTAAATTTGGAGGGACACCATCTTTTTGCATCCATTAGATACAACCTAAAACTTTTTGTTCCTACACCTCTTGGACATATCTTGCAACAGTTAGTGTAGTTTTTCCCTAGTAGGGTTATCAATAAACCTTGATTAACAATCTCGTTATGCATTCTTTTGCCCATATTATTGTGCTTTGTATGTTGCATGCCTTCAAGATTGAAGCGTAGCTAATAGGATCTTGAGAGATGCCCTCTCTTTGCATTCACAAAAAATAACCCAGAGCTTCTTGGACCTATCCCTCTTGGACATATTTTGCAATCGATGTGTACTCCAAGAGACTAGATTGATGACATTTTGGCTTTCTAAATTACACCACATTAGAGCATACATGTTGACCAAGGAAGTCCCAAGCACAAAATTCATGAAGCACATTTTGTGTTTTCTAAGGTGCATGTCACAATGGGGCATGCAAAGCATGGCCAAGTAGATGTGGCACCCCTTGATTTGTTTGTCAAAAATTGTCTTTGGGTCTTGAGGCATTGTCATATGGCCAGTCTCAAAAGCTCAACTAACTTTTCAAAGTGAAGGTCAACCTTCAAAAGTTATTTGCAAATACACAGTACCAACATTGAACCATGCCTCTCAATGCGAATGACCGAGGTGAGACCAACTGGTCTATGACTATTGAATGCACCTGTAGGCCATCCTTTTTTTAATGAACCAATGTGACTCAAATCTAAGTGCTCACTCAGCAATCACAACTTGGGAAAGTGCCTTAGTGTGATAAAGGAATGTTTCAAGCACGACATTTCTATTCAATAACACCTTGAAGGCCTGTCGCATTATGGAAGACCTTTAATTGAGTGAGAGAATTCAACATGGGATTCTGAGTCAAGGGATGTTAGAAATAGATGTCGTGCTTTTTAATATGTATGGAAATATGGATGCTGTAATGGAATTAGCATTTTAACTTGAGTTGAAGCGGAAAGTGAATAACATATTGAGCATTCCTTTGTGTATAGATGTAGATAAAGGAAGAAAGTGCTTGGATGGAGAGAGCAACACTAACACATTACTTCATTAACATGTCATGAACAATACTTGTAAAAGAGAGTGAGAGTTTAGAGAAATTGACACCAATAGAGGACCGGATTAGCTGGAGCCGGTCCCCCCTCCAATAGGCATTTGTATTATAGATTCTTCCATGACGAAAGACTTGTTTACAATACAACTGATTGTGTTCCTTGAGACCTTCTTGATGAGGTGAAGATGGAAAGCTTCACTCACCAAGTATTAGCATAACAAAAATAAACATGATTAGCTTGAACTTGGAAAATGCCCAGCCTCAATCCCAAGACCTCAAACACCATGAAGGGTGAGGAGAGCTAGCAGGGAGTGAGGAAGAAGAGAGAAGTAGAAGTAGCTCTATGAGAAAGCAATAACCCCTTGCACATATTCACTCATAGATCTTGTAGCATAGCTTAGCATAGTGATAATGGAGATTAGAGAGATTGATAAGAAAGCATAAGCATTCTCTTGTGTGGATTTGCATCCATAGCCAAGAGCTTGTGGTAGTAGGCACTCAACTTCTCAAGCTTGGAGAAGGAGATGGAGTTCTTGCTTCACAAGAGTGTGTGAAGGGAAGAATGAGAGTGAGAGAGCTCGTGGGATGATCAAATGAGAGAGGGAGAGAGATGGCTAGGTCGACTCCCTTTCCAAGGCTTTCCCTGAAGCTCATTGGGCCATGTAGCCCTCTAGCCAATGAGAGCTTGGCTCCCTTTGGGGCAAGATGTGTAGTCTCTTGACAAGTTTCCTTCTTTCCCTCTTGTGAGGTTAAGCTAGCACCCCCCTTGCTTAAGCACAACCCTTGCCTGCTTGAGCAATGTGCCTCTACACTTGACATGTGGCCCCTTTCCTTTCATAAGAGTGTGGGTCCTTGGTGAGGTGCATACTTACTACACACATCCCTCCTTTGTAGGGCTCGGCCCCCCTCTTTGTAGCAAGATATTTGATCTTGGTAAACATGCAGGCCCCCTGGTTAAGCATAGCCCTAGGTTAAGCAAGCTGCCCCCTTGCCTGCTTAGACCTTAATTGACTAAAGAGAAAAAATTAAAGACTATGTCTCAAGGCTTTTAACACTTACCTTTGGAGGCTTTAATGAAGACAACCCTAAGGTATTTTTCTCCATTGGTTAACCTTGCTCTTTGATAGACCATTTCTCATTTAAGCCCCTTTACCATTGGCCCCGTGTTGAACTAGATCTATAAGCACATCTATATCTTAACCCTTGTTCCCATTTATTCTCCCACATTAAGTGATCAGTTTAATATGAGAAAATAATTTGGGTTGGTTAGATATTATATTTTATGACAACTACGTTACGAAAGCACAAGAAGTGCTTGCTAGGCTTCTTGTGTAGAAGATTATATCTTGAAATACATTTGATTGCAAGATAAGCCCAACATGGCTATGATACAATTTTAGAAATACGTTGCCCAATATGTAGGAAAATTGTGGTGCCCTTAGGAAGACATTTAAATTTGTGGATGAGCTTTTTGTTTCAAATGTGCCCAACATTGCTATAATAAGGAAGCTATGTGTTGTTTTCACTGGCTATGAAAGGAATACCTCTCTTTAGATGCAATCATCTATGCTTTGCTTGATATGTTGGGGAATCATGGTGCCCTTACAAAAACATTAAATTTGTTGATGTGCTATTTGTTCGGAATGTGGCTTCCATTGTTGTACCAATGCTATTTTCACCGACTACAAAAGGAAGGTCTCTCTTCATTTGCAATCATCTATGCTTTGCAAAATAATTGAGAGATTTCATGTTGAGATTGCTAGCTAGGAGATGTTGGTAAAATACGAGTCCATTTGCAATGCATTGGTCAATATGTATACCATATGTGGTGTTGAAATAACAGAGGTCCAAATTGGCTACTCCTAGATGACCAAAAAGTAAAAGAGTTTAATCTCAGCTTAGAGAAAAATCCTAGAATGATCAAGATCAACAAGCATCTGAAGCCAAAGATTAAGGAGAAAACCAAGAAGCTATTCCAGAAGTATAAAGATGTATTTTCTTGGGAACACACGTATGTGAAATGTGTAGATCCAGAGGTATGTCAACATTAGAGCCAAGACCACATTCTTTACTGAATGGGGAGCCTTCATGTATCTGATAATGTCATTTGGATTATGCAATGCTTCAACAACCTTTCAAAAATGTATGATGGAAAATTTTAGCAAATTTTTGCGTAAATATTGGCTATATTTGTTGATGATTTTACCATGTTCTCCTAAAAAGAAATGCATTTATTATTTTTGGAGATGGTTTTTGAGAGGTGCAGAGAGAAGAGAATTTGTATGAACCCATTCAAATCAATATTCATGGTATGGAAGGGACAACTTCTGGGACATTTGGTTTCCCAAAATGGCATTGAAATGGCCAATGACAAGATTAAGTTTGTTCAGTAGGCCAGAGCACCTACAACTGTGTCTAAATTGAGTGCCTTTCTGGGATAAACTATTTCTTATAGGATGTTTGTGCATATGTTTGCAGGTAAATTATACCTCTATATGAATTGACTAAGAAAGGAAACAAGTTTATTTGGATTGAGGAATGTGAGAGTTTCCAGTGCTTAAAGGATGTGATCAGCAGGAAGCCAGTGCTTTGCCAACCTAACTAGGATGTGATTTTCCATGTCCATGTTGATGCTTCTGGCATGGTAATGGGAGCGATATTGCCCAGCCTGATGGGAAGATGGATTACCTAGTCTACTTCGCCAATCACAGGTTCAATTTGGTTAAATATGGATACTCTACCACTGAGAGATAAGCTTTGGGAATGGTATTCAGTGCCACCAAACTCAGACACTATCTACTGGGCAAATTGTTCCACTTTTATGTAGACCATTAGAAATTGTTGTTCCTAATCAATGAGGTCATTATTCAAGGGAAGCTAATTAGGTGGATGGTGGTCTTAATGAAATTTGAATTTAAGAATTTTCATAAGCTAGAGAAAACACACTATGGGGAAGATTTACTTTCCAGAAGCATTGAAGGGTGTTCAAGAACATCATTGAGAGACGAGCCAGTAGATGTTGAGTTATTTCATACCACAACTGAGGAGGAGCCAAACCCAGAGTGGCACAATGTATATGAGTTCCTTCACTTGGGGAGTTTTCTAGAAGACTGGTCTTAGAATAAGAAGAAGGCACTGATTATCAAAAGTATGAAGTTCACCATTATAGCTAGAGCACTTTACAGATTAGGAAACAATGGTGTATTTTGAAGATGTGTGCCGATGAGAGGACAAATGTAGATAATCAATGAAGCCCACAATGGGGATGCAGGAGGACACTTCTCAACTGATATTACATATAAGAAGATCCTCCAAGAGAGGCTATGGTGGTAGACAATGATGACTGATGTCAGAGCTTTTTGTAAGAGTTGACATCTGCTAGAGGATGGGAAGGCCAACAGTAGCTGATGTGACACCATTAGCTCTAGTTCCACCACTAGGAATATTCATGAAATGGGGTTTGGATTTTATGGCGCCATTCAAGAAATGTACTCCCAAAAAGAACAAATATATTGTGATGTCCACATGTTATGCTAGCAAGTGGGTTGAATCCAAGGCCTTACCAACCAACACTGCTAAGTCCACAACTACATTTTTGTATGAAAACATTATTGCATATATGGATGTCCCATTGAGATTGTTTGAGATAAAGGAACTCACTTCATCAATGAGAGTATTCAGATACTAACTGAGATATTCTCAATAAAGCACCAAAATTTAACTCCCTATTATCTTCGATGCAATGGATAGGCTAAAAGTAGCAACAAAAATATCAAGAAAATTCTCACCAAGATAGTTTAGAAGGAGCCATACTAGCAGGATTCCAAACTCCAAATGCATTATGGGCTAATAGAAGTGCCTGCATGTCACTACTAGCATGACACTTTTCAGAATGGTGTATGGCATTGAGGCAACAATACCCATCGAGTTTGCTATTCCCAGTCTAAGACTTGCAATTGAATATGGAATGGACTTTAATTAGAATTTGATTTAGAGGTTAGATGAGTTGTTAAAGCTGGATGAGACTAGACAAATCGCTATGCTGGAATAGGAAGTGGTCTAGTACATGAGAAAACACTGGCATGACAGTAAGATTAAGGTCAGACTCCACCAAAAGATATGTCAAGGAACTCCATATTTTTAAGGCATCTCTTGGATCCCATGCACATATTCAAGAATTTTTGTCACACCCTTTCATACCACATTACTAGGGGCTCATTAGGGGCAAGGAAGGATTTGAGGGCCTTAAAAGGTCTCTCCATATTTGTCACTCCACATCAAGGTCCCAATGGAGAGATTGTGCTTCTTCCTAAAGCATCATGGATTCTAGTCAAAGATGAGCTTTATCAAGAGAAGAGCTCCATTGCCTCTATTTGCACGCCCACAAGGTACATGAGGTCACTGAATGTAGATTTCACAAACGCAAATAAATGTGGAAGTGTTTAATTATATGGATAGAAGTCTTACAATCATTCGCACAAGATGTTATAGGTAATTTTAAATCCTCGACATGCACTTAGTGTACTCCATTAGGGAAAATATGGACCCCAAAAGGGTCCTTTAGGATTCATGTGAACAAGAGGATGTGTCTGCTTGTATGCAAGGTGACAATAAAAGTGAACATATACTATTTAAAAAAACATTTTGATGCATAGAAAAAGACTCTTGTGAAACATTTTGGATTTATGTCTGCTTTGCGGTTTTTGGCTATTTGGCAGAATTTTGGTGTTTCGATCAACTTTTTACAATTTTTTGTTATGGTCCCTTTTGGCAAAGTTGTTCCACTAGTGATCAGGGATGTATTGGTCAAATATTAGCTCCAAATGTAAAAAAGATACATGGATCGCGATCCATGTTTGGAAGCATTTTGTCATGATTTTTGTTTTGCTGGTTCTCTATTCCCTGTAGAAGCCAAATCTCAGCCCTTTTTTGATTTGGATCCCAAAAAGTTGAAAAACCTCAAATATTGTGTCTAAATGGTCTCTGGGGTCATGGATCGTGATCCGTGTTGCTTCACAAAATCTAGCCAAACTTTCCAGATTGCTTCTAGAGAGTATCTTGATGTCCTTGATCCACAACTTTTTGAATTTGAATCACTTTTGAGGTCTCTACCATTTTTAGAATTTCAGAGTTATGATCATTTCAGCCAAAAGATGGTTTTCACCCTTTTTTCCCTCAATCTTTTAGCCCAAATTTGATGGCCGTAGTTTCTACCTACCCTACTCCTAAATCCAGAAACAAAACTAAGAAGAAAAACAAACAAAACAAAGTCAAAATGGAAAACGGAACAACACTCTAAAAGCATAGAAAAAGTCAAAGAATGAAATGCTTTTGGCTATTTCACTCACAAACCTCGTTACCTCTCAAGAATATATCTAGCAAGTCCTCGACTTCGAGAGTCTACCAAGCACTAAACCCCGTGTCTAGCTGCTTCACTGCTAAGGTGTAAATGGAATGGAAGAAAAATCTTAGAAAAAGAACGCTCTAAATATGCACTACCTCGCTCACCATCGAAGGATCATATCCCCGGCAACGGCGCCAATGTTAGCGGGTCACCGCAACAGACGTCTGTAGCATAGCTATTTGGCACTAACATAATGTCAATACTCAAGGAAGTGACTCGGGGCACAAGTACTCTTTGAGGTTGTTAATATCAAGAAGTGAACCTAGCAAGCTAACACAACAACTCAACAAGAAAATCTATCACTGAAAGATCAAGGAAATTTGCCTATGTCCTTTCCCATTGCTATAGGTCATCACACCATTTTGGCACTTGAACGGACTCAAAATGCAACAACAATTTAGGAGGAGGTCTAGGAAACCTAGGGGCACTATCCTACCAAGTCTGGTTGCAATCTGACAAGGTACCAAAATCACGATCCATCATGAAAAAGGTCCTAAAAATTGCAATAAAACATACCAAAAATGTCTCCCTATGGTATAAGAACACTGTCCTATGGTCAAAACGTCAAAAAATAGTGATTTAAGCACTCAAATCTAGAATTAAGGCTCACCAACGCATAGTCGCGAACCACAACAAAAATGAATATGCTTACACTTGAATGAAAGATCATGGAAAGAGGAACATAATGCAAGTTTTGAAATTTAAATTGGATTACCCAATCATTAGAGAAGTTGATTTTTACAAGTTGGAGCTTCGTAGTTGCTTGAGTGTATGTACATCAAAGCTCTTTTCTCTTCAAAAGATAAGCCTCCCTTTCACATTAAAGTTATTGACTTTTATACCTAGGGCTTTCTAAATGGCCAATGGCCGGCTCACATTGACATTTACAATCATCATAAAAGAGTTACATCTCAGGGAGTCGACCTGCTACTCTGAAATCAGGATTTACACAGAGTATTACTACACGAGCTCAAAAAAATAATAAGAGTACAAATATGGTGTCGGGCTATGTGTTTGGCTAGGTGGGCACCCGTTTGATCAATCCACTAAGGATCGCCACGACGGACGTCTGTAGCATAGCTATCTGGCACTAATATAATGTCAACACTCAAGAAAGTCACTCAGATGGGGCACATATACTCTTTGAGGTTGTCAATCTCAAGAAGTGAACCTAACAAGCTAACACAAGAACCCAACAAGAAAATCAATCACTCAATGACCAGGAAAATTTGCATATGTCCTTTCTTACTACTCTAGGTCATCACTCCATTTTGGCACTCGAACGGACTCAAAATGCGACAAAACTTTAAGAGGTCTAGGACACCTAGGGGCACTATCCTACCAAGTCTGATTGCAATCCAACATGTACCAAAATCATGATCCATCATGAAAAAGGTGCTAAAAACTGCAATAGACCATACTAGAAATGTCGCCTATGGTCTAAGAACATTCTCCTATGGTCAAAACGTAAAAAAATAGTGATTTAAGCACTCAAATATGCAATTAAGTCTCACTAACGTGTAGTCGCAACAAACCACATCAAAATTGATAATGCTTACACTTGAATAAAAGAGCATGGAAAGAGGAACACAATGCAAGTTTCAAAATTGAAATCAGACAACCCAATCATTAGAAAAGTTGATTACAAATGTGGTGTCAGGCTACGTGTCTGGCCACATGGGCACTTGTTTGATCAATTCACTAAGGGTCGTCGCGACGGACGCCTGTACCATAGCTATCTGGCAATAACATAATACTCAGGGAAGTGATTCGGATGGGGCACGAAGACTCTTTGAGGTTGTCAATCTCAAGAAGTGAACCTAACAAGCTAACACAACTCAACAAGAAAATCAATCACTCAATGATCAAGGAAAGCTGCATATGTCCTTTCTTACCACTCTAGGTCATTATGCCAATTTGGCACCCGAATGGGCTCAAAATGCAACAAAACTTTAGAAGGAGGTCTAGGACACCTAGGGGCACTATCCTACCAAGTATGTATGCAATCCGATAAGGTATCAAAATCACAATCCACCACAAAAGAAATCCTAAAAATTGCAATAGAACATACCAAAAAGGTTTCCCTATGGTCTAAGAACACTCTCCTATGGTCAACACGCCAAAAAATAATACTTTAAGCACTTAAATTTGTAATTACTCACTAAAACGTAGTCGTGAACCACAACAAAACTGACAATGCTTACACTTGAATGAAAAAGCATGGAAAGAGGAACACAATGCAAGTTTCAAAATTGAAACCGGATTACCCAATCATTAGAAAATTTGATTACAAGTTGGAACTTCGTAGTCGCTTGAGCGTACGTACAATAGAGCTATTTTCTCTTTCAAAAGATAAGCCTCCCTTTCACATTAAAGTTATTGACATTTATACACATGGATTTCTAAATGGCAAGTGATCGGGTCACATGGACCTTTACAATCATCATAAAAGAGTTACATATCAAGGAATTGACGTGCTACTCTGGAATCAAGATTTACACAGAGTATCACTACACTAGCTCGAAAAAATAATAAGAGTACAAATGTGGTGTTTGGCTACATGTCCGGCTAGGTGGGTACCCATTTGATCATCCTGCTAACAAGTTCAAAACCAGATTCTTAGTCTTAGAGGTAAAAGGATCCTATAGAATTTTTTTGGGCAGAACATGGTTAAGAAAAACTAGGGCAATTCATGACTGTCAATCAAATGCTGACAATTCAAGGATCCAGTAGGAGGATATAGGTCAAGACTGATAACACTAGAAGCTGGAAGAAAGCCTTGAGACCATAAGAGATATGTAAGAAGTATATCACATAGAAGATTGATAAAATGCTAGCTTTTATGAATATCTTCCCACTGATAGAGATAGATCTCAACATTGTTTTGATGGACAAGGAATAGGCAGCTGAGAGACAAAGAAGGCACTACATACCCAGACCAGTTAACGGAGCTAAAATCTAGGGAAAGATCAATGTACTTTGATGGTAGGCCTCTAAAGAAACATATGGATTAGCTTGACTTCAAAACGAGTCAGTTAAACTCAGATCAGAGGAAGCCAACAACTGATGAACTAGAAACACAACAAAGACTTATTGGAATTAGGTGACCCCTTCAATGATTATTATGCATGCATTTGAACTGAAAATAAAGATAAATCATTAGCCAAAAGGAAGGGAGGAGGCCCTAGCTAGTTGCTTTTAGATGATCAAGAAATCAAAGAGTGGAATCTTAGCTTAGAAGAGAATCCTCGGATGATCAAAATCAATAAACATTCATAGCCGTTTTTCGGCTCTCCGTAATTGCCATAGTGAGTTAACCCACCCTACCAAAATCATCCAAACACTGTGGCTATCCCTACCATTTCATTGTATATAGGTGTGTGTGAGTTAGGGGACTTTTTTCATATCTTCTTAAAAACCCTCAATTAGCTAGTCACTGGGCTAGTTGAGCCAAAAAAATAAAAAAATAAAAAATTATAAGTATATTATGGCCCATTTGTGTGTAATTATTTCATTGTATATAGGGCCTAAATAAAAGGATTTTTTATAATTATTTTGGTATTTATTTAAATATTTCTACCTATGGTGTGTTATTTATACTATGTACATTGACTCACCATTACCATATTTTTTCTTACCATTTTGCATACTCTTTATTCCATATAAAAAAAATTTCATGCAAGCTTCTCTTATTTTTGGTGTAACTCCATCCCAACAAAAATCTAAAAAAACTAGTTTATTTATGTGTATATTTTTTCACTATTGTCATTTTTTCCTTCCTACATCTATTCTCTATTACTCTCATAAATTAGACCACCAAAAATATTCATCTTTTTATGGTAGACTTATATTGAGAGAGATTTATTTTGACCCCTTTATATTTTTTCCACCTATATTATTTATATTTGACATGTACATATTTTTTTAGACCCCTCAATATTTGATTTTCTTAGTTGTACTATTCACTTATATCATGATCTAACCAATATCTTCAATTATAGACCTACCAAATAAGGTCAAGGGTATGTGGCATGCATGCATGCACTATGGGGGGCTCACTCTTGGAGGTATTCAAAAGAATCATCCATAGAAGGACCTCACAAGGACTTTGTGCAGTGGAAAAAACAGTCGATTTTGCTGAATTTTTACAGATCACATGCTCCCTGAATTTGAAAAGGTGATACAAACAAAAGTTGTAGCTCGTGAGCTGAACTTTTACCTCATATTTTTTTGAGCTACGAGTTGTGAGCTATGATTTTATTGGTGGACCCCAGTTTGCCCATGCTATGCAGCCACACTCCCTCTTCCACTTTATCATTTTCCTCTTTCACACACACTTCTCCACTCATCATCCCTACCTCTCTCACCACTCCTCTCTGCACCCTACTCACCTTCTTCTCAAGCTTGAAGAATAAGAGAAACCATGGTGAACTCATGTCTCCTACACATACTTCCATTCCAAAATTGACCATCTAGTCTCATTTTTCCTCATCCATATTACCCATAACTATAAAAAAAACCACAAAATTCTGCCTCTTCTCTTGAAAGACAGCATCATGGTGATTGATTACTCATGTTCACTTACCGTGGCTCTCAAGGGAGGTCAAGAGTGGAGAAAAAACGTACCGTCAAAGCTAGTGGACCGTCAACAAGCGTCAAAATTGACCCTACTCAAGACACTTGGAGCATTAACATTGTAAGAAATCCATAATTTCTTACCTATTAAGAGTTTTTTCTTCCTTATTTGTACCCTACATGGATACTCCCATTGTAAATATCAAATTCCATTTGTAAATCAATAAAAATACTAACTCTAATAATTTACTAACACTAACCTACTATGAAAAGTCCTATCACCTCCACTTCTCTCCTCTCTCTCTTCTTCATCTATCCACACCAACTTCTTGATAATTCTAAGCAAAAGAAATTAGATAAGTGCTGAAAATCTAACCCAACCATGGTTAGAGGAGTAACCCTAGCTCTCAAAATTGCTATAAAAGGAGGGTGTAGCTAGCACAAAGGGGGGAGCCATAAGCAAGAGCACTATGCTATAGCTTGAGAAGCCAAGCTCAACCTCTCTAGAAGGAGCTTCTGAGTGGAAGCTCATTGTCTTATGCATATGCATGTGTTGTATTAGGGGTGATTAGCAGGGGAAATCTATGCCATTGTAAGAGAGAGTGATCATTCAATTGAGAGTAGGAAATCTATCATTTCTCCTACTAGTGTAAGCCTAACATTTACTGAATCGAGGAGGGTGGATTTGGACTAAGCTTGGATACTTTGTCTCTCTTCCAACGTAAAGTAATGGACAACAATGATGTGTAAGTGTCTTGGTGTTTTTTTAAAGTTCTTGATAGCTTGTCTCTGGGTGTTGTCATCAATTCAACCATAAATTCCACATACTGTAAGAGGGCAACAGGGTGGAGAGGACTCCCCTGGCCTTAAGACAGTGATTGGGGTAGATTTTCTTGTGATGTGTTGTGGTGTTATTTACTCAAGCTATGTTGAACAAATACTAATCTCACTTTGATTGGTCATGACAGATTTGTAAGAAGGTATTAATGCAACAAGCACCCCCTCCCCTTTCTCTCTGTTTCTTACATATATGATTGTGTTTGCTTGATCATTGCCGATACATTTCAAAGCAGCCCGAGCACTCTCTCTCTCTCTCTCTCTCTACGCGTCCTAGTTCGCATCCAAAACTTGGTGGTGCCCCAAATTTGTGTAGGGTTAGGTTGCGGGTTTCTGTGTGTGTTTGTTGTTTTTTTCAACCCCAACCCAATTGAGCAACACGGGAGCCTAGAAGGGTGCTTAGAGGCCACTCTTCTTGTTGTCCGCCCCGGACCGCCTCAAATTGGTGCCCCCACTGAGGAACCAACTTGTGTATGTTTTTGTGTAGGATCAATCTTTAGAATAGTCAAGTAGTTTGCATGAATCACGAGAATTTGTATGATCCTTTCATTCCGATTGCAAGGCAAAAGGTACACATAATTGTTAGTACTAAGTTGCAATTTCAACGTGTAATTCGTAGAATTTTAGGTCCCCTTAGGTTGGCAGAGATAAACACATCAGTAAATCCCTTTATTTTGCTTTTCATTAGGTACGACCTTAATTTGGACGTCTATATTTTTGTTTTGTTTTAAGCATTAGGTCATTCTTAGACCATGGATAATGGCCCAGGAATAGAGGTTTTCCCCGTCCATTTCACTCCACACATTAGAATAAACATTGCAATTAGTAGGAAGATCCACTTTCAACAACGTATAGTGTTCATGTTTGGTGCCCAAAGAGTAGGAGAAATTCTGGCATCACCAAACCCTGTCATCCTGCCTCTTATTGATTATCATAGGTCATTTGATGTGAATATTTTTATTTTGTTGTAGAATAGATTGCAATTTAGAAAATATTACTGTGTAAATCTTTTAAAAACAAACAAACAAACAAAAACGTGTTGTCACCTTAAAACTGATTCAATGGAGGCCCAACGCCAAATGTCTGGATATCCTCTTTTCTTTGGAGAGCCTGGAGAGGATGCAGAATTATTTTTAGCAAATTTCAAGATTTCTTGTCGTATTAAGAGGATAGTAATTGATCAAGAACGTGTAGAGATGTTTGAAGTGGTCCTTAGGAAAGATGCTAGTACTTGGTTTGACTCGTTGCCTGAGGAAGTTAAAGGGAATTACACGGAAGTTGTGAATCATTTCAAGAGATACTTCTTTGATCCCCAAAACACTCAAAAACTATGGCAAGACATTGTTTCTCATAAGCAAAAAGACCTAGATGACTACTACTTGTACAAGCAAGAGTTTCTACGTCTTTGGGCTGTATGGGTGAGAAATGTTGCTAACCCTGGTGATGGTGCAGAGTTCCTAAAGAAGGAGAGGTTCATAGCTGGAATCTTTCCTGACCTTAAGATAAAAGTTGAGGCGGGTGCACCTGCTACCTTTGATGCAGCTGAAACTAGGGCTGCTGAGAACTATAGGAAACTCAAGTGCCTAAGGGGAGAGGTTCCAATAGAAGGTCTTAGACCCAAAGGTAAGTCACAAGCATCGACATCTAGGGAGCTTCCTGAGGTAACAGCTGAAGTAATAGAGAAGTTAAATGAATCTTTAAGAAGCTTGTCAATTCACCTTGCACAAGCTGTAGGTCCAAAGGGACAAGCAAAGAAGTCTGAAGAGCGAGATCCACGACCTAGGAGAGTCTTACAATGTTGGAATTGCGGAGAGTCTAGACATGGGATGTATAATTGTCCTTGGCCCCATGGGGAGCCAGGGAGACCTAACTTGAATTACCCAGTGATGAATGCAAGTGAAGGAACTAGTCAGCAACCACGGCTTCTACAAAGGCCAAATGGAGCAAGGCCACCTCCACAAGGAGTGGAAGGAGTTCCACCTTAGCCAGACCCAAATGTGCATGTGGTAGAGGTGACAAATTCAAAAGAGGTTGACATGGAAGCAAATGGCATTAAGCGTGGCCGTGGAAAAGGGAAGGAGAAAGAAGGAGTCATGTCACAAAGTGATCATGGACGAGAAAAGAAGGCAAAGGAGACCAAGGAAGCTAACAGGACTCGACGTTGTATCAATCTCCAAGAATTCCCTCTTGGACATGGTATGGCTCCATACAACCTGTTGGAAGACATGCGAGGTAAGGGTCCCGATATCTCATGGCCTCAGTTTCTTGCATTATGCCCACAAGTTAGGAGGGATTTAACAAAGGCAGTTAGCACTAGGAGAAAGGTAAAAGAGAGTGTGCCTATTGTAAAAATTTCACAAGCTGAAATGAATGAGGATATTACACCGGTGCTAGATTGTTACATCAAAGGAAGATTGGTTAGGAAAGGTCTAGTGGATGGGGGTGCACAAATTTGCATCATGACAGAGGGACTCATGCAAAGACTAGGCATGCACATCCATGAGACACCTGAAATTAAAGTCAAGATGGAAAACAATAGCAAAGCTAGGTGTGTAGGCATTTGTAAAAATGTTTTTTGTAGAGGCCCTTGGCATTAAGAAGGCAGTGGATTTTTATGTTATGTCTACGAAAGGAAATGGTTATCCATTTATCCTAGGGAGACCATGGCTAATGAAAATGTGAGCTTTGCACGATTGGGAGAGTGGAAAGCTAATTTGCAGGAATGACAATCATAAGAAGGTTGTCTTTGACATGAAGGAGAAACGCCAAGAGGAGCTCCATGAAGAATCATCTCAAAGTGAGACGGAGGAAGGCTGACCGATGGCACTTCAGAAGGAGAAAGTAGCGGCAGCATTACTGAAGAGGAGTCTTCCATCGAAGTCATGGGGCTAAGGTTTAAGCCAAACAACTAGGAGACCTCTTGCCCAGGTTTGGAAGAGGTAGGTTCCCAAGAAAACCAAAAAGTGGAAGATGAAAGAATGCTAGAAGGTATGTTATCTACAACACTTACAAAGGATGAAAGAGAGGAGCTCAAAGGTGTGTTAAGGAAATTTCCTAGGCTACTTTTTGCTAAAGACTACACCGATGTGCATGGAGTAGATGTTGTTCAACACAAAATTGAGTTGAAACCAGAGGCCACACCTAAGGCTCAGAAGCTACGAAGGCTAGGAGTCATCAAGGAGCAGGCTTTACTCAAGGAGGTAAGAAAGCTTCTAGCAGCAGGTTTCATTTATCCAGTGGAGAATTTAGAGTGGGTCTCTCCCGTTGTTGTCACTCCTAAGAAAAATGGCAAGTGGAGGGTGTGTGTGGATTACCGTCCACTCAATGAGGCAACAAAAAGAGATCACTTTCCCCTCCCATTTCAAGATGAGATACTAAATGAGGTAGCTGGTCATGAGAAGTACACTGTGTGTGATGGCTACTCAGGTTACTTTCAAATAGGTATCGCATTGGAAGATCAGTTGAAAACAACCTTCATCACTCCTTGGGGTTGTTATGCTTTTAGAGTCATGCCATTTGGACTGACAAATGCTCCTGCAACTTTCCAACGCTTCATGAACATGGTGTTTTAAGCATTCTTTGGAAATTCCATTAGGGTTTTTATTGATGATTTTTGCATTTATAGCTCAAAATCATTACATCTACAAAGGGTAGAAGAAGGTTTAAATAAGCTCTATGACATGGGAGGTCAACTCAACCCCAACAAGTGTCACGTAGGTGAGGATGAAGTGATCTTTCTTGGTCACAAGGTTTCCTATAAAGGCAAAGGCTCTTATTGAGCTCCCATCACCCAAGAATCTCAAAGAGGTCATCTCATTCATTCAAAAGGTGAAGTATATGTCACACTTCATTCACTTAGCTTCGGAGTTGCTTCACCCTTTGCAAAAGTTGACACAACAAGTAGAATTTGCATGGTCTGATGAGCTTGAAGAGTACTTTTGTAACATTAAAGTCATTTTGTCTGAACTACCAACACTCATGCCTCCTTGTTGGGAGTACACATTCTTTGTTAGCTCTAGTGTTGGGAAGGAAACAATTGGTGCAGTTTTATTACAACAAGATCCCCACAGTACCAAGATGTGACCCATCTACTTTGCTAGTAGGGTCATGAATGCTTTGGAGAGAGGCTACACGGAGGCAGAACTCATGATGCTTTCTCTCATGTTTACGGTGAGAAAGTTTAGATCCTACCTGCTACCAAAGCCTTTTGTAATTCTCACTGCAGAAAATTTGTTTCCTTGGGTGTCATCTCAAATGAATCTTAGCACTAGGATCTCAAAGTCGATTATGGAATTGCAAGAGTTCCAATACTCTTTCAAGGTAGAAGATAGTGTGCGTGCACAATTGGCAGGGATCCTTACTTATAGGGTACATGAGAAGGAGATTAAGGTGCCTGAAGTAAAGACCCTACCATTGCCACCACCTAAAAGTATTCCTAATGCTTTTACCTTGTTCTTTGATGGAGCTTTTCGACGAGTCACAGGAAAAGCAGGGGGAGGGCTAGTATTTCTCAACCCAAGTGGGGAGGTGGTCATGAAAGAGAAGGTCAATCTACCAGGTTCAACTAGCAACAATGTAGCAGAATACGACACACTACTTCATGGTTTGAAGATGTGCATTGGCCAAGGGATACAACGTCTCATGGTAAAGGGAGATGCACTTCTCATTGTTAAACAGATTTTAGGCATTTGGGCATGCAAGAATGAAAGCTTAAGGACAAAAGTTCATGCCATTCGTAGATTGTTTAATCAATTTGAAGAAGTGCAACTACATCATATTCCTAGGAAACTGAATGAAGATGCCGATTTACTTGCACAGCAAGTAGTTCCATGTGTTGAGAAAGAAGTGCATGTCATTATGGTGGCAACTGTCAAGCAACCGAGATACCAAGGATTGGAGTCATTGAATCCCATTATTAGCTACATTTTGGAGGGTGAGTTTCCACAAGACTTTACGAAGGCTCAAAACAGGAGACTCATGAAAAAGGCAAGCGCGTATCTCTTTCTAGAAGGATCCCTCTATCAAAGAGGGAAGGATCAAGTGTGCAGAAGAATACCAACTATCAAGGAAATTCCAACCATTCTAAAAGGTTTGCATGAAGAGGCATGTGGTGGTCATTTTGCCCAAGAGTTAACTGTGAAGAAGATTTTGCTTGCGGGGTATGTTTGGCCAAGTCTGCATATGGATGTCCAACATTGGTGTAAAAGTTGTCACAATTTTTAGGTAAATGGGAATAGAAGATTGGTTTATGGTCCAAGGCAAATCGTGCTTGCAAATGGACCCTTTGAAAAGTGGGGCATTGATGCTATGGGTCCTCTGCCTAGGACAAAAAATGGCAAACTCTACATTCTAGTGGCTGTAGACTATATGACTAGGTGGGTGGAAGCACAAAGTGTGGCAAAGGTAAATGAGAGGACAGTGAGCAAATTTGTCTACACTCACATTTGTTGTAGATTTGACACACCTTTGGAGATTGTTTCTGATAATGGTCCAGGGTTTAGAAAGGGCTTGCTCACAGAAGTCTGTGAAGAACTTCACATTCTACATCGTCATAGTACACCCTACTATCCCCAATCAAATGGTTTGGTAGAAAAAGCTAATGGTGTCATTGCAGGCATCATTAGAAAGATGGTGAAAAACAAGACAAAGTTGTGGGATGACTTCTTGGATGGTGCCTTGTGGGCGTATCGAACCACATATAGGGAAGCCACGGACTTCACACCATTTCACTTGGTCTATGGTCAAGAGTCTTTACAACCAATTGAGCTCAACATTCCAACAATGCGACTTCATGGCAAAGCAGCACAAGATGATCAAAAGCATGGATGGATCGACTTCTTACCTTAGCTGAGCTTGAGTGGAAAAGAGAAGCAGCATACGAGTGCTACAAGAGGAAAGCTACGCAGGCGAAGGAGAAGCTCGACAAGAAACTAAAGGACAAAGGCATCAATGAAGGAGATCTTGTGCTAAGGTATGACAATCGACTCGATAATCGTTTTGATGCCAAGTTTGAAACTAGATGGCAGGGGCCATACATAGTCAAGAAGGATTTCAATTCAAGTTACTATCAACTTATGGACTTGAATGGGAAAGATCACTCTAGGAAGGTAAACGGGTATCGCTTGAAGCCTTATTTGAGTCGCCTTCTACCAAAGGATCTACCAAAGATCTGTCAAAGGGCAGTTGTCTCATGTAAGTATTGTTACATGAAGCATGAGTGTAACTCCAGCCAAAATTCTGAGGGGCCAAACAATGAAAATCTCGTCGAGGACTCTGAAGCACTCTTTTTGGAAAAGATGCTTTATGATGATACATGAATATACCATCATCCTTGGGAAGGGCTAATGATAGCCATTTTTCGGCTCTCCGTAATTGCCATAGTGAGTTAACCCACCCTACCAAAATCATCCAAACACTGTGGCTATCCTTACCATTTCATTGTATATAGGTGTGTGTGAGTTAGGGGACTTTTCTCATATCTTCTTAAAAACCCTCAATTAGCTAGTCACTGGGCTAGTTGAGCCAAAAAAATAAAAAAATAAAAAATTATAAGTATATTATGGCCCATTTGTGTGTAAATATTTCATTGTATATAGGGCCTAAATAAAAGGATTTTTTATAATTATTTTGGTATTTATTTAAATATTTCTACCTATGGTGTGTTATTTATACTATGTACATTGACTCACCATTACCATATTTTTTCTTACCATTTTGCATACTCTTTATTCCATATAAAAAAAATTTCATGCAAGCTTCTCTTATTTTTGGTGTAACTCCATCCCAACAAAAATCCAAAAAAACTAGTTTATTTATGTGTATATTTTTTCACTATTGTCATTTTTTCCTTCCTACATCTATTCTCTATTACTCTCATAAATTAGACCACCAAAAATATTCATCTTTTTATGGTAGACTTATATTGAGAGAGATTTATTTTGACCCCTTTATATTTTTTCCACCTATATTATTTATATTTGACATGTACATATTTTTTTAGACCCCTCAATATTTGATTTTCTTAGTTGTACTATTCACTTATATCATGATCTCAACAATATCTTCAATTATAGACCTACCAAATAAGGTCAAGGGTATGTGGCATGCATGCATGCACTATGGGGGGCTCACTCTTGGAGGTATTCAAAAGAATCATCCAAAGAAGGACCTCACAAGGACTTTGTGCAGTGGAAAAAACAGTCGATTTTGCTGAATTTTTACAGATCACATGCTCCCCGAATTTGAAAAGGTGATACAAACAAAAGTTGTAGCTCGTGAGCTGAAATTTTACCTCATATTTTTTTGAGCTACGAGTTGTGAGCTATGATTTTATTGGTGGACCCCAGTTTGCCCATGCTATGCAGCCACACTCCCTCTTCCACTTTATCATTTTCCTCTTTCATACACACTTCTCCACTCATCATCCCTACCTCTCTCACCACTCCTCTCTGCACCCTACTCACCTTCTTCTCAAGCTTGAAGAATAAGAGAAACCATGGTGAACTCATGTCTCCTACACATACTTCCATTCCAAAATTGACCATCTAGTCTCATTTTTCCTCATCCATATTACCCATAACTATAAAAAAAACCACAAAATTCTGCCTCTTCTCTTGAAAGACAGCATCATGGTGATTGATTACTCATGTTCACTTACCGTGGCTCTCAAGGGAGGTCAAGAGTGGAGAAAAAACGTACCGTCAAAGCTAGTGGACCGTCAACAAGCGTCAAAATTGACCCTACTCAAGACACTTGGAGCATTAACATTGTAAGAAATCCATAATTTCTTACCTATTAAGAGTTTTTTCTTCCTTATTTGTACCCTACATGGATACTCCCATTGTAAATATCAAATTCCATTTGTAAATCAATAAAAATACTAACTCTAATAATTTACTAACACTAACCTACTATGAAAAGTCCTATCACCTCCACTTCTCTCCTCTCTCTCTTCTTCATCTATCCACACCAACTTCTTGATAATTCTAAGCAAAAGAAATTAGATAAGTGCTGAAAATCTAACCCAACCATGGTTAGAGGAGTAACCCTAGCTCTCAAAATTGCTATAAAAGGAGGGTGTAGCTAGCACAAAGGGGGGAGCCATAAGCAAGAGCACTATGCTATATCTTGAGAAGCCAATCTCAACCTCTTTAGAAGGAGCTCCTGAGTGGAAGCTCATTGTCTTATGCATATGCATGTGTTGTATTAGGGGTGATTAGCAAGGGAACTCTATGCCATTGTAAGAGAGAGTGATCATTCAATTGAGAGTAGGAAATCTATCATTTCTCCTACTAGTGTAAGCCCAACATTTGCTGAATCAAGGAGGGTGGATTTGGACTAAGCTTGGATACTTTGTGTCTCTTCCAATGTAAAGTAATGGACAACAATGATGTGTAAGTGTCTTGGTGTTTTTTTTAAGTTCTTGATAGCTTGTCTCTGGGTGTTGTCATCAATTCAACCATAAATTCCACATACTGTAAGAGGGCAACAGGGTGGAGAGGACTCCCCTGGCCTTAAGACAGTGATTGGGGTGGCTTCTCTTGTGATGTTTTGTGGTGTTATTTACTCAAGCTATGTTGAACAAATACTAATCTCACTTTGATTGGTCATGACAAATTTGTAAGAAGGTATTAATGCAACAAGCACCCCCTCCCCTTTCTCTCTCTTTCTTACATATATAATTGTGTTTGCTTGATCATTGCCGATACATTTCAAAGCAGCCCGAGCACTCTCTCTCTCTCTCTCTCTCTCTCTCTCTCTCTCTCTCTCTCTCTCTCTCTGTCTCTTTACGCGTCCTAGTCCGCATCCAAAACTAGGTGGTGCCCCAAATTTGTGTAGGGTTAGGTTGCGGGTTTGTGTGTGTGTTTGTTGTTTTTTCCAACCCCAACCCAATGGAGCAGCACAGGAGCCTAGAAGGGTGCTTAGAGGTCACTCTTCTTGTTGCCCGCCCCGGACCGCCTCAACATCAAAAGTGAGAGATCAAAGAAAAATCAAAGGCACTATTCCAAAAATACAAGGATGTATTTGCTTGTGAACATAATGATCGAAAAGGAGTAGGTCCAAAAGTTTGCCAACATCAAATACCACTAAAACCAGATGATATGCCAATAAAATGAGAGAGGCACAAGATGAAGCCAAGTTATGCTAAGAAGGTCAAGGAGGAGATAGCCAATCTTCTCAAGGAAGGGTTCATAAGAAAAGTAGCAAGCATTGATTGGCCATTTCCAATAGTGGTAGTTCCCGAAAAGAATGGAAAGGTAAAAGTATGTATAGACTATAGAAAGTTGACTACTCAGACCGTCAAGGACCCTTTCCACTACCCTTTAAAGACATGTTACTAAATGAGATTGCAAGCCAGAAAATGTACAATTGTTTGGACAAATATAGTGGCTAAAATCAACTAAAAATTACACTTGAGGAGAGGCAGATAACTACATTCATCACTGAGTGGGGAACATTTATGTATCTGGTAATGCCATTTGGACTCTATGATTCTCCAACAAATTTTTAGAGATGCATGGTGGAAATATTCAATGAGTTTCTTCACAAGTTCTTGGCCATATTTTTCGACTTCCTATGCATCCGGAGATGCGGGAAGAGATCACAACAAAGATTCGTGTCACATTTAATGGTCTAGTAACTTGTGTGTAGCGGAAAATAGCATGAACATAGTGAGCATTTCATTAGAATAGATTCCTAATGAGAATAACAAGAGTGTTTGGGTGGAGATAGCAACAAAAAGTATAACACCTAGTTAGATAGCATGAAAAATACTTCAAAAGAGAGAGAAATTAAGCAATTGACAACAGTTGAGGACCGGATTTGCATGGAGCCGGTCCCCCCTCCAAAAGGCTTTCTATTATGGTTTCTCCCATCAAGAGAGACATTTTACAATACAATTCTTTGTGTTCCTTCAATACTAGCTACTGCAATGAACATCAATTCCCTTACGGTCTCAAACCTCACACACCTTCGAAGACAATGAGAGCTAGCGGGGTATGAGAGTAGATTGAGAGGAAGAAGGAGTAGTCTTACAAGAAAGGTGTACGTCTCCTCACATAATCACTCATATTAGCATAGCTTAGCTTAGTAATTATCATGGCAAAGGAGATGAGCATGCTTTGAAGCTTGGCTCTTGGTTGGATTTTCATCACAAACTTCCAAGAGTTTTTGGTGTAGGCCTCCCTTCTCACAAGCTTGGAGTAGGTGATAAGCTTTCCATTAAATCTTGAGAAGTAGAGAGAGAGTCTTCTTGCTTCACACATGAGTTGTGTAAGTGTGTTTGGATAATGCCTTGAAAAAATCAGCCCCCTCTCTCTCTTGGTCGACCCCTCTTGCTATTTGCTCATGCTGCAATCCTATTGGCCCTTTCCAGGCTTAGCCAATAAGTATTAAGAAGCATAAGTGATAGCCTTTTGACATGTGTCCTCCTTTCCCCTTTTGTGAGAGCTTTAGGTAATTAATAAATGCAACTAAACTCTCATTGGACCCCTTTGCCTCCTGACCAATAGGAATTAGGCAAGCCATTGGGCTGCTGAATGCTCATTGGACCCCTTGGGAGACTATCCAATAGTCTTCTAGAGAGCTTAATTCTTATTGTTTATTTTATTAAGTGTTTTTAAATTAATTAAACTAGATTTACTCTAGCCTAATTCTCATTGGTCCACCTCCATGGCCATCCAATAGGATTTGAGTACACCTTGTGGGCATCTGGGCAGGGAGCTGACATGTGTCCCTCATTCCCTTTGTGTAAAGGGAGCTTGTGTGTGTGTGTGTGTGTGTGTGTGTTTCTCTCATCCCCTACTTGAAAGGCTTGCCCCCTCCTATGTAGGGATTATGAAGTCTTTTTGGGACACACACAAAGCATCCAATTTCCCTAGTGTTTGGCCTTTGGACACAACCTATGAATTTTGAAACCTTAGCATTTTGGAAGTCTTAATGGGATGAACCTTAGGGTCTTTTTAGCCCATTGTTTCACCTTGATCTTTTGTAGATGGCCCCTCCTTTAGATCCCTATTTTCCCTCCTTTGGATCCCTAATGTGGCCGGTCTACCAGCTTAACCAATATTCTAGCTTTTTCTCCCCTGGCACTTCCCCATATTAAATGATCAATTTAACATGAGAAAATCATTTAGGAGAATTGGATATTAGCAATTATGACATTACCTCTCTCTTGAAATCATAGTCATCCTTTACTATGGGGTAGAGAAGATAAAACATATTCATTAGTCTTTTTCCTAGCGGGTAGAGGATCCCTATGTTACCTTACGACATCGTTCCAGAATGGATGACTAGTCCATTTGGCGCTTAAGAGCCTAAGCTTTCGCAAGCATGTCTGCACATTAGTCCTATCAATCTTCCATAGTAGAGTGACAAGCTCTACTTGGTGTTCGGGAGACGTCGTCTTCGCAAACTTGATCTAAGCATGAATACTACTTCATTTTTGTGCACAATAAATAAAAAGAGAGTCTTATAAGACAAAAACTTTGTTTATTTTTAACATTTGTACATTTGCTTACTCTTGGGAAGCATTATAAGCATTGACAAGGTTTAGGTTATCCTTTAATTGTATGCCTTGCATCCATCTAGCATCTTCAAAAGGATAATTCTTAAACTTAATGAGATATCATCGGATAGTCTTACCGCCTCTTGGTACCTTGTCTTCATGTCGGAGGATGGACTTTGGCTGCAGCACCTCTTCTTGGTCCTCAATCTTCGGTGGGTCTTCGATAGTTGGTTCTTGAGGTGGCTCTCCTTTGTAAGGCTTTAATAGGCTCGCATGAAAAGCATTGTGTATGAGCCAATGGCTGGGCAACTTGAGTTGATAGGCCATCTCATTGATTGGCCTAAGAATCTGGAAGGGACCATAGTACCTTTTTTGCTAACTTAGCATAGTACTTTTGGTGTCCTGTAGGATTCTTGCCCGTCGTGTGCCTTAATCGAGCCTTGGGAAATTTGAGTAAGACCCAATCATTTTCTTTAAAGGCTTGGGCTCTTCTGTGCTTGTTAGTAGTAGCATTTTGCCTTTGCTATGAGATAGAGATAGCATCCTTAATCTTTTGGAAAGACTCTTTTAGGTCTCGGCTATACTCATCTATAGCGAAGATCTTTCCGTGTACCTTAAGTAGCAGGGGACTTTTTGATCTTCCCTCAATCACCTCAAAAGGTGATTTTCCCGTGGAAGTATGTACAGTGTTATTGTAGGCATACTCCACTAAGGGTAAGTGCTTCTCCCATTGGGATCTTTGATCTACTTCCGTTACATAGGCTTTTACTAGATCAAGAATTGTTAGGTTAGCTATTTCACTTTGGCCATCCGTTTGTGGGGTGATAGGACGAAGAGAAATTTAGCCTTGTTCCTAAATTCTCAAAGAGACCCTTCCAGAAGTTACTGGTCATTCTAGGATCTCTATCCGACACTATGGATGTTGGCAAGCCATGGTACTTGAAGATTTGTGAAATGAAGAGGGTTGCCATTTCATGGGCTTTGATAGTCTTTTTGACAGGTATAAAATGAGCTTGTTTACTGAGCTGTCTACTATCGTCCATATTCCCGTATTCCCATGGATAGACTTAGGCAACCCAAAGATAAAAATCCATGGATATTATCTCCCACGGTGAATTATGGATTGGCAAAGGTTGAAGCAATCCAGGTTGCTTCCCTCTATCAAACTTCGTCTTTTGGCATACCACACACATACTCTTGTATGTGTGCTTTAATGGTAGGCCAATAGAAACATGTTTCAATCCCCATTCGGGTAGACTAAATCCCTCTATGTCCCACATAAGGAGGAGCATGAGATTCATACATTTCTTTCTCACGGAGTGAGTTAGTAACGCATATCTACCCATAGAGAAGGTAACCATCTTGTAAAGTAAATGGTTCCTCTTTCTTCCCTAGTGCAAGGGCTAAAATCACATCTCTAAAATCAGGATCAATAGCATACTCATCTATCATAGAAGATAGATCATTGTGAGCTGCTATGGAAACTGCATTCACTCTCGGTCGTCTTGAGAGTGCATCGGCTACTTGATTATGCTTGCCAGCAATGTAAGCAATATGAAAATAAAATTGCGAAAAGAAATTTTCCCACCTCATTTTTTTGTCGGAGAGCTTGGTCTGCGTCATGAAGTACTTAAGACTTTGGTAATCCATTCACAGAATGAAAGGACTCCCCAATAAATAGTGCTTCCATGAGTCTAAGGCATGTAGAGCTACAAGGAGTTCCTTTTCATATATGCCTAGAGCTTGCTCAACAGGGTCGAGCCTTTGACTTTCATAAGCTATGGCGTGCCCTTCTTGGAGCAAAACAACTCCAAGGCAATCACCACAAGCATCACATTGGACCTCAAATGGCTTTGAGAGATCCGGTAATGTAAGCATAGGTTGAGAGATAAGCTTTTTGAAAGCATTATTCTCCTTGGAAGACCATGTGTACCTAACGTTTTTCTTTTTTAGGTCATGTAACGGTCCTGCTATTAGTGAGAAATTTTCTATGAAGCGTCTATAGTATGTACACATACCTATAAAGCTTCTTACTTCATGAAGATTCCTTGGTTTAGGCCACCCTTTTATTACCTCTAATTTTGATGGATCCATCTGGATGCCATCTTGAGAGATAATGTGACCTATATACTGAATCTCTTGTAACAAAAATTCACTTTTCTTTTGATTAACATAAATTTTATTCTCTCTTAGAACTTGAAATATTATCTGGAGGTGTTGCTTGTGTTCGTCTAATGAATTAGAGTAGATGATGATATCATCAAAGAACACTCCCGTAAAGGTTTGGTGAGGCCTGAATGGATTCTCCATCAAGCGGTTGAATGTGGTTGGTGCATTGGTCAAGCCAAAAGGCATGACAACGTATTCATAAAGACCAAACATAGTGCAAAATGTGGTCTTTACAATGTCTTGATCAACTATCCTTATTTGATGATAGCCACTTTTTAGGTCAATCCTATTGAAGTAGGTGGACCCTTGTAGCTTATCAAACAGGTCTTCTACCTGTGGAACAAGAAACCTATTCTTGATAGTGATCCTATTTAGTGCTCTATAGTCGACACACATACGATATGTGCCATCTTCCTTTTGCACAGGAGGACAAAATGGAGATGAGCTAGGCCTAACCATGCCCTTCACTACAAGAGGTTGTGTGCTCTTGTGACGCTGTTAGCGACGGAAATACACTGGTTTTTTATAACCCCCGGCGTCGCTAAAACCGTCGCTAATAGCGTCGCTATATGCGACGCTATATGCGTCGCTATATGCGACGCTATATGCATCGCTATATGCGTCGCTATATAGAGACGCTCATAGCGACGTTTACACAGAAGTCTATAGCGATGCTCATAGCGACGCTACAGAGCCATAAATAGCGACGGTTATAGCGACGCCCGAGAGATTTTTTTTTTTGGTGACAAGGCATTGAATGCCCTGCCACCCATCAACCATATTGTACTTGATTCACTTTTAAAAAAAAGTGCAAGGATAGATAATATACCCAAAATAGTCACCCACAAGACGCATTGTTTGCAAAATTGACAAGCGTAAAATTGACAACATAGGCAAAATGAATTGATTGGCAAATGTAATAATGACAATTGTACAACATCATAGGCATAAAGAATTGATTGGCAAAATGAACTGCGGTGACAAATGTAATAATATACATGGTTCAAAAAGACGTATAAAATCCGTCTCATGATACATAAGCTATGAGAAACCCTAAACTAATGCTATCTAGCTACGGCTAAACTAACGTCATCTAGTCAGACGTCTCATCGCGTCCAAGCGGCGTATCTGTCGGATTCTGCAAAAAAAGACAATAAGACAGCTTTCAGTAAGTATAAACATATAACGACATTTATAAAACAATACAAAAAATAGAAAAGAGTAAACCCTAATACTAACCATGCCGCCGCGAGAACTGAGAATGTCCATCAGGGCGTTTAAGCCCTTCCTGCCTGCGTACTCGCGCTCGTACGGTGTGGGATCACGTCCTGTCATCGACCACTGTCAAAACATACAAAGAATTCATTATGTTAGAATTAAAAAACTCATAAACCCTAAACTATCGAACATAAAGAGCAATGCGAAAACACTTACAAAATCGGCCTCAAATGATGCCCATCCACCGCTCCCCAAGTGGTGCGAGCTCCCTGCCTCTACTCGCGCTCTGGCTGCATCCTTTTGTTGCTTCCACTTGTCGGGATTCTCGCGCGCTGCTTTCTTCGCATTCTTCCAATCTTCTTTGGCCAGCCAATCTGGCCTGTTCCACCCATGCTTGATTGCTTTTTGCACTTCGGAACGCTTGTGTTTGCAGTATTCGCGCATTCGAATCTTCATCAGGTCTTCATTGAAGCGCTGATCCCGTGTTGGAACGGGAAACTCATCATGAAGTATGCTGATGACTCTGTTTTTTAAATCACTTGGTACTTCACTCCATTTGTTTAGTATGTAGTGTCTAAACATCTGAGAGCAAAGACCACGCATGCGCGAGATCACCTTCTTGCCGTCATCATCCATGATGATGCCGCCGCTGAAGTCGACGGAGTAAGGCAAGCCCTCTGGCCGGTGACGCGTGAACCTGGGTGTCCCAACAGAGGTCTCTAGCGGTGAGTCGATGGGGGTATGGACGTCAGGTGTCTCCACCGGCGTCTGGGCCCCGAAGCGAGGAGTGTCGAGTGGGGTGGCCCCTGGCGGAGTAGGTAGAGGTGTGTAGCTACTAGGAACAGTCAGTCGTGCAAAACCTGGCGTAGATGGCGATGTTGTGGCTGGTGTGGGGGCGGGCAAAGAAGGGGAGGGTAAAGAGCCTCGTCGAACATGACGCGGTGTGGAGGCATCGGCGGCGGAATCCCCACAACAACCGCCACCGCCACCACTAGAGCGCCGGTGTCTAGACGAGTGTGAAGCTCGTCTCGTCGACGCCGAAGCTTCGAAGCGCCCCGAATGCTCCAAAATAGAGGGAGATGCGGATGGAGTAGGAACGCGCGATGATGTGCCAGAGCGATGACGCTCCACGTACCACTGTCTCTGCTGCGGTGACAAAGAAGAAAGAAACTCCTCATCATCCATACCTGCATTAAACACACAAATATTTAAACTTAATATTGAATGAATAGAGTAGACAATGACGCAAAGACCATTAAATACAATGACGTAATGATGCATATAAATACAATGACGCAATGAATTGAGTGATAGAAGAGGCAAGTCGAAAACTCAGAATTTTCAATCAAAAGATGTGAGCGCCATGGAAGGTACTTAGAGAGCCAGAGCTTTTACAACCCGGAGCAAAATTGTTCAAATACAATATTTGTGGCTTTAAGAGATCTCTCTCTCATCCTCGCATAACTCAACATAACTTCCTATATCTATATAGAGCTCTCCATTTAAACACATATCCTCTATTTCATTTTGTAGCTCCTCTGCATGCACCCCATATAGAGTAGTAGCATCTTGATGCTTGTCTAGCACCACCGCAGCGGCTTCTGATTGAGCATCTTCTCTGATCTCCTCCATTGATGCCGTTGTGATTGGCACATGGTAGCCTTCATACGTCCTTGCACTACGAGGGGCTACCTTTATGACGTACCACCAGTTTGATGTAGACTTTGTAGGATGAAATATTACCTGCCAGAGCCACATAACTTACATGAGAGCTTTCAAGCACATAACTTGTAAAAGGGGGATGTTAACTATTTACATACTTACTTGTTCACAATGCTCTGGTAGTACGAAAGTGTCTCTTAGGTCAGTCCATTTCTTAGTAGAATCCACCTCAAGAAAACCAGACTCTCCTCTACGCACAGTAGCGTTGCGACCCTCCATGATTATCTTGAACCATTGCACGTCGAACAAGTCGACAAAAAATCCTCTGTAATCGATCCTCAAAATCTCTTGCAACGTGCCGAAGTAAGTGAGTTCCGCCACCACAGGATCTGCATCAGAGGAACGTCGACGACTAGACTGTTCAAATTTTGCCATGATTCCACAATCTTGAGTAAAACTCTTTTTGACGATTCGTTCCACCCTAAAATGTCGACCTTTACACCATGATGCTGTGTATGACTTATACTACAATGAACAAAGATTATGAGTGGCCGTTCAAACGTTTAGAAATAAAGTCACTAGCATGTCGTACATTGCAAACTTACCTTGGTCGCGCAACCCCGAGAGTACTCCCACTCTTCCTCAGTCACTTCGTCACCGCATTGTTGTGCGCTTTTCAATTGGTTGTGCAACCATCTTAAGCTCATGAAGGTTGGTAGGCTCTCCAGAACCGTCGGATAGTGCATCGGTGGTCGTCTTCCCCGTCTCCACTCGATTCGTGCCCTTTGTCGCTCTTGCTTTGCATCCTCATATTGTGAAATCCACTTTTGCATCACTGGATTGTGAAGCATGCAAAATCGGTTGATTTTAGCCTCTAGATCTTCCGTCATCTTCTTTTCAACACCGAGATTGCACATGACAATCCCAGATATGCGCTCATCATCTATGGTTCGCCATAGCGTGTCCCGGGCTTTATCAAATCCGTCTAGCCACTCTCCAATGTACACTAGGGACTCTGATACCAACCAACCTTCTGCCATGCTACCCTCCGGACGTGCCTTTTGACGCACATATCCCTTAAGCGTTTTCATGAAACGTTCTAAGAAGAACATCCATCTGGAATGAACTGTGCCAGCTATTTCCACCTCATCAACTATGTGAACAAGAAGATGCACCTCAATGGTTAGCATGGTAGTAGGAAAATGTTTCTCAAACATACACACAAGCTCCGCAGCATTTAGTTTGGCGAATGGTATGGAGTCTACGTTGATCTCCTTTTGTGAGATCCATTGCACCAGCTTTGCAAGTTTGTAGATTGTGTTACGGATGTCGAGAGACAAACATCCCTCAATGGCAACCGGTAAAATAAACTGTAAAGTATGTGCAGCAATGATATTAAAGTCCACATTTTATGCAATGATATTAAAGTCCACTATGAACGTACCTGACACATTTTATGCCAATCGTGTGACTTCAAACCGGTAAGCTTTCCTTCTTTAGTAAAACACGTTCGGAGCGAGTGCATTACGCCAGTGGGGGTCCGCAAAGATCGAATGATCTCTTTTACTTTGCGTTCTTGGGCTCCTGTGAAAATCCATGGTGCTTTAGGGAGTTTTATCGATCCATCAGACGCTGTTTGCGGCCAATATTGCTCCATACGATCCACATTTCTAAGGTCAACTCTGGCTCCCAAAGTATCTTTCTTGCTGGTCAGATGGTCCCATAGTAGATTACCCACATTCTTGAATATGTGCATTGGATCGAGCAAGTGATTGATCATGAGTCGGGGCCAGTATGGTAACTCGTACCATAGAGATAGTCTCTTCATCCCTGGAGGCAATCCGTCATCACACATCTCCTTCTGCTCTAACCATGCTTGTGCAGACATCCTTGGTGGCTCTCTTCCCAAAAAGCCGTCGCGTAACACATGATTCTCTGGAAGATACGCTTGATGACCTTCGTAGATTTGCTTCTTCAGTGAGGGCGCCCTACGTGCATTCAGTCTAGGTCCACATGTGACACATGCTCTGTATCCGCTTGTTTGAAGCCCTGCATGTATACACATGATAATAGATCAACTATGGGAAAAAACAAGATTTACAGTGTCTGAGTGAGGAGTGTCAATAGATCACCTGAGCATTCTGTTAGCCCGGGATAGTCATGCATGGTCCATATTAGAATGCCTCTGATCAAAGCATTCCGTCGTCCTGTGTGTTGGCTCATATCCACCACCTCTATGCCAATCCACAATTGTTGTAGCTCTTCCAATAGTGGACGAAGATACACATCCATATTCCCCACTTTATATCGCCCTGGCACAATCAAGCTTAGCCATAGGTGCCCCTTCTTCGTAGTCAACCACGGGGGAATGTTGTAGTTGACGATGACAACGGGCCATACACTATAAGATGTTGATCTTTGACCAAATGGATTTACGCCATCCATAGCCAAGCCTAAGCGCAAATTTCGAGCTTCCCTGGCAAAATCCGACCATTTTCCATCTATATGTTTCCAGGCTGCGCAATCTGCAGGAATTCGTAGCACACCATCCAAAGATTTATTCTCCTCATGCCATGATGCTAGGGCGGCCATGGACTTACATTCAAAGAAATGCTTGATGCGAGAAGCAGAGGAAAATGTCGCAAAACCTTTTGTGGAATTTTTGTCCCGTGGAGATCTACTCGATATCTTTCGGAATCACATTTCGGACACTTCTCCATGTCTATGTATTCCCCTCTGAAAAGAATGCAGTCATTAGGACAAGCGTGGATAGAATTGTAATCCATCCCCAAGTTTCGCAAAATCTTTCTTGCTTCATCTCGGGAATCTGGCATCACATTGTCAGCTGGTAGTATGTGCTCTTTAAGCAATCTACACAACATAAAAATACGATACAGTCGTGTAAAAATCTATCAGATCATTATACATTTAGAGTTTTATTAAAGTAAACTAATTGTAATAGATCACCTGAAAAGCGCTGTGACGCTAGTGTCACTCCATCCAAACTTTGCCTGCATGTTGAGAAGAACCAGGAGTGCTTTCAATCTAGACATACGTGATCCATTATACAATGGCGTATCGGCTTCACTTTTCATATCATCATAGATAAGCCTTTCTGAATCCATGATCGTCTCGATCATTTCATCAATCTCGGGTTCAAACATTGCCTCGTTGGGAATGTGCTCTGCATGATCATCCCCCGAGCTGTCAGAGGCTACATCTTGTGGCCTTACATATGCTGCTTGACCAAAGCGCCTGCGAACACGTCTATTGGGTTGCAAGATTGCTGCTTGTTGGCCAGCGTCAGAGTCCGACGAGTTATAATTGGCAACAACTCGATCTATAATAGATGGATCGAACTCACCAAATTCGCGAACGTGCTGCAAAGAAACACATCTTGTCCGTCGCACAGCATGATTGCATTGATTACAAGGACATAAGACCCTCGTTGAGAGATAGGTGTTTCGGTTGGACGGTCCCACATCCTCATCACTACTCATAATGAGGATAAAAATCTTATAACCTCGACAACAAATTTAATATTCTATTGGCATTCTTCGTATCTCTCTCTCTCTCTCTCTCTCTCTCTCTCTCTCTCTCTCTCTCTCTCTCTCTCTCTCTCTCTCTTTACCTCACATTCTCTAGTCATGTCCAATCCCCGCACACCTCGGTCTAGAGGTGCACGGAGATCAGAACCACCGGGTTATAATCTCGTCTTTATTGGTCAATACCTATATTTGTGGGTACAAGAAATCTACAGACCCACGTCTACATGATACTGCATGTAGTGGACAAAACCCCTTTGCCTCTTCTCTAGCTGTAGCACTTCACAACATCTTAACATCTTTTCACTGTTCGTCTAACTCTAAACCCTAAACCGTAAGTAATTCTTGCGTGGACTCGATCTAACGTAAATAAGCGTAAATCTAAATAAACATAAATCTAACTAAAAATAAACCTAAATCTAATTTAACGTAAGTCTACATCTAACCTAATCTTTAACGTCTTTTGGGATAGTTTCCTACGACGTTAAAACTCTCTTCTTCTTGTGTGTGTGTGTGTGTGTGTGTGTGTGTGTGGGTAAACCTAAATAAACCTAAGTCTAATCTAATATAACATAAATCTAAATCTAACGCAAATTATGTTATATTAAAAACAAAGAACTAAACTAACAGGGATTATAAGAACCTTAAAACTGATTTAACACATAATTTTTCACATAACTCGGCAAGAGTTGGCATTCTCATCACTAAAGATGTGAGAGTTAACTTCCGGCGGTGATGCTGCCTCATCTCCATCCACATCTGACGACAGCAATTGGCCCTTTAGACCGTTCTTGCTCTTGTTACTAACTTTGAAGTTGCTGTTGAATGACTAGAGGTTGTCTAGATGGTCATTGTGTCGGGGATGTAGTGACTCTTGCCGCCCTGAAGATCCACCTTCTTCCCTATCTTCTGAAGACATTTCACCAGTACTTTTGGATCGAGGGAGCCCACCATGAGTGAAGGCAGCAATACCCTATATTCCATTGAGGGCTTTCTTCACCCGCTTCATGCAGACATCGCAGTCTATGGAGACCTAAATCTAATCTAATATAACGTAAATCTAAATCTAGCGTAAATAAACGTAAATCTAATTAAAAATAAACCTAAATCTAATCTAATTTAACTTAAATAAACCTAAATCTAATTTAGCGTAAGTCTACATCTAACCTAATCTTTAACGTCTTTTAGGATAGTTTCCTACGACGTTATAACTCTCTTCTTCTTGTGTGTGTGTGTGTGTGTGGATGTGTGTGCCAATAAAAAGAGATAAATGGTATAACCTTTCTATCACCCATGCCAAGTATGATAGATTGGTTATGCCATTTCCCTCTTGAATAATAGGTCTTGAGTTCAACTCCTCGTAGGCTAGATCTTTAGGTCTTTTAATTTTAATTAGTTTCCTACGACGTTAAATTAGTTTCTCTCTCTTTCTCTCTCAATGTGTGTGCGTTTTTTTGGATCGTATGCATGTTTTCTCTCTCTTTTCCTCTCTCAATGTGTGCGTTTTTTGTTTATGCATGTTCTCTCTCTCTTTTCCTCTCTCAATGCGTGCGTTTTTTGTTTATGCATGCTCTCTCTCTCTTTTCCTCTCTCAATGTGTGTGTGCATTCTTTGTTTATGTATGTGTGTGTGCGTTTTTGTTTATGTTTGTACTCTCTCTCTCTCTCTCTCTCTCTCTCTCTCTCTCTCTCTCTCTCTCTCTCTGAAAAACACTATGTGTGTGTGTATGTGTGTGTGTGTGTGAGAGAGAGAGAGGGAGAGAGAAAGAGGGGAAGGGAACATGAGAGTGAGGAGAGGGAAGGAGCATACTTGGCTCTCCTTCCTCTCCTCGTGTGTGTGTGTGTGTGTGTGTGGAGAAGAAAAAGAGAGAGAGAGAGAGGGAGAGAGAGAGAGGGAGAGCGTTACCTGCTCCTTACTTGAGGGCGCCGAAAAACTCAGATCTGAGATCTGAGTTTTTGGGTGCGCTCTGTTATTTTTTTAGCCCAGTCGGCGTCGCTATGAGCGTCGCAAATTTACAAAGAAATTTGCGACGCTCATAGCGACGCCGGGATTTTTTTTTTTGAGCGTCGTTGTGTGAGCGTCGCTAATATGAATAGCCTCTTGTAGTGCTTCTCAACTAACTCATGCACTTGCCGCATAATCTCCTCTTGTTGAGCTTGAGAAACTCTATAAGGAGGTTTATTAGGTGGTGAACTTCCTGGAAGAAGTTCAATTGCATGGTCATCATTTCCTCGTTTAGGAGGTAGCTCACAAGGGATGTCATCAATAAAGACATCATTTGAAACCCCTTGAGAAAATTGGATAACTCTACTTCCTTGTGAGTGTGTTTATTTTCTTTTGTTAAACATTACATTCATTTTGAGAATCTTTAACAAAAATTATGTACACGGAAATAGAGCTCTTTATTGACTTATTGAAAGCTTGCGTATGTACAATGGGTATGGTGTTACCCATTTGCTTGGCATCTATGTACATATCTGTTTCCTTGAACCTAAAGTAGATTCTTCTTTCAAGGAATTTAACATTGGCAGCCATGCAATCAAACCATGGTGCCCCTAGGATTACATCCTCGTGCTTGAGAGGAGAGATAAAGAAGTACTCTTTGTCCACATAGCTTTGGATATGGAACCTCAATTTCTCGATTAAGGGAGTGACTAAAGCTTCTTGCCCCTTGAAAGCACCGTCTGCGGGGGTAGGACATCTCCCATCTCGTAAGCTTGTATGCCTAGCTTGGTGGCCAACTCTATGGATATGAAATTGTGAGTAGAACCAGGGTCAAAGAGAATAAAAGCATCATGTTCTCTTACCTTTCCCCAAGCATGGCATAGAGGAGATCCTTTGTGGTGAGTTTCCTCCTCTTGGATTTCGACCAAGGTAGCTCTAGGAGGTTCATGGCGGGTGTTCTTTTGGGGACAAGCAAGGTACGCAAGCCCTTGCTTGCTGCACTTGAAATAGAAATTATCCTTGCGATAACGCTCAAGCTCTTCAGGAGAGAGTTTGTTTTTTCATTTGTAAACTCCCTTCTCCTTAGCTTTGTTGGAATTTCCCTTAGGAGACTTTTGGACATTGTCCTTCCCCTTAGGCTCATTGGAACCCTTGTTTTCTGTGGGCTTAGAATTTCTCTTAGCCCTTGTTTGGAAATTGATTCGAGAAGCCACCATAGTATGGTGTATAACCGCCGATATGGTGCGTGGCGTTTGGGAGTTGACATACTCCACCATTTCTTCAATTAAGCCCACACAAAATTGTTGCTTTTGCTCTCCAAAATCCAACTTTTTGAAGACAGTGGCTTTGAGTTGTAAGTCCCAAAACTTGTCTACATATTTGTGAATGGATTCATAGGGAGAGAGCTTCAAACTTCACCATTCGGTATGCACTTTGTCTTTGTCATCGGTGGCCAAAAATTGCTTCACAATGGAAGCTCTTAAAGCTTTCCATGTTTGTGGAGCTTCACCGTTGGCCCATAGGCTAGACCACCATTGTTTGGTGGAATTTTGAAAGTGCATAGCTACATGGCGCAGCTTAGAGGACTCCGTGAACTCATCTCCAAATGTTGCATCGAATTGTTGGATAAAGGCCAAGACTGTGTCTGTAGCACCAAAGGTGCCATTATAGGTAATGAAAGAGATGCGCTTCCCTCCGTCTTTGAACTTCTTGAGATTGGATGACCTCTTCCACGCGGCATAGGATTTCCTATGGCCTCTTCTTTTTTATGGTTCAAAAGTTGCACCATCACTTTCTTCAGAAGATGAAGAATTTGAGGAAGATGGAGAAGGGGGTGACCTCTTTCTCGCCTTTTTCTTGCCTTGATCTTCTTTGTCTTCACCATGACTTTCATAAGAGGAAGAGGATGAAGAAGATGGAGAAGAGGGTGTCCTCTTTCTCGTCTTTTTCTTTTCTTGCTTTTTGTCATCCCTTTTTGAATTATGGTGTGGAGAAGCATGTGATGCATCCTCTCCGATTTGGAGGTGATGGAGAGCGTTTAGCCCACCATCTTCATGGAGCCATCTCTGTCGAGGTGGTAGGAGACTCACTTCTTTCTTGTTCCTTTGGTGGAGGCTCTTGAATTCTCCTTTGGGAAGGACATGCATCATCAAGAAGCACATTTTTGAGCCCTTCGTATGGATCCTCTTCTTCTTCCCGAATCGGAGAGAGGCCTCTTTTGGAAGTCTCGCAAGCAGGCTTCCTAAGTGCTCTCTCGTCATGGTGGAGAGCTTGGAGAATCCCATGAGCACAAAGTTGCCGTTGCACTTCACTTTGGAGGGATGGATTGACCATGGCTTGTTGAAGCCTAGAAACAAGATAGTTAACAAGCATAGGGCCATCATTAGTAGCTTGCTCATTAGCAAGCTACTCATAGGGGCATCATTAGTAGCTTGCTCATTAGCAAAATCAAAGTCATTAACATTAATTTCACTCTCTTTACTATTGTCAGCCATTCTAAAAACATTTAGTGTAAACTTTTTAGGTGTACTTTGGAACTTCAAGCCCTAGTTGCTACTCCTCTTTACCCCTTTATAAAAAGCGCTCAAGCTACTGTACTCGTGGCTCGAATACCATTAATTGCAAGGAATAGAAGAGAGGGTCGTTCAACACCAAAACAGCACCGGCTCCTGTCAAGCTTCTAATAGCTCAATAGTGGTTAAGCCGTAGGCAAGCCCCATAGAACTTCACTAGACCATAGCTCTCGACGGTGATGCCCTGTTAACTGCACAAAGGCAGGCGCACTACAAGGCTGAAAAATCCCTATTCTACTTACTCACATGCAATTAATAATACCAACCATTTATAGCTAGCTTGAGGACCTCCCTTCTTGAACAAGAAAAGAGAAACCTTGTGCTCTAATACCAATGTAACATTTAATGGTCTACTAACTTGTGTGTAGCGGAAAATAGTATGAACATAGTGAGCATTTCATTAGAATAGATTCCGAATGAGAATAACAAGAGTGCTTGGGTGGAGAGAGCAACAAAAAGTATAACACCTACTTAGATAGCATGAACAATACTTCAAAAGAGAGAGAAATTAAGCAATTGACAACAGTTGAGGACCGGATTTGCATGGAACCCTCCAAAAGGCTTTGTATTATGGTTTCTCCCATCAACAGAGACATTTTACAATACAATTCTTTGTGTTCCTTCAATACTAGCTACTGCAATGAAGATGGAAACTTCAAGCACTAAGCAAAACAAAATTTAATCAAACACAACATCAATTCCCTCACGGTCTCAGACCCAAGACCTCACACACCTTCGAAGACGGTGAGAGCTAGCAGGGTATGAGAGTAGATTGAGAGGAAGAAGGAGTAGTCTTACGAGAAAGATGTACATATCCTCACATAATCACTCATATTAGCATAGCTTAGCTTAGTAATTAGCATGGTAGAGGAGATGAGCATGCTTTGAAGCTTGGCTCTTGGTTGGATTTGCATCACAAAGCCAAGAGTTGTTGGTGTAGGCCTCCCTTCTCACAAGCTTGGAGTAGGTGATAAGCTTTCCATTAAAGCTTGAGAAGGAGAGAGAGAGTCTTCTTGCTTCACACGAGTTGTCTGACTGTGTGTGGATAATTTCTTGAGAAAATAAGCCCCCTCTCTCTCTTGGTCGACCCCTCTTGCTATTTGCTCATGCTGCAACCCTATTGGCCCTTTCCAGGCTTAGCCAATGAGTATTAAGAAGCATAAGTGATAGCCTTCTGACATGTGTCCCCCTTTCCCCTTTTGTGAGAGCTTTAGGTAATTAATAAATGCAACTAAACTCTCATTGGACCCCTTTGCCTCCTGACCAATAGGAATCAGGCAAGCCATTGGGTTGTTGAATGCTCATTGGACCCCTTGGGAGACGATCCAATAGTCTTCTAGAGAGCTTAATTCTTATTGGTTCTTTTATTAAGTGTTTTTAAATTAATTAAACTAGATTTACTCTAGCCTAATTCTCATTGGTCCACCTCCATGTCCATCCAATAGGATTTGAGTACACCTTGTGGGCATCTGGGCTAGGGAGCTGACATGTGTCCCTCATTCCCTTTGTGTAAAGGGAGCTTGTGTGTGTCTGTGTGGGTGTGTGTTTATCTCTCATCCCCTACTTGCAAGGCTTGCCCCCTCCTATGTAGGGATTATGACTTTTTGGGACACACACTAAGCATCGAATTTCCCTAGTGTTTGGTCTTTGGACACAACCTTTGAATTTTGGAACCTTAGCATTTTGGAAGTCTTAACGGGCTGAACCTTAGGGTCTTTTTATCCCATTGTTTCACCTTGATCTTTTACAGATGGCCCCCCCTTAGGATCCCTATTTTCCCTCTTTTGGATCCCTACTGTGGCCGCTCTGCCAGCTTAACCAATATTCTTGCTTTTTTTCCCTTACCACTTCCCCATATTAAATAATTAGTTTAACATGAGATAATCATTTAGGAGAAATATATATTAGTTATTATGACAATTGACACGAGGAGTATGGCCCGCCATAGAAGAAATGCATTTTACTATTTTTGGAGATGGTCTTTGAGAGGTACAGAGAGAAGAGGATATGTTTCAATCCCTTCAAATGAATGTTTACTGTCTAGAAGGGATAACTTTTAAGAGACATGGTTTCCAAAAATGGGATTGAAATGGTCAGTGAGACAAAGTTAAGTGTGTTCAACATGCCAAAGTGCCAACAATTGTATATGAATTGAGCTCTTTTCTGGGATATATCAATTTCTATAGACGGTTCATTCATTTTTTTGTAGCAAAATCTCTTCCTTTGTATGAATTGGCTCAAAAAGAAAAGAAGTTCATCTAGACCCTATAATGCAAGCAATGTTTTTAGTGTTTAAAAGTTGTGATCAGCAGGAAGCCAGTCCCTTGCCAACCAAACTAGGATGTGATTTTCCATATGCATGTTGAGGCATCTCAAATGGTGGTGGGGGATATACTAGCTAAGCCTAATGGGAAGATAGACTACCCAGTCTAGTTCACTAATCACAGGTTTATCTTGGTTGAATATGGCTATTCTAACAGTGAAAGAGAAGCACTAGGAGTGGTGATAAGTGCTACAAAGTTCATGCATTAGCTATTGGGAAAGTTGTTTCATTTCTATGTGGACCATCAGTCACTCTTCTTTCAAATTAACAAAGTGATTATTTAGGGAAGGTTGCTTGCATGGATGAGATTTTTTATGGGATTTGAATTCAAAATTTTCCACAAACTAGGCAAAACACACTCTAGTGCTAATTTTCTTTCTAGAAGAACAGAAGGCTATTCAAAAGCATTACTAAGAGATGAGTCAGTAGATACGGAACTTTTCGAGAATATAGATGAGGATGGACCATATCCAAAATGGCAAGATGTCTACAAGTTCCTTCAAAAATTGGAGGATTTCCAAAGGATTGGTCCTAGACAAAGAAAAAAGCACTAATAATAAAGGGTATGAAGTTTACCATCATTGGAGGAGCCTTGTACAGATTAGGCATTCATTCTGTACTTTGAAGGTGTGTACCAATGAAAGGAAGGATGTAAGTCATCACGGAAACTCACAATGGAGATGCAAGAGGAAATTTTTCTACTATATTACATATAAGAAAATCCTCCAAGCAAGTCTTTGGTGACAGACTATGATGGCAGATGTTAGAGCACTATGTAAGACCTATGACATTTGCCAGATGATGGGCATGCCAATAGCATCTAACATGACACCTCTAATTCTAGTATGTCCATTAGGAATATTCATAAAATAGGGTCTGGATTTTATGGGGCCATTTAAGAAAGTCACTCCAAGAAAGAATAGATACATTATTATGGCCACATGCTATGTCAATATGTGGGTCGAATCAAAGCCTTACCAGATAACACTACAGGATCAACAACTATATTCTTGTGTGAGAATATCATATGCAGATATAGATGCCCAATTGAGATTGTCTCATATCAAGGGACACACTTTATAAATGAAAACATTCAAATACTATCTAAGATCTTTTTAGTTAAGCATAAAAAATCTACACCTTATTATCCCGGATGCAATGTTTAGGCAGAAAGCATCAACAAGACCATCAATACCATTCTCACAAAGATAATTAAAAAAGAATCACATCAGCGGGATACCAAACTCCAAATAGCACTATGGCCCTATAGGACTACCTATAAGGTTACCACTAGTATGACACCCATTAAAATGGTGTATGGAACAAAGGTAGTTTTTCTAATGTATTTTTCCATTCCCAACCTTAGACTGGCAGTAGAACAGGGCATAGATTTCAACCAAAATTTGAAAAGGACATTAAATGAGCTCTAGATGCATTGTTACAGCTAGATGAAATCAAACAAAGAGTTGTGCTAGAATAGGAGGTTGTCCAATAAAGGAGGAAAAACTAGCATGATAGAAAAATCAAGGTTAGAGAGTTCAGAAAGGGTGATCTAGTGCTGTTAGGTCAGTCAAAATTGGGATCAAATAAATCAAACTTGAAGATAGTATGGTTTGGACCCTATGAGGTTGAATGGGTATTCTTCAATGGCATTGAGACTACAAGACTTATTCGGATTACTATTGCATGGAGTTTACAATGGGGCCAAGATCGAACTATACTAATGCCAGAACATAGGAAATCCTAGTGGCACCAAAACTAGAAAACAATTGAGAATTAGAAAGTGAACCTGGAATTATTCCACATCAAACCGGTTTAGGAGGTGCACCAAACATTGACCAAAGCAGTTGATAACTTCACTGTAGTTTTGAATTAGACTTAGCCACAACCAGTAAACATAACCTTAATGATTACAAACAATCATTAATCAAGGTCAAAATCTTCCAGGTACTAAGTAGGGGACTAGACCAACACATGAATGACATGTGGCATGCGGAATCCCTAGAACCAAGAGAGTAGAATCATGGAGCATTCATGGCATCTGTAAAGATAACTATGTGAAAGGTATGCAACCCTGCACTTCTAGTTGCTGTGAAACTTACATCTCCTACAGGACATTCTATGCCTTCATCACCTACACAGCATACAACAAACTCCACACTGTCACCATCTTCACCCTCCATTGCTACACCTTTTCATAGAAAACCTGACACTCCAAAACTTTCTTTCTAGTGATTCTCTACCACAATAAGTGCATCGTTTCCTTCACAGGAAGACTCAACAAAAATTGTTATGGAGAAGACAAAGAAAGTGTTAGAGAAAATGCAGGATAGCATAGAGGAGTCCACACAGTTCAGTGAGAAACATGTAGAGCATACACAATAGGATAGCTCAATGCCTCATACCAAGATTCACAAATATGTATTTCATTTGAATGAGCATGCCTTGATGAAGCTTTGGGATTCAGAGGTGGTACTCAAGGCCACCAAAATGGGCTTCAATGTAGAGCTCGTTTAGCAGGTGACAAACACTTTTGATCTTGCGCATGGCACTACTAAAATCAATGGTCAAGAAGTATAGGCCACAATAGCAGCTTTGGGGCATGTTTTGAGAATGGCATACCATATCAAGGCCAAGCGGTGCTCAGCTAAGGAAATTAGCAAACCTTCAAATGAAGATGTTGAAGCCACTAAGAAATGCAAAAGGGGAGCTCAAGGAGTCCCAATAGAAATTGTGGAATATGGGCCAGTGTACAAGTTTATTACTGAGGCCATTTGTCTGAAAAATAACCCCATTTATGTTGTTGAAAATTTATTTGGCATGCTGCAACAGAGAATGAAGAACTCAAGGGCCAAAATCAACTTGGCTACCTTCTTACACATCAGCTTAATTCATCAAACTCTCCGAGGGGTCACTACATATAAAACTTGTAAATCATGTGCGTTCAAGTACTATTTATAAAACCCCTTAGCTGTAAATTTTTCGCCCAATAAAAGGGACCCTTTTTCTATTCAATCTATAAGTTCTTTTTAAGATCATTTTTTTGACACCCTTATGTATGTGAAACTGTGAGAAAATGTATAATAAAATAATCCCTACATTTGAACCCATGTGATAAGCAATTTTTAATTGTAGCGACCCTCCCAAGAGCAAACTTCCAAAGTCAAGACCCAGAACCAACATGTGTTCAAGGCATGGTATGCATTAGGGAATTTCGGAGGTCATTTGGAGGGCCTTCTAAGAAAATGTATTTTTTGCACTCTCTCTCTAGAAAAAATGGCAAATAAAAGAGCTGGGTCTTTCATAGTAAAAGTTCAAAAAGTGTACTTTACGTAGATTCCTTACTCTTCTGAACATTCGTTCGTAGTGATTGAGGGATAATCCTCTTTTCAGTTGCATTGAATGAACCTCGTCAATATGGAGGGAATGAGGCTAACATGGAGGGACGAAGGCGCAGCTGCTATTCACTTTCCATTAAACCTGCACATTTGGCTAATGGCGCACTCCTCAAATGGCACTCCTCAAATGGCACAAATGTTACCCAGAAACGAGCCAAATATCACCTTCACATTGATTTGGACAATGAGTACCAACCATTGATTAAGCGCAGTAAAACAAACACACATATACCTCCCACTTCCATAGACACGCTCAGAGCTCAGGGAGCTAAACACATAGATATCTGGACGAGAGGCTCTCTCTACCTTAAGAATCCAATGACTAATGCGTCTCCACCATTTGTCAATCCTACAAGCTTATTGACCTTTGCTGGTGATGGAGAAAAGGGCCTTCTAGGTTATTGTAAATCTCTTACAAGAGAAGCTGAAACTTACAAGAGCATTCTCCAAGCTCAACAATGTGAGATTGTTCGCCTTTCACATTTACATTCTACAGATCAGGTTACCATTTTGCAACATAAAACAGAGGTACAAGAACTGAAAGGAAAGGTGCGAAGTTGTCAAATGAAGGACACCATCTTGGGTGGTCGTATCCGAAAGAAGAAATTGTGCAATCTTGAAACATTGCAGGTTGCATCAGGAGGTCTCAAGAAAAGAATCCGAGCATTAAGGTGATGCTTCTTGGTTGGCTACATTGTCTTATTTAAGTAATATTTTTGTTTTTTCTTGTTATGCATTGTTTTCATGTGCCTAAATAGTGTTAGTGAAGCAAATTTTCTGTTATTTACTTATGCATTGTCTTCATGTAGAGATTCAATCTATCCTGACAAGGAAAACATTGACCCCAAAGCCAATATAGGAAAGAGATTGAAGCCACTTATAAGTAGAAGCCTGGCAGCAGATATAGTACATGACAAGAAGTTTAAGGTCCTACAATGAAATGTAGTGGACCGCTTTATTTCAGAGAACTCAGTGCCTGCAAAAGAGATACAAGGCACACTTGATTCACTTGGTGTAAGCAAAAGAGGATATTCGGCTATCCAAAAGTCTGTCTCATCCATCTTTGTTAAGAAGGGTATAAAATCCAAACTTCTACCATCAGCCTCAAGTGTTTGGAAAGAGAGGCTTCAGCTTAACGAGGCACAGGGAGACTATCTTGGACAGCCCTTTCATATTAAAGCAACTTACAGTGGCCATGGAGCAAACATGGCATATGATGAGTTCAATAATATTTTTATGGACCTGCGGATATTACGGAAGAGAATGGTGGAGTTTTACAACATCACATTTGAAGAGTCACGAGGGGTATTACATTTTGTGTTAAAACTGGATGAGTGTGAGCTTGTTAAAGAGAAAAAGCTAGAGCGTGTTACTATTACTTTAATGAATAGAGCCCTCTCAAAGTGTCCCAGTGATGATCCTTTATATTTTAGTGTTCAATCAGAATCTAACATATGGTGGCTTGGTGCGTTTGAGGTAAGCGAGATTCTCAGGTAAGCTCAAATGTTAACATCTACTTAAGTCTCATTTATTTTGTGTTGCAGGTAAAGAAAGAAGATCATGAGATTCTATATTGGGTGTTCCATCGAACTAATATTCCGAAGGTGATTGATCGACAGACTAACCAGGGAGAGGTACTACGTCTAGATGGAAGGGGAGACTTTCAAGTTCAGTGGCATCTTGCAGGTGACCTCAAAACATTAAAGTGCATGTATAATTGTGGAATGGGTGCAATGGCAAAGTCGCCGTGTTTGTTCTGCATGGAGCCTGCAAAGGTCATGGACCCAAAGTGGTGGAGAAAAGCTCCAACACGTCACATTGAGGATCCTGCTTTTCGACCGGTTTTGAAAATACCACTTGTGAATGTCCACATTTGTACAATGCATGCCCTTTGTAGAATTGTGGAGAAATTGGTCTACTTATACATCGGGTTTGCTTGGAAGATTAAGAACTCGGCAGAACGACAAGTAGCCCTGCAGTGCTTAGAAATGGTACTGTCGGATATGGGGCTTCATGGTGGCAATGTGAAAATCCAGCGGGATGAAAAGAGATCAACTGCTGAGAAGGATGTCCCATGCAAACCATCCATCGGTGGGGTGAAGGCACGGAGTTTTTTATCTAATCCCCAAGGTACAAGAGATTCGAAGCTAACAAAACATGGAAAAATATATAACACATCTTATGTTAGCAAGGTAGAGTATCAGAGCTAGCAAAAGCTACATATTGCAGTCAAAGACCAAGAACCAACTACTCGTAACGCGAAGGCTGAGGTTTAGCGATCAATAGACATCCTATTTTTGATGTGCGACAAAGATGACTGGTCACAAGGTGATATGAACAAGTTCAAGGAAAATCTCAACCTTCTGAAAAAATCATTCAAGACAGCATGGACAGACACCCAGATTACTCACTACATGGTATTATCGTGTATTTCATTCTCTCTTATGTGCAAATATGTGACTGTAAAACATTCTAACTAATCTGTTTTCATATCCAGCACATCATCTTCAATCATTTACCATATTTTATACAAAAGTATGGGAACCCGGCAATATGGAATACCCAAGGGATGGAAAAGTCTCATTACATGGCGAGAAATGCTTATTTCAGGCACATACGACATGGTGGCTCTCGAATCAAGGCTAACAGTTTGAGAGAACTATTTGAATGGTTCTATCGTAGAATCATTCATCGAATGCAGGCAAAAGAAGTCTTGGCAAATTCAGCAACAGCACAAGCCATCAGACATTTACAACAACAAAAAGTTAAAAGATCAATGGCATACAACAACTCCGGAGCTCGTGAAAGTCAACGAAGGTGGAGAGAGACAATGGTGTATGTGAATCACAAGTGGAGAAAGATACTCTGAGTGGATGACATTGTACAAAATTTATGTAATACATGATCTTATACAATTGCTACTTGAAGTGTATCAAGATTTTGAAGGTTCAATTTTGTTTTTTGGCACGTCACCCTTGTAACGAATCATGAGATGTTTGCCATACTCTAAAAGTTCATCTGGGTTTTGTCTACCAAGAGCTAGTGCCATTGCTGTGTAGGTGTAGTAATACGCTGCCCGACCACCTGTATAGCCCGGGCAGTAACCAAAACAATCTCTAGCAAACACTTTGTCCACAAGAATGACTTTATCTGCACTTTTGGGCAGCACCGGTCCACCCAAGAAGCGTGATAGTGTCTTGAATGTGTAAGTTGCTATTGAACCCTCTTGTGACATGGAATTGTGAAAAACTACTATCGGCGACTCGCAAAGCTTTGAAAGGTACTGCGCTAGGGCCGCATCCCTTCCTCAATACTCTCGAGTCCGCCGCCGAAGGAAGTCATCCTTGTCAGCAATCCAGGACTGCACATATCATGTCAGAAGTGACACAAAGAGAGAGAGAGAGAGAGAGAGAGAGAGAGAGAGAGAGAGAGAGAGAGAGAGAGAGAGAGAGAGAGAGAGAGAGAGAGAGAGAGAGAGAGAGAGAGAGTTACCATGAAGCTCTCATCCTGTAGAAAGAGGTTTTCTTGCCACATGTCTACAGATGTAGTTGACCCCTGACCTGAATGGTTAAACCAATCCTCCACTTCTTTGTTACTTGTTGATGGTCTTAGGCTTTGTCTTATTGCTTGGAAGGTGGCTTCATCAGGTAGTGTCTCCTTGTATTTTTCAGCTTTCTCAAAGCATCTTCGAAGGCATTCCATTGGATTTCTGGATGTTTCCATTGCCTCATCATCACTACTATCCTCTGAAACAAATCCACTCCTCTCCTCTTGGACTCTGTCCCTCACCAAAGCACAAACAAAAACACACATAGTCTCTCTCTCTCTCTCTCTCTCTCTCTCTCTCTCTCTCTCCAAAGAACACTAAAAAAATACACTTGGACTCTCTCTCTCTCTCTCTCTCTCTCTCTCTCTCTCTCTCTCTCTCTCTCTCTCTCTTTGTATGTGTCTATTTGTACTAAAGGCGCGCAAGGACGAAAACGTGCTTTTTGCAACTCTCTACGCGCGCCTTAAGTACAATTGAGGGAAAGGCGCGTAAGGATGTAAACGTGATTTTTGAGAGAGTCATAACTATACTATAGGCGCGCGGAGAGATCTGCAGCCAGTGTTTGGTTGGCTCTGCGCGCCGTTAGTAACGGGGACAGAGAGGGGAGGGAGAGAGAGAATGTGTATATCTGTGTGTGTGTGTCTGTGTGTATGTGTGTATGTGTGTGTGTGTGTCTCTGTCTATGGAAGTATGTGTTGAGGTGTGTGTGTGTGTGTGTGTGTGTGTTGAACAACAGTCTAGGTTTTTCTTTGTTTACACACACACACACACACACACACACACACACACACAATTTGTACCAACTATTGGAAATACAGAGAGAAAGAGTGAGAGATCACCTTTTGTTGGTGGGGTTTGCAGAAACTCCAAGGGAGGTGTCTCCTCCATTGCTTTTTGTGTGTTAAACTGACTCTGTCTCTCTCCCTCCCTCTCTCTCTCTCTGAGAGTAAGGAGTCCCTCTCTCTATCTCTCTCTCAATCTGTGTCTCTCCCTCTCTCTATCTCTCTCACAATCTGTTCTCTCTTTCTCTCTCTCTGTCTCTCTATCACTCTCTCTCTTTATCACTCTCTCTCTTTCTATGGCTCTCTCTCTCTCTCTCTCTCTCTCTCTCTTGCTCTCTCTCTCTCTCTCTCTCTATTGTTCTCTCTCTTTCTCTCTCTCAAAATCACACTTACAACGGATACACACGGCGGCGCCCCACGTGTTACTATAAATTATTGAGACCGTATACTTTTGTACGTCATATATAGAGGTCAAGAGAGAGAAAAACCACACCTCGTGAAAGAGAGTGAGTGAAAGAGAGAGAGAGAGAGAGAGAGAGAGAGAGAGAGAGAGTGCAAGAGCCGTCGTCTGCGTCTCCGACAGCAAGCCGACCCATCGACATAACGAAGGTCTGCCTCTCCCTCTGCCTTTGCCTCTATCTCTCTCTCTCTGTGTTTCTGTCACAGTACCAAGCTCAGTCTTAACAAACAACACACACAAATAGTCACAAACACAACACACACACACACACACACAGAGACACACACACTCACAAACACACAGACACACATATAAAACATACATACACACACACACACACACACACACACACACACACACACACACAGAGACACACACACTCACAAACACACAGACACACATATAAAACATACATACACACACACACACACACACACACACACACACACACACACACAGACACACACACACAAATCACAAACACACACACACACACAAATATAACTTACACACACACACACACACACACACACACACAAATACAGACACACACACACACACATAGCCTCTCTCTCTCTCTCTCTCTCTCTCTCTCTCTCTCTCTCTCTCTCTCTCTCTCTCTCTCTCTCTCTCTCTCTCTCTCTCTCTACCAAAGGCGCGCGTAGAGAGGCATAACCGGTGTGCATGTCTCTATGTGCGCCGTTAGTACTATGCATTGACTAGTGTATGTCTGAGTGTTATAGAGAGAGGATGTAAGGCGGGGAGAAGAGAGAGAGAGAGTGAGTATTTCTTTTACCTTATACTAACGGCGCGCGGAGGTGTTTGTTGAGGTCAAAATGTGCTCCACGCGCGCCTTTAGTAATGGGCTCTCTCACTCTCTCTCTCTCTCTCTCTCTCTCTCTCTCTCTCTCTCTCTCTCTCTCTCTCTATTTAAATATGCTAAGCTATAGAAAGGGGAGAGAGAGAGAGAGAGAGAGAGAGAGAGAGAGAGAGAGAAAGAGAGAGAGACTCTTCTTTTTGTGTACAGTGAAATGGCTAGAACAAAAGCCACTGCAAGGAAGGCAGGCAAGGGACCAGGATTAGCATCTAAAGCAAGTAGCAGATCTGCAACCCCAAAGAAAAGACCTGGAAAACCCAATAAAATTCTGAAAGGGCCAAGGGTGAAGAAGTTACAAACCTGCATGGGACTTTTCAGAGAAATCAGAAAGGCACAGAAATGTGTAGATTTATGCATACCAAAGCTGCCCTTTCAGAGGATGGTGAGGTCCATATGTGAAGAAGCTACCTGGGGCACCAAAAGGTGGAAGGTGGTGGCATTAATGGCTCTACAAGAAGCAGCAGAGGACTTCCTACTAGAGTACTTCAGTGACATGACCATTGTTGCAGCCCATGCCCACAGGGTTACTATAATGGACAAAGATAGTGAGACACTAAAAAGAATAAGGTGGAGGTATGACAAACTACTGGTCCCCAATGTCTGCAAGGATAAGAAAATGAGGGAAATTTTGTTATATCCCCCGGAGCTAGTGCCACAACTCACTGTTGTAGATGTCACACATGATGTGAATACAAGGGCAAGGGCAGAGACTATTGCTCGCCAAACAGAGGACATGAGGGAAGTAGAGCTTAAGGAGAAAGCAAAAGTAGCAGTGGAGTCCCAGAGGCAAACAGAATGCAATGTGACCCTGTCCATAGAGGCAAGCAATCAAGAAACTCTACTTTCAATGAAGGATGGTTTGCTTGCAGAGATACCATTTGTAGATGGAGCCAAAAAGCTAGCTCTGGAAAAAGTGGACATTAATTTATTGCAGAATCCAGATGCTCAGATTTCAGACACAATTATCTATGCTTGTCTTAAGTAAGTGTTACTATCTTGCTAGCTTTGAAAACTCAGATAATAGGTTTGCTAACTCAGGTAGAGTCTCTGCAGCCTGATCAAAAGTCAACTCCCACTGCACACCCACACAGAGGTGTTTCTTCTTGATCCACAAATGTCATTGATTATTAGACAAAAGAACAGTCCATCTGGGACCTTTGAGAGTTGGTTTCTCCACTGTGCTATGCTTGAAGTTACTGTCATCATCTTTCCATATGAGAACAACCATCACTGGAGTCTCATATGCCTTGATGTTGACCAACCAGCAGTGTGGGTGTTCAATTCAATAAAAGGAACCCACCCTAAAATTAGGCTATAAGTGTTTTGTATCAGAAAGTGTTTCTTATAGATATCCATGTAAATTTGAAGCCTGATGCTAACATCTTGACATTGCTTTGTGCAGTTGTATAAAGAGGTTGTTGCTTGCCGATGGCAAGCTATGTGGAAGGTATGAACTATACAAGGCCCCAATCAAAGATGTACCTGCACAAATCAAACCGATGGAAATTCTTGCGGTTGGAGATGTCTTCTCCATGCAGAATATGTCCTACAAAGCTACTTTGCATTAAAACCTTTCATGACTAAGGTACCCATTTGGCAATGCATTCAGTTAGTTTTGGTTTAGTCTATAAAAGAATTCTCACCATGTGGTCTTTCAATTTTGCAGAGTGCTTTAAAAAACTACACATATGATTATTTGCAAAGATACCAGGTAAGTTTAATACAACACCTGCTTACTATGTCTAGCCCCAGAGAGCTTGAAGATAGCGGCTTGGATGACCGCACTATTGATCTAACAAAACATGACGTGCCACCATGACAAACCCCTGCATCCGATACAGTGGAATCACAACGGGCCAAGGGGGTCATATCAGCAGAAGATGAAAGAGCCGAGGATGAGGAAAGGTCAAATGAGCATATGGAAGGTGCTAGTGTACAACCAGAGGAGACAATGAAAGAGCCAAGTCAGCCAGTGGAGGAGCCAAAAGAGCCTATGGCTGAAACCCAAGATGAGGAAAGCAGGCCTATGGATGAGCAAAAGGATATGGATGAGGAAAGCAGGCCTAGGGATGAGCAAACTGATATGGATCAGGCAAGGATGTATGAGGCAAGCCGGTCAACCGAGGGAGAGGAAAAGACCTTGGAGGAAACCTTGAATGAGGCATAAAGAGCCATGGGGGAGACCCCTGATGAAGATGTGAATGATGACTATGAAGATAAAGCAGAGGAGAGCAACAACGACATGAACACTACAGAGACCCAGTATGGACCCTTGCTACCTGTAGATACGGTTGTTCCGGTAATGTCTATTCAAGTATGGCAAAATATGTTCAGCTTTTAACTACTTATATGTACTTGTCAACTTTTATAGAGGTTGATTATCTTGGACGTCAATGGATTGCTGTTGATGCGGGTGCCTCTCGGTGACACAGAACCCTTTGAGGATTTGCAAACGTTTCGGATGGGAACTTGTTGAGTCGTGGTTCGTCCAGGAACCAAGGAAATTATTCAGTTTCTTCTTTCGCGCTTCAGAGTTGCCATATGGTCTTCAATGCAAAGGCAAAACTTGTCGCCACTAGTTACAATAGTTTGCAGTGTATGCCACGCTCACACGTCAGATTTTGCCTTTTTGTATGATCAAAGAAAATGCGTTACCGTTGAGGGCCACTACCACCCTAAAAAACCACACTTACCTCTTTTGTACAAACCGTTTAACCAAATCGGTGTACCCTTTGATGCAAGTAATACACTACTGATTGATGATACTCTTGAAAAGGGAGAACTAAATCCGCCGGGAACAACTATCTCACCACCTTCTTTCGAGGGGCATTCCTTCGATTTTTACCTTGAAGACATTCTGATTCCATACTTACAGAAAGTGTATCTCAGTCCATTGTTCACGGACGAGTTTGTACTTTCTAATGAATTAAGATGACTCTTCTATCATGTCTTTGTCTTGTCTGAGAGAGAGAGAGAGAGAGAGAGAGAGAGAGAGAGAGAGAGAGAGAGACAGAGAGAGAGATTTGACATGGTAAAGAAATGTATTTCAAGCACACTTTTTCACAGGGCACAATTGAAAAATGAGCTCAATAAACTTCATGTATTGAAAGTCATTTGTATACACTTGGGTTCACAAGAATATCTGTTACATTGACACTACTTCAACCCGACCATCCAACTCTTTGCACAAAATATCTTTTTTCCTTCGCCGCATTACCTTACGGCTAGCTAGGAAAAAGGAAAAATCTGATAGGTCCTTGTCCATTGACTCTTCAATTATGTCATGCCGCAAATGCTGAAGACTGCATAGCTCCCTTATTGTAACCACCAACACTAGGCCATGCTCTTTATCAATCACTTCCACATCCACAACAGGATTATCTTCCAAACCTGCGGAAACCTGGTCCATAGGAATGTACTTACCGTTGAGCATTTGTGATCGCATATACCAAAACGAGAGTAACAGTGATTGGCTTGCAATCATGTACTTGACAACTAGAGTATCAAGCGCGACCTCGCACCGTAAACCAATCTCTTCCTTTGCATACCATCCTCTGTCAAGAAGTTTGTCACAGGATGACTGCTGAAATGACTTGCACATGAACATAGTTTTCGTAACACGGATGTTGTAGCTATGAAACAGCTCTATGAAGAGTGCAACAGGACAAAAGTTTGCAATTCTAACCAGTTTGGTGGGAATAGAGCTACGTAGAGACCTTTGTATATCCTTGTAGAGCTTACTTCGCATTGCCTCCACCATTGTTTCCTCGGGAACTGGCTATTCCACAGTGTTCCAATCGGTTGGTAGAGGCACTTTCACCAACATGCCATTCTTATTCCCTGAGCTGAGTTGGTAGAAGTGGTCATTAAAAAAAATTCCCTCATCAGCCAGTCTTTTGCTGCTCCTCCCTGAATACTGTAGAGAACCAATGTGGGCATGAACAACATGGAAGAGGCCTATTATGCACTCCACAGGCTCCCATTGCTCATAAAAAGAGGGATAAACATCTGCAATATATATAAGAAGAGTTAAACTAAGAGTATCAATAAGTACAAATGACAAATCTAATGTAATTGAGCTGTGAAGAATGGAGACATTTCTCATAACAAGCGGGAGAAACATTGCAAAATATATAAGAAAAGTTATAATGAGAGTATCAGTAAGTTCACATGTCAAGAGTACTTACAATTGCAACGTGGTTGATGTATATCTGATACATTTCCACCGTTTGCTATCACCTCTGGATGGGTAAACACATGCTGAATAAGAACTTCCTTTACAGATCTTTTGCCGATTTCAACTTTGAGATCCAACACTCTGGCCTTCCATGCTGAGCGGTAAACGTTGATACTACTAGACCTCTTGGGTCTTCTTGGTTGCATGAGGACCCATGAACCTTTGTTTATCCTTTGTCCAACCCATTGGTTCTCTGCACTTATTGAAGTTGATATTGTAATTGAGGATATGCTACTACTTGGCCTTCTAGGCAAAGTGCAGTTGTTGGTTGTTGGTGTGAGAGACAGTAAACACCTGGAGCCTCTTGGGCGAGAAGACGTGGAAGCCATAGCTCTCAGAGAAAATCTTTAGTGGAGGGAGATTCACTTTGAAAGCATTCTAATGGAGGGAAAGTGTTTTAGAATTCCAATATCTTGTGCGGGCTTAATGGTCACCCTCCAGTACGTTAATGACCATAAGAGAATATCAGAAGTGGGACCACATGCAAGCACCTAAAAGCTCGGTAAAAGAAAAATGAAGAGCTTGGGCCTTTTACACTTTTGTTTGGGAATTGAGGTTTGGAAATCCATAGAGGGCATCTTCATCTCTTGGCAAAAGTATGCAATAAAAAATTCTACACTTTTATTTGGGAATTGAGGTCTGTAAATCCATAGAGGGCATCTTCATTCTTGGCAAAAGTATTTGGATGATGGATTGTAAACATGTGAGCATTCCAATGGAGGTGAATGTGAAACTCTCCAGGAGGATTCTTCTCCCTTAGTCAGCATCAAGAAGTACATAAAGCTTGCGTAAAGTTTGATTTTCTCATGTAATACTAGACTAGACACTTGTCTTGGAATTGGTGATTTGAGCAGGTTTTTTAACGAATCTATGGAATCTCACTGAAAGGTAGGTGTGCGTGTTCTAAAGTATATTAAAGGTACTTTGAACCTTGGTATTTTTTTATGGAATTGTCACAAATACCCTAAGTGGGTATTGGGACTTTGATTGGGCAAGAGATTATGATTCTAAAAAGTCAATTTTTGGATATCACTTCTCACTTAGTTCTTTCTAGAGTGTTCTTTTGGATTAGCCAAAATTATACAACCATCATTGTTTCTTCAATAGAAGTAAAGTATAAAGTTTCTTATTTTGTATCTTGTAAAGTAGTTTGGCTTAGGAGAGCTCTCATGGACCTAGGTGTTCTTGTTGATTCAGCAACAATACTTCAATGTGACAAACATAGTTGCATGGAGATTGCCAAGAACCCTATCTTCCATGCACATACAAATCATATCAAGGTTCAATATCATCATGTTTGACAGCTTATTATTGAGATTTCCAAGAACCCTATGTTCCATGCACGTACAAATCATATCAAGGTTCAATATCATCATGTTTGATAGCTTATTATTGAGGATAAGATTTTGGAGCTAGAGTATTTTCAAATTGAAGATAATTGTGTGGATATCTTCACCAAAGCTCTTAGGAAAGACCAACTACATTGACACCTTCATCGACTTGGAGTTGACACACAACCAATATAAAGCATCTTTGGGTGCTCATTAAAGGGGGGGGGGTCACTAAACCTGTAATTCCCACTTATCAATTTTTCCCACAAACATATATGTTGCACAATTTGTAAAGCCCCCATATGAGAAGAATCCAATAGTGCACATATATTTGGTGGATTCCAGCTTGCATGTTGATGAGGTCTTTATTTGTGATTCTGGATGGTACAAAGCTAATTTGATAGCCCAACCTTGGTACGTTGGCCCCTTAATTAGGGTCTCGAGGGTGCACCCTTGAGGTAAATTTTTTAAGGAATCTTCCTTGCAATGCTAGGCCATATGTACATGCCATTAGTACTATGGCCGATGGCTGTGGTTGGTGGTCGACGATCGATGCATGTGGACGGTGGGTTGGCATAGTCAGTACTGCACATCACACACACACACACACACACTTATTTACCACCCACCCATAGCACTGTATAAGTAGACCATGACCATGAACCATGGCATCCTATATTGAAGGATAATCCATCCCTTGTATTCTTGTCTAGTAGCTCTAGTTGTCTATATCGCCTTCTAATTTCTACCTTCATAGCACATGGGTGGGATGATGCCATCACTTTGTAATAGTTCTAATGTAAATATTGATTTGCACTAATTTACTTTGTGTTGTATCTCTCTCTACTCTCCTTGATAAAGATCCTATTTGCTTTACATTTTTACATTAGGTTGGGGCTATCATATCAGAACCGTCGGGGCATATCCTCAAATAATGAGCTTAATGCTCGGCATGGATTTGATATGGCATGTTTTCGTTCTCAAAATCTTCTCCTTTAGAACTTTGACTCTAGTTTTTGGAGAATTTGGCCTTTCTTGTGTAGTTGGGTTGTCAACAAATCTATCATCATAGGTTGTGCCCTCATCTTTTGAAAGATTTTTTTCTACTCTTGCAAGATATTGCCTCCCATTTTAGTTTTGTTTGCCATTTACTGTGGACAACAAATATCTCATTTTTTCTTACTTTAGCAAGATATTGCCTCTCATTTCAATTGCATTTACCTTTTACTAGGCAACACATATCTCATTGTAATTATCTTTTGTTATAAAATATTTTGTAGACCAAGTTATTCTTATTGAAATAGATCTAGCATGGTTTAGGTAAAGTACCTCCTCAACTTACTTAAATTATGCCAATTTCTACTCACCATGCATAAAGATAGCTTGTTTTTTATGTGTGTGACATGGACATAGGCTGGATCTACCAATGATAATGCACCAGGTTTGTGCTACCTAGTATGTAGGTCATCCATGATATAATGGTGAGGTGGTTGGGATTGTGTAGAAAGATGCATGTGTAGGTGATGCGGTTCAGTCAAAATACATCTTAAAGTATCCTATTAAACATGGTATTCTCACCAGCTAGGAATATTTAGCACCACACTCTCAATCAATGATGTAGGAAAAGTGTATGCCTTTGGGAAAGACATCGATCCATTAGAATGATTGTTGAATGTGGAATAAAGTAACCATGGTAAAAAAGTTCCCCTTATGTGAAATGTTTTCTTCATAGAATAAAGGTCTACTTCAAACGTGGTTGAAGTTTTTGTGATTGAATCGATGTGCTAGACCTCGTAGGGATCGAGACAGGTGGTGTTGGCTCTATTTATGAAGGGGGTTTACCTGATTTAACAATGATTGTTATAAAGCGTGAAGGTCATTGTATTCAAAATCAATTGACAAGATTGATTCAAGAGTGCCAATTATAGGTAATTTCACTCTTTCTAAACTACTTGCGGCATTAAATATCTACTCCAACACTAGAGGATAAGAATAAACCTAGTTTTAACACTAGAGATGCATAAAGTAGCATGGGATGGGCATGCTCCTAACAGGATTATATTTATTGTGGAGAAAGCTTTTCCCAACTCCATACCACACATTGTATGGCTCTACCCCACACATTGCATGCCTTGTTTTTTCTTATTGATTAGCACAATGTATTGCCCATGATTTTCATGTGCATGCATAAAAGTGTTTATATTCTCTACTTAGTTTTTAATCTAGAAAATAAAATTGACTTTGAGCTTCTATCTATGGTTTTACAAGGACTACTAACTAATCCATGAGAGATTGTTCACTATACCATAAAGGACAAAACATGAATCTTCACACAACCAAAAAAGGGGGGGGGGGGGGGGGGGGGGGGGGGGGGGGGGGGGGGGGGGGGGGGGGGGGGAGGTGAGGTAAGTATATTTAACCATGGTTATTATGTACTTTTAATCTTTTTCTTGTTGAGAGGATTAGATTTTTTAGATTATAAAGTTGCTTTGAGCTTATCTTCTATATAAAAATAATTATGCATATACATAACAAGATGAATTTCACTTATATGTTTTACATGTGTATTATGTTTTTCCATAAAAAATTTATAATTCCAAATTTATTTAGTTGATATCTTTGATAAACAAATTCCTCTTTTGGGTGATGCAAGGTCATTGGGGTTTACTCTCAAGTCACAAGCCAAGAACAAACATCTCAAAACATAGACTAGTTTGAAAGCTCGCAAGAGAAATGAGGAGACTACCCAACACTCCTCACACCATGCATGTCCTTCCTATTACATGCGCTCACTCTTTCTTTATTAGTGTTTGTATACAACATATTATATCCATATTTAAGTTGCTACCATATTAATCCAGCAGTGGAATACACTCTTAGTCCAGTCTTATTGTGGTTATTCACATTGATTCGTGTATACAACAATCTAGCTAAATGTTTTATCATGACTTTTTGCCTTGAACATAGTGTTCACTACTATGTGGCTTTATGTTGATACCATAATCTATTATCAATTATTATATTGGATTGAGGGTGATCCGGATCCCATATACTCGGTTGTCTTTGTGTGTGGACTTTGAGCCCTTGTTTCTTGTTGTGTCATTACATTGAATTTCAAGTCATAACATACATAAACTATTTGTAAGTGTTTTAAAATATCAATGGAACAAATAAGATCATGCAATTTTAAGTGAACTATATAGATACATACTTAAACATTCAGAAGAGTCAGTGGAACAAACAAAAATGGACGTTCAAGTGAATTGCTATACATACATACTTCTACTTAAACTTATACAAATTTATTTATGTGTGCAAATTTGTTTACTTGCAGATAACTATGAGAAAGTAAAATTGCACACAATCTTACATGTGTATGTTTGTGTGTATGTATATATGTATGTACATTTATGTATGTATGTGTGTGTGTGTGTGTGTGTGTGTGTGTGTGTGTGTATTAGAGCTCCAAGTATCATCTTTGACCTAGAAATTCAAGGCCAAATATATGCAATTCATGAGGATTGAGAACCTTTTCTGGAGTTTTGTCTTATAAGATAGCACGTACATAGTTGCTTGGTAAAAAGGCACTCTCAATTCATAGGAAAGGCTTGTCTTAGATTAAATAGATGGTGGACTTTAATAGCTTGTTGATACTTTTGCAGCTAGAAGACATTTCAATCTTGATATTGGCTTCAATGTTGCTTGGAATCATCTATTTGCTCATGTGCATGACCGTACATATCCTTATTCATTCCAATGATGAAGATAAATTTAGAGAGTAAGCCTTTCTCTCTACTACAGTGAATTGGTTGGACCTCAAAAATTTCCAAGTTTTATCATGTATTGTTACGTGATCAGACATGTATGTCAAATCTAATAAACAATGGTATTTTTCTCATCATGCACAATGATGGACTCATATTTTGAAACTTCCTAACCATTATAAATTTAGACTCTTCATCAAGAGAGTGTTAGTAGGAGCTATTTCTACTATTGCTAATTTACACAGAAAGGGTTTTATAAATGGTAAATATATTAGATGCAAAACGATAGAAACTATCAAGAATGTCTTTTGGTCATGTAGTATTATTATAGAATGGTGGAAATGGGCAGCCTTGTGGTGGCAAAATGCTTGGTTTTATTGAAATCATGATCTACTCTAATGCTTTTGGTACCTTCAAAGTGTTTCATGAAGTAGTTCTTTTCTATTTGCATTCATTCATAATATGTTTCATTTGGTTTGTTTGGTCTTTCAAAAACCATTTGTTTTTTCAATAAATCTCATTGATTCAAGTCTACTATGCCTCTTATGATTATTAAGGACAAGATGTTGGAAGACTTCAAGACACTACAAGATATTTGTATGAAAAATCAATCTCTCAGGATTTTTTGGCTATGTCTTTGACTCCTAAAGATGTTATCTAGTGTATAGAAGAATTTCAGAGAGAGAGAGAGAGAGAGAGAGAGAGAGAGAGAGAGAGAGAGAGAGAGAGAGAGAGAGAGAGAAGAAGAAGTGGATTTATAATTTTTTATTTTATTTCTCAACATATGATTAAATGTGAAAAACTAGAACAACAAACAAATGGATTAGAAAAACCAAAAGATGAAAAGGAAGAAAAAAGTGAGAAGAGGGAGAAAAGAAGAGAGATATAAAGCATATTGATAAAGGCTGAAAGTAAGGGATGGTGGTACAAAATTGGTTGTCCTTGACACCACCTAGGGCTGGTGGGTTCTTGAGTAGAACAAGACTAAAGTACAAGAGGGAAAAAGGGAAATAAAGGAGAAAAATCTAATGCAAAAATCTTGGAGGTTTATTACTTTAGTCTTATTTTTTGAAATGTCCCGTAACAGATTGATGTGGGTGGGATTCAAATTTTGTCGCTCTCTTTCTCTCTCTCTCTCTCTCTCTCTCTCTCTCTCTCTCTCTCTCTCTCTCTCTCTCTCTCTCCATGCAAACTCAAGCAAATACCATATCTATAGAGATGATGCTGGAAACTGAGCATAATCCCTCCAGCAATCTTGAGTCATTTATACAAGCATTTACAGAGGGTACTGTAATGGGAACCATGAGCATTCATAAACCCATTAGCAACCAAGAATTTTTGCGAGGCTATTGGGTGCAAAGAAGCATGAGCAATGATGCAAGGAGCACAACCCTTCTAAGACAATTGAGCTCTCTACAAGTAGGTCAAGGAACAATATATGCAAATCCATGGCTAGATGTTGGCATTGGCAGACCCAAGGACTAACAACATTACAACAACAGGAAATTCTAGACTAGCTCATGCATCATCATCCATTTTCCAAGTTGAGGAGTTTAGATGTGCAATCGAGTCTTCTTTTTGGCATTCGCAACACATTGACTCAGCTGAAAGTACCCCACTCTTCAAGTGAGCTTTTTGTGAAGAGAACCTCTTTGACAATGATACTGAACAATGGTGATCGGAGGACGCAGTGAACCAATCCAAAAGTGTTGTGGCCTTAGGTGTTGACGGTATAGCGAAAGCAAGCAATCAACTAGAAAAAAAAGATGAGGATGAAGTGTTGCCACTTACTGCTTGTCACGGACAATTGCCTTTTGCAGTGAAACTAGAGATTTGGTGATCGCACACGATATCAAAGTAGGAAAGAACCAATGTAAAAAACAATAGAAAATTGTGTACACAGTACCAAAGTACCATAGAACTAGAGTACCAAAGACACAAACAATTCCAAATTTTGTACACAACTGTAAACAGTACTGATAGCCAATTTTCCCTCTTTGTAATTGCCATAGTGAGCTACCTCACCTACCAAAATCACCTAAACACTGTGGCTATCCCTACCATCTCATTGTACATAGGCGTGTGTGAGTTAGGGGACTTTTTCCATCTCTTCTTAAATCCCTCAGCTAACTAGTCACTAGGCTGGTTGAGCCAAAAAAATAAATGAAAACAAAAGCCAAAGTATATTATGGCACATTGGTGTGTAAATAGTTCATTGTATATAGGGCCTACAAATAGGGAATTTTTATAATTATTTGGTATTTATTTAAATATTTCTACTTAGGTGTGCGTTATTTTTCTAAGTATGCTACGTACATTTACTCACCATTACCATAATCTTTCTTACCTAAGCATTCAATAAAAAATCATTTCTTGCAAGCTTCTCTTATTTTTGGTGTGAATCCACTCCAAGAAAAACCTCAAAAACATACCTTCCACCATCAGTCATTACCTTTCACTAAATTTCTATTTTCTACAGGTATTTCTTCTTACCTCTTATAAATAAATATACATCAATAAAACAAATGAGAGACCTCCTCATTTGATTCCCTATATTTTCATATATTTATTTATATATATATAGCCCACACTATTCTAGATTCCATGAATTAGTTATATATACTAGTCTGGTTTTTCCATCATATCCATATATATATATATATATATATTTTTTGGTGGGATTTTTTATATCCATCTCCACTCTGAATTTGTAGAAATAGTTACAAGAAAAAATGTGGACCAAGAGCTGAGTAGTCACCTCAAAAATTTTCATAATTTGTGGAGCTACGACCAGTGAGGTATGATTTTTTTATTGGACCCCAGTCTGCCCACTTTTCTCACAAGTAGCCCATAGTCTTCTCTCACCTCTTTCCACACTTCTACACACACACACACACACACTCACTCATTCCTCTCAATCCCTCATTCAAACCTACACCTTCCATGGTTTCTCTCACCTTCTTCACCACTAACCTTCCCTCTTACTTCCATAGCTCTCATGTGCGCTCTACATGTACATACACCATCTCTATGCCTCTCTCTATTATCTCCAAAGTACAATTCCATCTTACCCCTTCTCTATATACATAAAATTCAGCATGTAAACCATGCTTAACCTCTGCAAATTGAGAGATCTCATCAACCAAATTTTCATTTTCATCACGATAATCAACCTTGGCGGTGGTGGCATAAAGAAGAGAAGAAGAAGAAGAGGATCCATAGTCATTTTGAGAACCTACACAAGTAAGTCCAAAACTTCTTCAAGCTTCACCATCACAAGGATTTCCTCACTTCATTCAACCATTCACCGCATTCTACCCATTGTACATATATCATTAACTTTCTAGTGATTACTAACACTAACCACTAACATACTAACACAAAATAGCCATTGACATAACCATAAAAGACACCTCCTCAAGACATGTGCGTAGTAACTCTCTCTCTCTCTCTCTCTCTCTCTCTCTCTCTCTCTCTCTCTCTCTCTCTCTCTCTCTCTCTCCCCTTCCTTAAAACTCTACTTCACCTTATCTACCATCAATAATGCTCTCTTTTGAGTCCACATCCATGACTCAAGCAGACAAAGAAGGCCCGTAGTGTTTTGATATTCAGAAAAAATCATAATCCTGATTTGTTAGCTTGTAAATTAGGATTTCCAAATAATCTTAATGAGGGTCTCCAACCTATAAATAGGCCCCTCTCCTTCTTGTAAAACAACCTGCAATATCTCACATAGCACCCTAGCACTCTATACTTGAGGAGAGACTTAGGCGTAGCAATCACTTTGTAAGCTTCACTTTTGGTGTGAGAGAAGCTTTCAAGCTACACATTGCAAGTGAGAGAGCGTGAGTCCAAAATCTCAAAACTACTATTGTATATGTTCCTCCATCATCAATAAATTGAGGTTTGGTGCATCAAAGGCGTGATTCGACGTTCAAATCTTCGTCCTTCCACTTGTGCAATACGGTTTGGTGAATTCAAGATGACTTGTGTATTTTGAATTTCTATCGTTTGATCTTGTTTTAGAAAGTGTTTTAGTGTGTTTTCATTGCTAATTTTGTGTCCATTGTAAGAGGGTATTGTGGTGAGAAGTCTCCCACACCCTAAGACAATGTGTGTGTTGGCAATGTTTAGCATTCACTAAGCATTGAGTTGGTTTTGTACAAGCTCTACGATAGCATCATAACAAACCATCTCCATTTGCAAGTCACAAATAAGTTATTACTCGCAAGATCCGTTCCTCTCTCTCTTCCCATTGCTCTAGCTCTCTCTGGTCTATTTTGTGTGTGTCTTGGTGTAAGTGTGGCGCATCTTCTTGGTTGTGACAAAATCTCTCTTGCATCCTAGTTCGCATACCATAACTAGGTGGTGCCCCTATTTTGTTTGCGTTTGGCTGTGGGTTTGTTGTTGTGTTGTGCTTGTGGTTGCCCTAACCCCAATTGAGCAGCACAGGAGCTTTGAGGGGTGTTTAGAAGTCACCTCTCTTGTTGCTCACCCCGAACTGCCTCAATTTTGGTGCCCCGTTGAGGAGGGCTTGTGTATGTTGTTGTGAATACTTAGTCTTTAGAGTAATCAAGTAGCTTGCATGAATCACGAAGATTTGTATGACCCATTTGTTCCTATTGCAAGGAAGAAGGTGCATATCATTGTAAGCACAAAATTACAATTTCAACGAGTAATTCATAGAATTTTGGTCCCACGTAGGTTGGCCAAGATAAACGCTTCAGTAAATCCTTTTATTTTGCCTCTCATTAGGTACGACCTTAGTTTGAACGTCTATATTTTTGTTTTGTTTTAAGCATTAGGTCATGCATAGATCATGGATAATGGCCCAGGATAGAGGTTTTTCCCTTCCATTTCACTCCACACATTAGAATAAACGTTGCAATTAGTTGAAAGATTCATTTTCAACAACGTATGGTGTTCATGTTTGGTGCCCAAAGAGTAGGAGAAATTCTTGCATCACCAAACCCTGTCATCCTGCCTCTTGTTGATTATCATAGATCATTTGATTTGCATATTTTTATTTTGTTGTAGAATAGATTGCAATTTAGAAAACATTATTACGTAAATCTTTTTAAGAAAAAAAATGTGCGTCACTTTGAAGTCAATTCAATGGAAAGACAACGTCAAATGTCTGGATATCCTCTTTTCTTTGGAGAGCCTAGAGAGGATGCATAATTATTTTTAGCAAATTTCAAGATGTCTTGCCATATCAAGAGGATAGTAACCGATCAAGAACGTGATAGCACTTAGTTTGACTCTTTGTCTGAGGAAGTTAAGGGGGATTACACCGAAGTTTTGAACTGTTTCAAGAGATACTTCTTTGATCCCCAAAATACTCAAAAACTATGGCAAGACATTGTTTCTCATAAGCAAAAAGATTTAGATGACTACTACTTGTACAAGCAAGAGTTTATACGTCTTTGGGCTCTATGGATACGAAATGTTTCTAACCCTGGTGATGGTGCAGAATTTCTAAAGAAGGAGAGGTTCATTCCTGATCTTAAGGTAAAGGTGGAGGCGGATGCACCTGCCACCTATGATGCAGCTGAAAGTAGAGCTTCCAAAAAGTATAGAAAACTCAAGTTCCTAAGGGAAGGTTCCAATAGAAGGCCTTAGACCCAAGGGTAAGTCACAAGCATCGACATCTAGGGAGCTTCCCGAGGTAATGGTAGAAGTGATTGAGAAGTTAAATGAATCTTTAAGCAGCTTTTCAATTCACCTTGCACAAGCTGTAGGTCCAAAGGGACAAGCAAAGAAGTTTGAAGAGCGATATCCACGACCTAGGAGAGTCTTGCAATGTTGGAATTGCGGAGAGTCTGGACATGGGATGTATCATTGTCCTTGGCCCCGTGGGGAGCCAGGGAGATCTAACTTGAATTACCCAGTGATGAATGCAGGTGAAGGAACTAGTCATCAACCACGGCTTCTACAAACGCCAAATAGAGCAAGACCACCTCCACGAGGAGTGGAAGGAGTTCCACCTTTGCCAAACCCAAATGTGCATGTGGTAGAGGTGACAAATTCAAAAGAGGTTGACATGGAAGAAAATGGCATTAAGCGTGGTCGAGGAAAAGGTAAAGAGAAAGAAGGAGTTACGTCACAAAGTGACCATGGACGAGAAAAGAAGGCAAAGGAGACCAAGGAAACCAAGAGGATGCGACGTCGTATCAAACTCCAAGACTTTCCTCTTGGACAAGGTATGTCTCCATACAACTTGTTGGAAGACATGAGAGGTAAGGGCCCTGATATCTCATGGCCTCAGTTTCTTGCATTATGTCCACAAGTTAGGAGGGATTTAACAAAGACAGTTAGCACTAGGAGAAAGGTAAAAGAGAGTGTATCTATTGAAAAACTTGCACAAGTTGAAATGAATGAGGATATTACACATGTGCTAGATTGTTACATCAAAGGAATATTGGTTAGGAAAGGTCTAGTGGATGGGGGTGCACAAATTTGTATCATGACAGAAGGACTTATGCAAAGACTAGGCATGCATATCCATGAGACACCTGAAATCAAAGTCAAGATGACAAACAATAGCAAGGCTAGGTGTGTAGGCATTTGTAAAAATGTTTTTGTGGAGGGCTTTGGCATTAAGAAGGAAGTGGATTTTTATGTTATGTCAACCAAGGGAAGTGGATATCCATTTATCCTAGGAAGACCATGTCTAATGAAAATGCAAGCTTTACAGAATTGGAAAAGTGGAAAGTTGATCTGCACGAATGACAATCATAAGAAGGTTGACTTTGACATGAAGGAGCAATGTCAAGAGGAGCTCCATGAAGAATCGTCTCAAATTGAGACGGAGGAAGACTGGACAGATAGCACTTCAGAAGAAGAAGGTAGCGGTAGCACTACGGAGGAGGAGTCTTCCATCGAAGTCATGGGGGTAAGGTTTAATCCAAACAACCAAAAGATGTCTTATCAAGGTTTGTAGGAGGTAGGTTTCCAAGAGAACCAAAATGTGGAAGATGAAGTAATGTTAGAAGGTATGTTTTCTACAACATTTACAAAGGATGAAAGAGAGGAGTTCAAAGGTGTGTTAAAAAAATTTCCTAGGCTTTTTGCTAAAGACTACACCGACGTGCATGGAGTAGATGATGTTCAACACAAGATCAAGCTAAAGCCAGAGGCCACACCTAAGGCTCAAAAGCTACGAAGGATGAAGTCATCAAGGAGCAGGCTTTACTCAAGGAGGTAAGAAAGCTTCTAGCAGCACGTTTCATTTATCCAGTGGAGAATTCAGAGTGGGTCTCTCCCGTTGTTGTCACTCCCAAGGAAAACGGAAAGTGGAGGGTGTGTGTGGATTACCATCCACTAAACGAGGCAACAAAAAGAGATCACTTTCCCCTCCCATTTCAGGATGAGATACTAAATGAGATAGCTGGTCACGAGAAGTACACTTTGTGTGATGGCTACTCCGGTTACTTTCAAATTGGGATTGCATTGGAGGATCAATTGAAAACAACCTTTATCACTCCTTGGGGTTATTATGCTTTCAAGGTCATGCCATTTGGCCTAACAAATGCTCCTGCAACTTTCCAACGCTTCATGAACATGGTGTTTCAAGCATTATTTGGAAAGTCCATTAGGGATTTTATTGATGATTTTTGCATTTATAGCTCAAAATCATTACATCTACAAAGGGTAGAAGAGGGTTTGAAGAAACTCTACGACATGGAAGGTCAACTCAATCCGACAAGTGCCACATAGGTGAGAATGTGATCTTGCTTGGCCACAAAGTTTCTTACAAAGGCATTGAGGTGGATCCTTCAAAGTCAAAGGCTCTTATTGAGTTGCCGTCATCGAAGAGTCTTAAGGAGGTCATCTTATTCATTCAAAAGGTGAGGTATATGTCACGCTTCATTCACTTAGCCTCAGAGTTACTTCACCCTTTGCAAAAGTTGACACAACAAGTCGAGTTTGTTTGGTTTGATGAGCTTGAAGAATATTTTTGTAGCATCAAAGTCATTCTGTCAGAGCTACCAACACTCATGCCTCCTTCTTGGGAGAACACATTCTTTGTTAGCTCTAGTGTTGGGAAAGAAACAATTGGTGTTGTTTTGCTACAGCAAGATCAACACAGTACCAAGATATGACCCATCTATTTTGCTAGTAGGGTCATAAATGCCTTGGAGAGAGGCTAACGGAGGCAGAACCCATGATACTTTCTCTCATGTTTGCTGTGAGAAATTTTAGATCCTACTTGCTACCAAAACCTTTTGTAATCCTCACTGTAGAAAATTTGTTCCCTTGGGTGTCATCTCAAATGAATCTTAGTACCAGGATCTCAAAGTGGATTATGGAGTTGCAAGAGTTCCAATACTCTTTCAAGGTAGAAGATAGTGTGCGTGCACAATTGACAGGGATTTTCACGTATAGGGTACATGAGAAGGAAATTAAGGTGTCTGAAGTAAAGACCCTACCATTTCCACCACCAAAAAGTATTTCTAGTTCTTTTACCTTGTTCTTTGATGGATCTTTTTGACGAGCCACAGGAAAAGCAGGGGGAGGGCTTGTGTTGCTCAACCCAAGTGGAGAGGTGGTCATGAAAGAGAAGGTCAATCTACCAGGTTCAACTAGCAACAATGAAGCAGAATACGACACACTACTTCATGGTTTGAAGATGTGCATTAGTCAAGGTATACAACGCCTCATGGTAAAGGTGGATGCACTTCTCATTGTGAAGCAAATCTTAGGCATTTGAGCATGCAAGAATGAAAGCCTAAGGACAAAGGTTTATGCTATTCGTAGGTTGTTTAATCAGTTTGAAGAAGTGAACTATATCATATTCCTAGGAAACAAAATGAGGATGATGAATTACTTGCACAACAAGCAGTTACATGTGTTGAGAAAGAAGTGCAAGTCATCATGGTGGCAGCAGTTGTCAAGGAACCAAGATACCAGGGATTGGAGTCATTGGCTCCCATTATTCGCTACATGTTGGAGGGCGAGTTTCCACAAGACTTCACAAAAGCTCAAAAGAGGAGACTCATGAAGAAGGCAAGTTTCTATCTCTTCCTAGAAGGTTCCCTCTATCAAAGAGGGAAGGATCAAGTGTGCAGAAGAGTACCAACTATCGAGGAAATTCCATCCATTCTAAAAGGTTTGCATGAAGAGGCATGTGGTGGTCATTTTTCCCAAGAATTAACCGTAAAGAATATTTTGCTTGTGGGATATGTTTGGCCAAGCTTGCATGTGGATGTCCAACATTGGTGTAAAAGCTGTCACAACTATCAAGTAAATGGAAATAGAAGGTTGGTGCATGGTCCGAGACAAATAGTGCTTGCAAATGGACCCTTTGAAAAGTGGGGCATTGATGCTATGGGTCCTCTACCTAGAACAAAGAATAGTAAACTCTACATTCTAGTGGCTGTAGACTACATGACTAGGTGGGTAGAGGCTCAAAGTGTGGCAAGGGTAAATGGGAAAACAGTGAGCAGGTTTGTCTATACTAATATTTGTTGTAGATTTGGCACATCTCTAGAGATTGTTTTGGATAATGGTCCAGGGTTCAAGAAGAGTTTACTCATAGAAGTTTATGAAGAGCTTCACATTCTACATCGTCATAGCACACCCTACTACCCACAATCAAATGGTTTGGTGGAGAAGGCTAATGATGTCATTGCAGGCATCATTAGAAAGATGATGCAAAACAAAACAAAGTTATGGGATGACTTCTTGGATGGTGCCCTGTAGGCATATGGAACCACATATAGGGATGCAACATAGTTCACGCCATTTCACTTGGTGTATGGTCAAGAGGCTTTGCAGCCTATCAAGATCAACATCCCAACAATACGGCTTCATGGCAAAGGTGCACAAGATGATCAAGAGGTATGGATGGATCGACTTCTTACACTAGTGGAGCTTGAGTGGAAAGAGAAGCAGCTTACGAGTGCTACAAAAGAAAAGCTACACAAGCAAAGGAGAAGCTTGACAAGAAACAGATGTTTTATGATGGTACATGCATATACCATCATCCTGTGGGAGGGCTAATGATAGCCATTTTTCACTCTCCGTAATTGCCATAGTGAGCTACCTCACCCTACCAAAACCACCTAAACAGTGTGACTATCCCTACCATTTCATTGTACATAAGCCCTCAGCTAACTAGTCACTAGGCTAGTTGAGCCAAAAAAACAAATAAAAACAAAAGCCAAAGTATATTATGGCCCATTGGTGTAAATATTTCTTTGTATATAGGGCCTAAAAATAGGAAATTTTCATAATTATTTTGGTATTTATTTAAATATTTCTACTTAGGTGTATATTTTTCTAAGTATGCTATGTACATTTACTCACCATTACCATAATCTTTCTTGCCTATGTATTCTATAAAAAATAATTCCATGCAAGCTTCTCTTATTTTTTATGTGAATCCACTCCAAGAAAAACCTCAAAAAAATACCCTTCTACCATCAGTCATTACCTTTCACTAAATTTTCTATTTTCTACAGGTATTTCTTCTTACCTCTTGTAAATAAATATACATCAATAAAACAAATGAAGGCCCTGCTCATTTGATTCCCTATATTTTTATATATTTGTTTTTATATATATAGCCCACACTATTCTAAATTCCATGAATTATTTATATATACTAGCCTGGTTTTTCCATCATATCCATATATTATATTTATGCATAATCCACAACCATGCATATTTTCAAACCCCTAAGAATCAATTCGGTCATGCTCTAATGCAAGGAGGGGCTCACCTTTGGAGTCATATGAAAATTCAACAAAAGGGGGGCCATTGAAGACTTTTTTGTGAAGAAAAATAGGCATTTTGATGGGATTTTTTATATCCATCTCCACTCTAAATTTGAAGCGGTGGTTAGAGGGAAAAATGTGGACCAAGAGCTAAATAATCACTTCAAAAGTTTTCATAATTTTTGGAACTACCACCGGTGAGGTATGATTTTTTGATTGGACCCCAGTCTGTCCACTTTTCTCACAAGTAGCCTATAGTCTTCTCTCACCTCTTTCCACACGTCTACACACACACACACACACACACGCACGCTCATTCCTCTCAATCCCTCACTCAAACGTGCATCTTCCATGGTTTCTTTCACCTTCTTCGCCATTAACCTCCCCTCTTACTTCCATAGCTCTCATATGAGCTCTACATGTACATACACCATCTCTATGCCTCTCTCCATTATCTCCAAAGTACAATCCCATCTTATCCCTTCTCTATATACATAAAATTCAGCATGTAAACCATGATTAACCTCTGTAAATTGAGAGATCTCATCAATCGAATTGTCATTTTCATCGCGATAATCAACCTTGGCGGCGATGGCATAAAGAAGAGAAGAAGAAGAAGAGGATCGATAGTCATTTCGAGAACCTACACAAGTAAGTCCAAAACTTCTTCAAGCTTCACCATCACAAGGATTTCCTCACTTCATTCAGCCATCTTACTTCAACCATCCACCTCATTCTACCCGTTGTACATATATAATTAACTTTTTAATGATTACTAACACTAATCACTAACATTCTAACGCAAAATAGCCATTGACATAACCATAAAAGACACCTCTCCTCAAGACATGTGCATAGTAACTTTTTCTTTCTCTCTCTCTCTCCCTCTCCTTCCTTAAAACTCTACTTCACCTTATCTAAAATCAATAATGCTCTCTTTTGAGCCCATATCATGACTCAAGCAAACAAAGAAGGCCTGCAATGTGTTTTGATATTAAAAAAAAATCATAATCCTGATTTGTTAGCTTGTAAATTAGGATTTCCAAATAATCTTAATGAGGGTCTCTAACCTAAAATAGGCCCCTCTCCTTCTTGTAAAACAACCTGCAATATCTCACATAGCACCCTAGCACTCTATACGTGAGGAGAGACTTAGGCGTAGCAATCACTTTGTAAGCTTCACTTTTGGTGTGAGAGAAGCTTTCAAGCTACACATTGCAAGTGAGAGAGCGTGAGTCCAAAATCTCAAAACTACTATTGTATATATTCCTCCATCATCAATAAATTGAGGTTTGGTGCATCAAAGGCGTGATTCGACGTTCAAATCTTCGTCCTTCCACTTGTGCAATACGGTTTGGTGAATTCAAGGTGACTTGTGTATTTTGAATTTCTATTGTTTGATCTTGTTTTAGAAAGTGTTTTAGTGTGTTTTCATTGCTAATTTTGTGTCCATTGTAAGAGGGTATTGTGGTGAGAAGTCTCCCACACCCTAAGACAATGTGTGTGTTGGCAATGTTTAGCATTCACTAAGCATTGAGTTGGTTTTGTACAAGCTCTACGATAGCATCATAACAAACCATCTCCATTTGCAAGTCACAAATAAGTTATTACTCGCAAGATCCATTCCTCTCTCTCTTCCCTTTGCTCTAGCTCTCTCTGGTCCATTTTGTGTGTGTCTTGGTGTGAGGTTTCTTGTGTGTGTTTTTGTGGCGCATCTTCTTGGTTGTGACAAAATCTCTCTTGCATCCTAGTTCGCATACCATAACTCGGCAGTGCCCCTATTTTGTTTCGGTTTGGCTTGGGTTTGTTGTTGTGTTGTGCTTGTGGTTGCCCCATCCCCAATTGAGCAGCACGGGAGCTTTGAGGGGTGTTTAGAGGTTGCCTCTCTTGTTGCCCGCCCCGAACCGCCTCAGTACCAAAAGTACCAAAGTACCATATAGTACCAGAATGTGTACAAATCAGTAGCAAAGTGCAAAATTGTACCAAAATCAGTAAAGCCAGTTTGAAAGTTAAGGGATAAATACCTTAAAAAAGGTCTTTCATCTTCATCAATTTAGGGAAGAAACCATTCATTATGGTCATCAAATTCTTCCTTTGGCTACATGACCAGAGCATCATGTAGCATCACTTCCTCAAGTTGATGATGAAGTCCTCTGCATCAGGTTTGACCACACAATATTTGTATCGAGAGACTTGCACGCCTCGTGGCCTACAGCCCATTGGGAATGGGATATTCCACAAACCTTTGGGTTCTTCAACACAATCCTTCGGTAGCACTCCATTGACATCCAAAATAACAAGGTGCCTATCGCTCACCATTACATCTGCTCACATTGATGTATCCATTCATTCTTCATTTAGCCACCCACTATCCTTGGCTATAGTACCACTAAACTATATGAGTAGAAGAACACAACCTTTTTGCAATAGCAAATTTGGACATTATGCACCATAAAGGTTTACCAATTTTTGACACTAGGACATGACAATCTACAAACACGTTGACATCTTTCAAGAGTAGAGTGACATGACACCAAACACATTCAAACATAAGCTAAATGGGCTGATATTTCATATTAAGCCAGAAGAAAGTACAAAATGCTGTCACAATAGCTAATTCTTGCAGGTTCGTGGCTTGAGGCAATGACCAATGGGACACTTTCTATATTTCACATTGAAGAGTTAGGAGAGAGTGGATGAGTGCTATCACATATTTCTAAGGGCGTCCATCAAGTGTCTCCTCCGCACCTTTGTCCTCCCCCAAACCTTTGGCCTCCTCTGTGCCTTTAGCCGCCTCTACAACTTAAGACCCTTTGGCCTCCTCCGTGTGAAAAGCCTCCTCCAAGCCTTTGGGCTTCTCGAAACCTACAGCCTCCACTGCACCTTTAGTAGGTCTCACCATCCACTTTTCCTTCTTCCTCCTCTTTCTACCCACCTTCTCCTCTGAAAATTTTGATGTCACATCCAAAAACTCTTCCATCGAGAGAACCTCAACTACCACCTCTTCAATTGGAATTTTCTTGTTGATCTTCTCGCCTTGGTCAATCTCCATTTAACTAACGTCCTCAATTGGATCACTTCCCCCCTGTTGTTTCTCATGTTGTCCCCTTCCCTCTTTACCTTGTTTAACCCTCTTTTGCACTTCAGCTTTCAGATTCTCTTCTCCCAAGTTGAGCCCATAGAGCCCTCATCCCCTTTCCCTTCCATTGTGCTGGCATCAAGTTCTTGTAGTATATCTTGCACTTCAGCTTTCAGCTGATCTTTTCTTCTGCTTGAATCTACAGTAGGCTCGGCCCCTTTTCCTTCCACTGTGTTGGCATCAAGGTCTTGCAGTATTTCTTGCACTTCTAGTTTCAGTTGATCTTCTCCCAAGCTTGAGTCTACAGCAGGCTCAACCCCTTTCCCTTCCACTACATTGGCATCAAGGTCTTGCAGTATTTCCTGCACTGACTTGTGAGGATCTCCCTAGAACATGTGAGTCACATCTGAATTGCTATGACCAGAGAGATCCTTCCGATCCACTAGGGTGTTGTCATGGGTGTCTGCACCAAAAGATCCTTTACCTACATATACATGAAGATGAAAAAGAAAAGATAAGATCATCAATTCAGATGAATATAAGCATAGTGTCCAACACAACACCCCACTTACTCTTCAATGATGACCTCCCTGACACCCAGGCCTTTTCCTCTAAAGGGATTGTGGTGTTGTAGTGGCCTTCATGCAAATATCTTTTGTTCTCATATAGCTACAAAACACAGTAGATGATAATGATGCTGATAAGGAAACGTGAAGGTACCAACCACGTAAGAAGCCTCCAAAGCCTCCCCAGAGGCAACACAAGTACCAAACAATGACTTGTGTTTTTAGTGTCCACAACATGAGGCCTTGGAAACAATGTGTATGGCATCCCCCTCTTCACATCAACACACAACTTGCTTACAAATCTGTAATGGTCTTGGTTTTCCAGGAACTCATTGTAGAGCTTAGCATACTCCATCTGAAAAATACACATACTCTATTACCTTATCTACCAGAAAAAACAATTAGCAAGGAAGAACACAAGCAATACCAAAAAAATATAAAAATAGTACCAAAATACCACCAAAATAGTACCAAATAACTTGTAACAAAAATATTACAAACCAATATCAATTCACCAAAATAATTCAAAATAGTACCAAATGAAGCATAGAAAACACCAATAAAACCAAAGATAGAACCAATATACCACCCAAGACATATTTAGCAGTGCCCAATAGTACCAATGCAATACCAAAATATTTCCAAATAGCACAAAAAAAAAAACAAGGAAGCACCAAAAGTACCAAAGACATTAACAACATAGTACCCAAGTCAAACCCAACAGTACCCTATAAGACCAAAAAATAACTAGAAAGTACCACAGGAAGTGAAAACAACACCAAATGAACAAAAAAGCACTCAGTACCGAGGATTGTGCCAGCATAGCACCCACTACAAAACAAAGTGTATAGTATATGAGTACCCAAAAGTACCAAAATAATCTAGTGGAGTACCAAATGTAATAAAGAAGCACCAAAATTTGTCAAGGAAAGTACCAACATAGCACCTAGTGTTTAAATCAGTACCCATATAGTTATATAAAGTAGCAATACAATTCAAAAAAATACCAAATAGTACCGAAATTATATAGAGTACCGAAATAGTAGTTTTAGAAAGTACCAAAACAGTTTCCAAAAATGTAACAAAAGTACCATGGATTGTGCCAACATAGCACCCAAGACAAAACTTTCGATACCTTATAAGACTCAAAATTTAGTAACAAGAAGGTACCAAATGAAATAAATAAGCACCATAAAGTACCAAGGAAAGTATCTAGTGTTAACCAAGGTACAAAAACAGTAGAGAAAGAACCAAAACAGTTCAAGAAAGTACCAAAAACACATAAAAATGTCAGCAAATAAACCATTCAAAAATTCACGCATGTCAAATCACCAAAACATGTGCAAAAGAAACACTTTCAACAGTCATACACGATTCAATAAGCCACAAATACAATACCTCTTGTTGTTGAACCTCAGCTTGGAGCTTTTGGATATGTTCAAAAACCCCGCGTTGTCATAACAAGCATTGACTTTCTCCCAGCTCGGCCTCAACCTCTCTGATCTCTTCATCATGGATAGGGATTTGCTACCGTAGCAGAACAATGCACGCTTAGGGCATTAATGTCCTCCATCAAACTTTTCGCCACACCCTCTTTACCTTCATATACCAGTAGTTGGTCCTTGTTTGCTTGAATAGAGGCCTTCAAGTATGTTAGGTTTGTCGATCCTAGATGTGACACCAGTTTTAGCAGTCTTTGCTACAATGCCTCTAAATCAAGTAGGTAGTCAACCACTTCCCCTCTGCTAGCTTGCTCTGGTTCTGTGTAAATGTTGCTATCACTTTGAGTCATCCGTGCCTTCTTATCTGAACGTAGGACACTTCTTGGGGAGGAACCATTTTGCCTCCTCCATGCCTCAATTTTACGGTCAAGCTCGTCATTACTAGATGCGATCATCTACAACACTCCTTCCCCAAACCGGACCCATGCTACTCTATGACCTGTTGGGTCTTTTTTTTATGTATGGAATCTCTCAAAAGCGTAGTACCTAGATAATTTGTTGGACAATTCACCACATGAAAGGGGGCCCTGATAAACTTTGGAAAATAGAAATTTGTAGTCTTCCACCATATGTGGCTGCAAATGGTTTAAATAGATCTTATTGTATTTTTGGTACTTTTACTTGAAAATAGTTAACCATTTCTCGGGTGGCGAGTCTTCATCAATCAAGTCCTTAGGGAGTTTTACTTCTAGATTGAGGCTGTACTCCTCATGCAGATCTTGTGTTGTGTAACAAAACTTGGTTTGTTGAGGGTACCCTCCATTTTATTTTACCTGAAATGTAAAAAACATAAGAGAAAATTGTTGAGATATAGATTAAATGTGTTGTGATGCCCTACACTACCAAATGGGGTACTTCAAAGTACCAAATTTGGTATTGTACATCTAACTTCAAATGTCACATCAAGCACAGAGAGTGAACATGCAACCTTTGATTAACACAAGCCTAATGCCAATGAATAGCGTACCACGTCTTGACTTGTTGGTAGATTTTGATTCATCTTCATCAAAGAGGAGCGAGGTCTGTTCAGAGTCGACATCAGCAACATTGCACTGTTTTGCACTAGCCCTAGTTGGGAGCGGTTTTGTGCTCCAGCTCTATTTCTTGGGGACATGGGGTGGAAACACCTTTGTTGTTGCTTTTTCCAGGGGAGGAAATTCTCTCCTTGGCCTTTGATTTTAGTTTGCATGTTGAAGGTGATGCTCTGCTGCTAGCAGTAGCTCCCTTGGCCTTTGGGGTTCTCATCATTGGAGAGTTCATGCGAGAGAGTAGAGCTGCTGCAAGTGCATGTGATACTGGGGAGAGAGAGAGAGAGAGAGAGAGAGAGAGAGAGAGAGAGAGAGAGAGAGAGAGAGAGAGAGCTCAGGATTTCACAAGGTGATGAGTGCAAGAGCACGCTACGCAGCTTGAGTTCAAATGCATGGCGAAGAATTTGGAACCACTACATCCACTCATGACACCATTACTCTCACACAGGGTGGCCCATTATGAAATTGTACAAAGAGTTCTTAGAAATACCATCATATCTATATAAAAAATACAAATACAAACACCATTTGCCTCCAAAATGTCCCTCCACGGTACCAAATAGGTGGAAACAAATTTGGCCCTTTTTTTGTTCCACCAAGCTTTGCTTTCAGCCTAAAGGGAAATGACTGATTGAGGTTGATGGGTATCAAATGTCTAAAATGACTTTCAAACAAAAACCTAGGATTTCAGGCTATACCTCCCACAATGTCTTTGATGTTATAGAAGATATTCCCTCACTAGAAACAATTGCAACCATTGATATTTTCCTTCACTCATCCCACCTATCAATCTAGAAATCAACACGAACAAAGTTGGCACAAAAGTGGAAACCCAGCTAGTAATGAATATGCCTCCATAATATGAAGATAAAGACCTCAATGTCAGAGGGATTAACCAACCTAACTGATTACATTCCTCTCAAAAATGGCTGCTAGACTGCTAGTTTTGAGATCAACACGAATGATGATAATAGCTCTGGAAATACTCAACTTTTCCTCCCAATGAAGATAAAAATAGGCACATTTAATGTGAAAGGGCTTAATCACCCCTTTAGGACTCACACTTTTCACTCGGGGGTGCACTTATAAGAAACCATCTATATCACGTGCATTCAAATTGTATTAAAAAAACCATGATACTTACATATTGTGATGTTAATAGCTATGGAAACACTCAAGTTTTCCTCCAGACATCGCAATGAAGATGAAGATAGTGACATTTAACGTGATAGGGCTTAATCGCCTCTTTAGGACTTAAACTTTTCACTCGGGGGTGCACTTAAACCATCTATATCATGTGCATTCAAATTGTATTTAAAAAAACCCGATACTTACATATTGTGAGGCAAAAATGACCCCTTTTCCTTGTTAAACTTATGAGGTTTTTCTCATTTTCAATTTGAAAACCCTTTTTATAAGTAAAGTAATTTAAATGAAATATATTTTATGAATTAAAATACCGCTCCTTTTGATCGCATATACACTAAAGTTTTGTGAGGCACACTCCCTAAGACTTTTCATAAATGGCTGCTAAAATATGACTTAGATGTTTGTTTTGCTCATTTTTTTTGGTGCTATCAGGGATATGTTTTTACAGAGGGAAGAAAGGGGCTTATTCTCACACACTCACTTGTACCAAACTACCTTGCAACCTTCATGATTGCTAGATCTTGACTCAGGCAAGTGGTCCATCTTTCTGAGTGTAACCTCCTTGTTATCACCTTGGAGCTTCTTCAACTTGCAAACTTGTATGCTTATAATCTTTTTGATCAAAGTTCTCTTCTCTCGGATTGGTTGGATGCTTTGGATTGAATGAAAGGTATAGTTGGGGGAGATTTTAGCATGGTACCTAATATGTCTCAATCTACTTCCCTCGGTAGAGGCATAAGCCAATTTAAGTCTATCCACTAGGAATCTTTTTTAGTTCAGGGAAAATTTGGTTGATGAGTGGCTCTGTGCCTCTAGGTCTTCCTCACGCTTCTGGCACTTACACATCTACCTAGGCAACTTTTCAATAACTCCTCTCCCCCCTCAATTTCTGGAGCTTCCCCTACTAATGTGGTAGTTGATAAAGGAAGAATTCTTACAAACTCTAAGGGCTTCCATCCACTCCATTCAAGAAACTCTTGTAGAGCCAAATGTCAATCATCTACTATGTCTCTCCCAATGTTTTTTTGTTGATTGATATCCCCTCTCTTGAGACCATGGTTTCTATGAAGGCTACCATCATAGTGGCTATGAAGGACAAAATCTTATTATCTAATCAATCCATCAGTCTTGGGGTACACATGAAAGACGTGAAAGATGATAGTTAGGATAGTCAAATTGTTTGTAGTACACCTCCATTAATATTTCCACATACAATGTAAGAGGGTTGACAGACCCAAAGAAGTTTCTAATGCTTAACCAATGGGTTTTGTCTCAAAATGTAGACATTTATTCTATTCAAAAGCATAAAATGTATAATAGAGGTGGGAAGACTATGTATGATAAGGGCTACTTATGCATTTACATGGTGGAGTGGCTTGCCAAAATTCTGTAGTTCTTACCTAGATTAGATATTATTTTTATTCTCTTTGGGTTGTAGATCACCCTTCTAGTAGATGTTCTCTCTTTCAAATCACCTCCACTTGGGGAGAGCTTTACGATTGTATTTGTGAACTGGTTCTTCATTTTCCCCATTCACACTGTTATCTTGGGAGGTGATTTTAATATGGTTCTATCTTCCATTGACATCGCCTCTCTGTATGCTTCATGACCCTGGATGCCGGGAGAGGGACCTCATTCAAAATCTCTACATCAACATATGGCTTTGTTGAATGCTTGATCTCACATTGTATTCTCTGCTAGTTTCACAAATCATTATGATGCTCATATCTCCTCTTGGTCAAGCCTAGACAAAATATACTTCATTAAGGCTTAGTACGGGCTCAAATTTCCTTCTCAAATCACTTATCGTTTCTTTTACAGCTGCTTGATTTGGTGCTTAATGATTTTTTGGTTGGGTCCAAGACCTCTTCTCGTTAATAGAAAAACATAATTTGTTTAAATTTTGTGTGCTAAATCTAATTTTTTATGCCAAAAGTATTTGTGTTGATTCATGGTTATTTGGAATCATTTCAAAATTGGCTTGCAAAATTGTGTAAGGCAGGTGGGTAAGTTGGTGGCAACTGAGCATAGGGAAAATTTGCTTCAAGAATAGGGGAATAAGGCAAAATTGTGTAAGGCATGTGGGTAAGTTGATGATAGCTAATCATAGGGAAATTTTTCTTCAAGCTCATAGCACTATGAAATCAATCGGGAGGGCATCCACAATGTTGACAGATATATATTTGATCAATTCCTTATTATCCTCGATGAGGCCAAATAGAAACCAATGAGGGCCATATTTCACTACAAGCAAAGATAAATGAAGGATATCAATGATACTTCTAAAACTTTATTTAACCAACTCAAAACTAAAGGAAAAAGGAAAGGATGCAAAGTTAAGGACGTAGAATGGATCCTAGGTCACCACCCACCAATGTTGAGAGTATGAAATATTGATCCCACGCAAATTATTATGCAAACATTTTGAATCAACTTTTTAAAGCAAGGAGTGTGCATTCAAATTCTTGAGTTGGGGACACATATACATATAGGTGGGAGTTCCCTTTTGAGGAGAATAAGGTATTTTATGCCCTCGCCAAGCTAAACAATGACCAAACACCTGGTTCATGTGGCATTAATAAAGAATTTTTGATAAAATTTTGGGATCATTTAAAAGATCACTTTGGGCCTACACAACATCATCTATTCTTGCCAATACATGCATCCCCTCCTCAAAAAAAGGAATGTCAAGCTCGTGCCTAAACAATTCTTCTGCTCTTAACTCCAACACTGGAGAACCTATCACTATGAAGGGAAATCTATATAACTTCTAAAAAGAATTGTGGCCCTCAGGATTCACGCTCTACTTAGTAAACTTGTCCATCCTGGATAGATTGGGTTTATTAGTTGTAGTTCTATCTTTGACAAAATTTTGGCATTACAAAAGGGTATTAAGCATGCTCAACATACTGATCAACATATGGTTTTATTCATTTGGATTTTGCAAAGTCTTTTGAAACTATTTGATGGGACTTTATCCAATAATTTATGTTCAAGATGGACTTTGGGGCCTAGGGTCATTGGTAATATTTTCTTGGGGAGTGTGCTTCATCTCAATTTATTCTCAATGATAGGCTACCTTGTGGTGTTCCCTTCTGTAGATATGCCAGATAAGGATGCCCTCTTAGCACACTTGTTTTACATTAGCTACTCATTCTTTGATTTCATTCTTGAACCAATAGATTTATTTGGGCAATGTTAAGGGTTTGTAGTTGAGATCTAGTAAATAGCTTATTGCATTAGGTTTTGCAGAGACACCACATATGCTCCCAAAGAACTAAAGTATTTTGATAACAAGTCACATTAATATAGGTGAGACATGCTAGTTCAAGTTAGGGTTAGCTCCAACGCCTTCACTCAAGCAATGGTCTCTTGTTATGGATAAAAACATCATCATCACAAACGGATGCAATAGCTATAAGAGGAGTAATTACAAAAAGAGCATTCTTAAATCTAAATTGTTGACCTTTATCGAGGATTAAAAAAAAATTGTTGAAGTATTAAAAGACACTCATCTCAATGTCATTGAATTTGAATAATCAAACATGAATCTATGTATCCAAATCCATCATATCAAAAAATGAGGACAAACTCTTCACATATCGTAGAAAGTTTAGGTTGCTTGAAACAAGTATTGTGTTATCAACATAAAGAGAAAGTATCACCAAAAGATGTTGACAATCACTCCTTATATATAAGTTAAAATGAAATAAATAGGAACCAAAACCATGTCATGTGAGAAACTGATCAATCATGATTTACCACAAATGTGAAGCTTCATTTAGGCCATAAAAAGAAAAATGAAACCCACAAACATATTTCTCCTTACCGAGAATCACAATTTTTTTTGGCTACTCCCCATATATCTCTTCATTGCGATCACCATTGAGATAGGTAGCCTTTTTATCCATTTGGTGAATCTCCAAATCAAATTGTATAACAATCCAAATAGTACTCAAATGTCTACGAACAATAGGACCTGGTGAAAATATGTAGGAGTCGACTCCTGCAATTTGTAAGTATCCTTTTGCAACTAAGCAAGATTTAAACTTATCTAAAGAAGCATCCTCGTCTGTTTTTTGTTTTGAATACCCACTTACATTTTATAGGAGTTCGCTCATAGCTAAATTAGTAAGAGTCTGTGTGCCTTTAGAAACCAAAGATTCATATTCAACTTCCATAGCCTCTTTCTATTACTCCTTGTGTATAGATTAAATTGATTTTTTATTACAGGTTGTAGGATTAAAAATTGCAAACATGATTATAACATGCTTAAATAAAATACATCAATCAATATAAATGGATGTTTAGCATCTTCAAGATTATAATCATTACCCCTGAAAAAGGAATGGTTATGATGTCATCGGCACCAGATGATAAGATATTTGGTTTCATTGGCATCTTCAATAGAGAAAGTACCTACTCATCAAATATGGCATCTTGACTCACAATTAACTTTTGATAACTAAGATCAATAAAACTTATAGGCCTTTGGAGCTAATAGGATATCCATTGAAAAGTAACTTTCTTTATTAGAGATTCATTGGAGAATCTAGATTTTGAGGCAAACCTTTGGAAATAGGAATGTAATCAATGCATCCAAATGTTTGAAAGTGGGACAAAAACGGGATCTGACTAGACCAATTCACAATGGGTATGTTACCAAAATGTTCCATATAGGGAAGATGGTTCTATATAAATACTATTGTCAAGACTCCCTCCATCCAAAAACTTTAAAATAATCCAGAATTAATGATTATATAACTTGTTGAATTAAGAATAGTACAATTCTTATGCTCTGTAGCTCCAATTTTGAGGAGAATATGACACAATATACTTAGAAAATATCTTTACCAAAGAGATATGATATGTATATTCAACACTATTATCACTCCAAAGAGCCTTTATTTGTTGATATTATTAAGAGCACAATAATCACATATTCCTATTTGAGGATGAGATTTTACAATCCGCACACCAAACCACAATGTTGATTATCAATCAGCGTTGAGAAATTTGCATGATGAAAAAAATGGTGCCATATGTTATGATTATGATCTCTTAGATCTGTGACAATATTTGCAACATCATTATTCAATGAGAGCTCACACAAATATTGTGTCAAAGAGTCATACATATGGCAAATGATGCCCATCCTTTTCTATGCAACACTTTCTCATGGAACCCAACAAAAAAAAAGCAGCGGAGAGCAAATTTCTTTGAAGATCTTGAACATGTAAATCTCCACCCTCAAGTGTCCTCTTTTTATGATTTTCAATATTATGCTATGTGAAATGAAAGACCATCTCACGAATAATTTTTCAAACTTTGAACATATTGACCATTCTATTCTTACAAATGTATCCTTGCACTTTTGAGCCCACAATGGAGTGGAGTCACTATCATAAAGAGTACACAATTACAAAACTGTAGTGATTGGTTTAGAATATGGTGGCATAAGCTTCAGAAAAATAGGCTAATCCTGATGGAAAATTTTAAGATAGTATAGTTGATTATAGTGGCATTACATATTTGCAAAAGCTCTAGGTGCTAGAGAACTCTTTTGAGAGTACAATAAGTAGTGCAAAGATGTTAATGTCTAGCAATCCATTTAAATATATTTTATTTTGATGTAATTACAAAGATTAATTTCATATATGCACTCACTCTATACAACTAGTGTATAAAATACTAAAATAATTGATGTTTATCTGAGCTAAAAGAGTAAATCATGTTACGCTTTCAAAATTACATACCAAAAAATTTCTTTTTTGAATTTTTTTCAAAAATCAACTATAGATTGTGTTTAAGCTCAAGATATTTTACATATACCATTATATTTTCAATCAAATAAACAATAACAAAAGGGTGCCTATTCAGGGGCCAATGCTACGTATGAGAGGAGCTCTGTCCCTCCATGTGAAGACTTCACACTCTAATTGCAAGCTCACACTCATTGATCTAGTGCTTTAAGCTTGCAGTAATCTAGCATACAATCTAATGATATACACTAATCAAATCCACATGTGCATGAATTAAATCCTTCATGGGAAAACAAATCAAAGTAATTTGTTGATAGAAAAGTTGTTCTAGTTTCTATATTATAATTCATCAAAATTGATGCCTATACCTCCATAAGCATCAATTGATACAATGGCCAGTTTGTGCAACCAAATGGTGGGATACAAGTTTTCAAGGCCACTAGACTTGTGTGAGATCCCTTTACATGTATCTTGAATACTTAGCGAGATATGCTTACCCAAAACTATCGCATTGTATTTATATTGGTTCTCATAGCTTCCTTTGATTGGCCATTAAGTAACCCACAAGAAAGTGCCAAGTAGCCCAAACACCTTGATGCAAAGACCCTCTTATGTAAGAAGGGTCATAGGTCAAGAATTGAGGACACAAAAGCTACATGCTACAAAATGTGGTTAATATTACTAGCTACAAGGAGTTGATGTGCTCTAGGAGAACCACAAAAATGTGATATTGCCAAGGGCTTTTTTCAAGCCTTCTTTTACAAAGACAACAATGAAGTTGAAAATTACTAATATGGAAAAAATAGTAATGTATAGACTCAATTTTGGGCACTCTACTCTGCAACATTAAAAGAAAACGAGTAATTTGTAAACTTAACACTAGTAAATCCTAACAAAAAAAAGATTCGTAGCTCTAGCTTGACTTTAGAATGATACTTATGACTCTTGAAGCATACTCATAAATGAAAGCGTAGAAGCAAGCTCTTATATGATGTGCAAAAGCTACACGAATGCATAACGATGGAGTAAATTAAATCCTCGAAAAATGAATGAATGAGAGAGAGAGAGAGAGAGAGAGAGAGAGAGAGAGAGAGAGTAAATGATAGACACACTAGCAAATGAGCTAGCCTAAGATGCAAGTGCACAAAAGTGTGCACATTTGTATGTTTGTTGGCTTTGTGTGAATGTAAAGAGGATCCGATGTGTTTGTGTGGGTGTGTGTGTGTGTGTGTGTGTGTGTGTGTGTGTGTGTGTGTGTGTGTGTGTGTGTGTGTGAGAGAGAGAGAGAGAGAGAGAGAGAGAGAGCGGTGTGTGGAGCTGTGTAGTTGCCATGTGTGTGTGAGTTCGCTATGTGCGTTGTAGACCCTGCGCATTGTCTGACCCTTGCACGCTCCCCTACTCTGCACACTGTACACCTACATGTTTTCCAGTTCTGCGCACCCTCTCTCGCTTGGTACAAATTTTGACCCACTCCTCTGTGTGTGTGTGTGTGTGTGTGTGTGTGTGTGTGTGTGTGTGTGTGTGTGTGTGTGTGTGTGTGTGTGTGTGTGTGTGTGTGTGTGTGTGTGTGTGTGTGTGTGTGTGTGTGTGTGTGTGTGTGTGTGTGTGTGTAAGGCAATGAGTGTCAACTAGGGGTGTTGAAATCAGTCACAGTATGTATAGAAGTTCAGTTCGCAATTTTACTGCAGTATGTACAGAAAGTGTGGACATGGTTTGATGTTTTGATGTAAGTTGTTGTGGCATATTGTACCTACCAAAGTGAACTTTGTACAGAGCCAATATTTAAACTATTTGCAGTGTTTTCTTCAAACACTTGCTTCAAGGTTTTGCTTATTTGTGTTTGACTCTATGTGTGCATTTAAGCGTCAGAAAGCAATGGAACCTTCTTCAGAGGCCACATCAAAGATCAAAGCTTGCTTGTATGAGGAATTCTAGGAGGCTCGGAGAGCCTGGAATAGTTTGCCTCTTGCTCTCTAGGTACATATTCCTGTTCAGGAACTCATGGCCTCGATTGCACAATATGCTTTGAATGCAGTCATTTTGTTTTTCCCCGAGAAAATGCCTACTACATAGGATGTCGGACAATGGACGATTTTCTTCTTAAACGCCAGGTTGTAAGGGGTGACTATTTTGGTGCTCATGGATTTTATGAAGTCCTCTTGGCGGATATTGAAGCCAAGAATCTGCTATTAGAAATGTCTCCATCGTTTTTTGGCACGCAGATGACTCATGTTCTGCTTGGGCTCTGACAAAGGACTATCAAAGCCTTATTCGTCATAAATGCCCGGTGTGGGTGGAAATAGTAGACTTGTCCCACACATGGAGACATTTTCTACCACAGTTGGATGTGCAGCTTGGGAAAGTCATATGTCCTCTGAAACTAGATGCGAATACCAACATGTTCTACATTCTATGGGACACAGACAAACCTACACTAGAAGGCATCATGGTTGATTCGGGGGAACCATGGGTGGGAAAATGCCCATTCAAGCTTAAATGGGGCAAGTTTGCAAATTCTTGTTTTCGATGTGGTAAATTTGGGCACATGCAATTTGAATGCCCTGAACCTCTTTTACAACCCCCACCTTGAGGAGTCCCATCTCCTGCTCCTATCTTTGCAAATAAACCTGTCAGTTAGGTTAAGAAAAATGTAGGCTTGGTTGTTAATGTAACTCCCAATGTGGAAAAGGGAAAGCTAAGCTTCCATAGTCTGCAGTTCTGAGTAATGGCAATGCTTTGAAAGGTAAAAATGTCGGGTCTAGTGATTCCAGTGCTTGGATGGTGCCTAAAAAGAAGGTGAAGGTTCGCATTCCACCCTCTTCTCATAATTATGTTCCACGTGTTAATGTCAATAAGAATGCTTCGTTCAAGAAACTTCCATGTAATGATAATCGCACGTTAATTGACACATAAGAAAAAGCGATGCATTCTTATAAAGATCTATTTCTTGGTGAGGCTTCTAACTCGCCTTTGAATTCTACAAAAGCCTGTTCTCCATTGAATCAACTGATTGGCCCTTGTACAATTGTGGTGGAAGAAGACGTGCATATGAGCACGTCTACATAATTCCCCTTGTGCTTTTGCCATCTGTACATATGATCTCATGTATGAGAGCATTAGATGCATCTCATATAATGTGTGTGTGTTATGTAACCTTAATAAATGGCGATTAACCTGGCACTATGTAGATACATGTAGTGCCGATATAGTTGTTTTACAAGAGCATAATCAAGACGAGTTTGCTGGCAATTGTCCCTACTTTGCGGGCTATTGGATTGTGTATGCTCATTTGCATAATTACTTTGGAGTTTTGATGATGGTTTGGCATGAGCTTCAACCACTTTTGGTGAGCAATGACCCGAGTGGTCATTGGATGATTGTATAGTGTTTGTTGAATGGTTAAAATTGGAGGTGTATATGCATATACAGCTTATGGACAAAGGGCACCCCTATGGCTTCTTCCTATCCATGGTACTCCAATGCACTCCTTTGTGGTGATTTTAAGAATAGTCCCGACGTGTATGATAGCACCACATGCAATTCACATATGTTACTTGTGGAGAGACAAGCATGGGATCATCTCCGTGCTTCTACACAAATGCTTTTTAGCATACTGCTCATCACTCATATCGTGCATGACTTGATAGATGGTATGCCCTCAATATACAACAATATGAGGATTTTGTATGTGAGATACGATTGGATTACACTATACAATTATCGGACCATCACCCTATCTTATTGAACTTGTATTTTGGGCAATCACCTCGTGATAGACCTCTTCCTCGAAAACATCTGCTACATATTAACAATGCCTATCTTTGGCATTAGGCCTTTCGCGATATGATTTCATGACTTGTTCCTCCATTGCTCACATGCATCTTGATCTTGATGTTGCTTGGTTTCGATTTTTCATGCAAGTGCTGTGTGCTATTCAAGGTTATGATAAACAATATATGCATTGGACTCGCGACAGTGTTAGAGATGCCGAGCAAGATTGTGAGTATCTACAAGAACTGGCCGACTCCGGACCTTTATCTGACTCTCAATTGTCGGTAATTGTCGGTATTGTGTGAGACTCGAGTATGCATACAACTTAATGACAAAAGAAAGCTTGAAAATGGTAGACGCAAGCTCGTCAACGAGCTTTTGTGGACAAAGGTTGTGCTTCAAAACAATTTTTCAAGCACTCGCATCACAAGAGGGTTTATCAAGACATTAAGCGTGTAAAGCTTCCTTTGGGTGCTAAACAGGAACTTGCTGATGCCATGGTTTTGCATTACAATCAGGTTTTTGCTGCTGCTCCTCGAACCTCAGCAGCAATTTGGCAGGCACACCAGTTGTTGCTCTCTCATGTACGGCCAATCGTTTCCTCTCAAGATGCACAATCTCTTAAGGAAACTTTCACTAGCTCTGAAGTGAATTGTGTGTTGCTTTCATTGGGCCGTTGGCGATCTCCTTGCGGGGATGGACTTATTGTCGAGTTTTTTGACTTTTTGGGAGACTCTAAAAGAGCCTTTGCTTTTCATGATGAACGGCTTGGGAGAAACAAGATTTTCCAGTCTTGGAAAGATGAGGAAAACAAAGGATTATGGCTTTACTCTTCAAAAAAAAGGGTATTGAAAGTGAACAATGCAATATATAAAAAAATGTTGAGGTCTTTGTCGGACGGGTTTCATATACCCTTCACATTATTGACTACAGCAATGGTGTTTGATATTTCTCATTCATTTCTCTTTGTTCAGATAATTACTCAGCATATAACAAAATTGTCATTAGCATAAAAAACACTACTCCAAAATTAGAGCCTGAAAACTTGGTCCTGCCAGTTATTTCTTCACAGTAAGAATCTGAGGTTGTAACCAGTCTAACACAATATTTATCTGCATGCATGGTTGCTGCACTGCTAGGAAAATAATGCTGTCAACACAAGGCCCTCAAATTCACACGTGAGCAGCAATTTTTTTTGAAGCAGATTATTGCACTTGTGGACTCTATGCTTTCAAGCCAAGGTTTATGGCACATAAACCTTGATTAATGTGAAGAGGCCAGGTAGCCTTCTGACCAGGGACTCACTGTAAGACATGTAGATTCTTCTTGGCACAAATGCTGAGGGATAGGGACTTCCAAACGCTGCTCTCAAAGAAATTTTCCAAATACCAACCGCCCAGAAACGTAACTTTAAGCAACAAACCCTTGCTTATCAACAGTCAAGATAAAAGGATGGCCATAGCCAGAACCTGAGATAGAATCCTGTTCTTTGCTGTTAAGGAAGCCTAAATCTCTCGCAGTGTTTTGCTCTGCATCGGAAGCCATGAAACTGTCTGCAAAGGTTGTTTGCATTCCTGAGAAGCCTACATCTTTCTGCCTGCTTGCAGATTCAGTAGCAGGCTCTGGTAGAAGTTCCCAATGTACATGGTACCCTGAAAGATCGTAGACACCAGGCGCAAAGACTGACAACTGAAGAGAATATGTTTCTGTTTCTCCACTGCCTAGTCTATCAATTTTAAGAGAGTTCAGTGAACTCCATAAAAACGGTGTAGCTGGGAAATTGGCCTCTTCAGAGGTCAATAAAATCCTCTCCTCCTGAGCTTTTGAATCTGATGAAGTCTCAAGAGAAACATCATACCAGCCTGATTGATTCCCATTACCTGCTTTTGAATGCATAGCATTTGCCTCTGATAGGCGATCTGATGATGATGTCATAGACACCCTCAGAGAAGCTGTTCTATGAGAGTAATTCTTTACACTCAGATGAAAGGGGACCTTGCAAGACCCATCTTTCGAGAAGTCATGGGAGACACTAGAAGGGCCCTCCATCAGCCAGACCAGTGGTGATGATTGCTGCGGGCTGTCAGGAGAACAAAAAAAGGAATTACACTTCTAAATTAAGCTTTTCAAAAAAAGGAAAAAGAGATTTATTTTTTATTTTTTTGGGGGGGGGTATAAACAGATCTTTACCTGCAGTAGCAAATGTGTTGTGTGGCAAGTCGTTGACCATCTCGTAATACAGTTTGCTTTACTGTACTAGGCTCATCTTGTTGCTCTGAAATAAGTATTACGTCCAGAGTGGTGTCTGTAACCTTCCAAGGATCCAAGCTTGACCTGCTCAAACACTCCTGCAAAATTTAAACCTGTTAAATAAATAATTCACTCAGAAAATCTTCTCTACATCAACTCTAAAAAAAGGGATACAAGACCGATCAGAAGTGCCCTAAGACTTACTATTTAGCCTCTCTCAAGTTTATCAAGGTGGGACACACAAAGAACAAGAGGAGTGTACTTGAAGGATGGCTGACGTTTAATTATGATTCCTGGGGCCAAACTCAAATCTTCTTACTACCACAAGATGCATGTACATGTTGCAAGACTAATGGCGAAAAATCAGCAAGACCTTTGGCAATCAACAGAGTGCTCAGTGCACTCATGTGGCTTTGTACAGATGTATGTGCAATAATGGCTGCTACATAACTCACCAACTCATTATCAATCAATACAAGCAAGAAAAGCATAAAGAAAGTACCTGTCAGATCACAAAATGAAAAACCGATTGGACATGAAACATCCTATTGAAAAGAGCTTGTGACAATTCCTGTGATCCATGCTGGCAGCTTTTGGACCTGAAGCTTTTGAGTTTGCAGCTTTTCATGTACTTGCTTTTGAGTTTGCAGGCCATGGGCCTTTAAATATGAACCCAAGGACACTCTTCCCCTCAGTTTGCTGACGAGCATCTGAGCAGAGAGGGCCCGCAAGAATTGGAACTTTGCTCAATCATTAATATAAAAATAAATACAGGAAGGGACGCCACATTTTGGGGCCAATACCTCTGGACACGGAACTACGCCGGGCCGTGTCGACTCTATTTTAAGTTGTGATAAAATTTGTGAAGTGTTTCTCTCGTGTGTTGTGCCAGATTTCCGACTTGAGGTGCCCAAGTCTGTTACAGTGGTATCAAAGCTCACTCAATATTCCTTCCACCGGGAAATCCGATCCTTTTACCACGACACACATGGATTCAAGTGACGAATCCCGCAAGAATAAGACGAACCCATTCGACAATTCCAGATCGGGTGAAAGTACGGAAATCAAATGGGCAATCAAAAGAAGAGTACGGGCCTCCACGGCCTACGGAGTATGAACGAATAGGCAAGTGTCAACAGCAAGTTGATGCTTGTGCTAAGCAGATACTACAGTATTCGAAGGATACCCTCTACGCGAAATTTTTGACCTGACACCCGATTGATGAGATGCATTTTCGATGGCGTACGGCCATCGATTCACCATTAAAGTCCCCATTGAAGAAACCACCTGGCCCGCGGATGTACATTGAAGATGAAGTTGATGATGTGATCGAACGACAAGTCAAACCAAATATTGAATATACCTAGATGAATCCAAGATAACCCCAGATTCACCCTTGAAGGAAAGTGTAAGGTATAGACCCATGGTAGTCACCCACAAGACAATATAACCATCAGCTCCATCATGCATAGTATTGACTAAATACCACGACATCCCCACTACCGTCGTCAGTGCCCAATAGTGGGTGTAGAACTAGGTACTAACATATGCTCCCCAACACAACACACAACACACACCACACGCGCACACACATGAGCATACATCAACACAAAGTTCAATGTACTAAGTTTCTGTCATGACTCCGGAGATCAAGGGTAGACTCAGTCATAATGAAGCCTAGCACTAAAAGAAGCATTAAATTGGAAAAATTAGCACAAAAATGAGGTAGTTGATAGAGCATACGCACCACATAAGATAGAAAGGATTAGCACAATATCAATTGGTCGTAACTCGGACAAAAACTTCACAATGTGAAGTCTGCATGTCCGCTATACGACTAAAAAATATACCTAGATGAATCCAGGATAAGCCCAGATTCACCCTTGAAGAAAAGTGCAAGGTAGAGACCCACGGTAGTCACCCACAAGACGATATAACCATCAGCTCCATCATGCATAGTATTGACTAAATACCACGACATCCCCACTAACGTCGTCAGTGCCCAATAGTGGGTGTAGAACTAGGTACTAACATATGCTCCCCAACACAACATACACCAAACGCGCACACACATGAGCATACATCAACACAAAGTACAACGTACTGAGTTTCTGTCATGACTCTGGAGATCAAGGGCAAACTCAGCCATAATGAAGCCTAGCACTAAAAGAAGCATTAAATCGAAAAAATTAGCACAAAAATGAGGTAGTTGATAGGGGATACGCACCACAAAAGATAGAAAGAATTAGCACAATATCAATTGGTCGTAACTCGGACAAAAACTTCACAATGTGAAGTCTGCATGTCCGCTATACAACTAAAAAATATACCTAGATGAATCCAGGATAAGCCCAGATTCACCCTTGAAGGAAAGTGCAAGGTATAGACCCATGGTAGTCACCCACAAGACAATATAACCATCAGCTCCATCATGCATAGTATTGACTAAATACCACGACATCCCCACTAACATCGTCAGTGCCCAATAGTGGGTGTAGAACTAGGTACTAACATATGCTCCCCAACACAACACACACCACACGCACACACACATGAGCATACATCAACACAAAGTTCAGCGTACCGAGTTTCTGTCATGACTCCGGATATCAAGGGCAGACTCAGCCATAATGAAGCCTAGCACTAAAAGAATCATTGAAAGAGACGCAGCAAGGAAACAACTTACCATGGTTATTTGGGTCGCTCTTTTGATTTCAGTGATGAGGGCAGAAAGGGCAAGAAACGACGAAAGCACCAGAGACATGAAAAGAACAAGGAGAAGACTAAGGAAAGCAGATCCCACCAAAGATCTCAGAAATTTTTTGAGGACTCATTTGGGAGCAGATGCTTTTGAGGTTCAGTGCTTTTGAACTGATTGCTTTTGGGGCTCTGCAGAGCATCTGGACGCAGAGTCGGACAGCCCTTGTAAAGTTTATAAGAGCTCTTGGGGCCTCACTCTGCAGAGCATCTGGACGCAGAGTCGGACAGCAGAGGACCCTCGGGAGTTGTACCTTGTTGTGATCAATAAATAAAGAAATACCGAAAGGGGTGCCAGTCTTTGGGGCCAATGCTTCTGGGCGCAAACCTCCCACATGCCGTCTCTCTCTCTCTACAGAGGCTTGGGGCCAGTATGCATCATCTTTGTACACAGTTCCTGAGCAGCCCCCCCTTCCCGACCCCCCCAATCCATCCTGTGTCACCTCTCAGTCTCACCCACATATATCTAGCATGATCATCTCTTCGTACAATATGCAGTAATGGTTGTAGTTCCTCTCTGAATAGCACTGCTACTCCTCCTGAACCTCTACTCCCATGCTCAGATCTCGCATCTGTCCTGTGAGTTGTCTCCCATCTGTATCCCATCACCTGTGGCATCGCCTGTCCAGGGGCCTGACGAGTCTCTGAGAAGAATACAATATCCTTGTCTTTGAAACTGTCCTCAAATGCACCCACGTCCAACCTCATAGACCCATTACAATTCCAGGTAGCTATCTTCAGTGTGGTCCCATAGGTCTAGCACCGTCATGCAGTGCGCCGCTCTAAAATCACCACCCATCCATCTCTGTAAAAGGCTATCTTTCCCTTCTCCCGCTGAAATCTCTGGCATTACCTCTCTCATATGTGCGAGCTGTGAGAGAGTCAAGTCATCACCGAGGAAAATACTTGTCTTTTTGAGAGCAGGCCTCTTCCTCAAGAATTCCTTCTTCTCTTCCAATGAGGGGAAGCGTAGTATGAGAGCTCTCCCCTTTGAAGACTCTCCCGTGCCATCACTTTTCTTACCAACCCTCCACGCCTTTGTGTGCAAAGGATTCTCCATACCCATCATGGATGTAAGGCTTGTGACCTCTTTCTCCACATTGTTTATGTCCTTGAGACCGGTCACTCTCACATGTAGTGCTCGCGTCCGCCTTCTTTGTTCCTCTTCGAGGGTCATGTTGATAAGCGTCGGTGTACAAGGGGTTTCTTGACCTTTCCCTTTCTTGGCGACCTCAATCCATTTTTCGGCCTCATCTTTGTACACAGTTCCTGAGCAACCCCCCCTTCCCGACCCCCCCTTCTCGACAGTCTCGGATTGCTTTCCGACGCCTTGTGCGACGGAAGAAGCGAGCTTACCTAGCTCAGATGGAGCGAGACTTATATCATATGTTCTTGAGTAGGGACTCAGGAGAGGCATGGCGACTCTTCCATGAGCACCCCCCTCCCCCAGTGATTACTTCACCTGATGTGTGGGACCAATATGCGACATCATTATATACGGTTCCTGGACAGGAACCCCTTCCAGACCCTACCGAGCCTTGCCCAACTACGAGCACTTTCTTTACACCTGAGATGGTACAAAGGGCCATCGACAGGATGAGGACCGGGAAGGAATATGATCGTGACGGTCTAGTAGCGGAGCACTTTATACATGCCAGGGATATGCTGATGGAGGTTCTCGTAGTGTTGTTCAATCGTGCCATGTGTGAGGGACTACTTGAGACTTGGAGGTTGTCTAATATTGTGCCCATCTTCAAGGCTGGTGACCCTACAGAGCCTGGGAACTACCGCACTATTATGGTTGGACACATTGGCACGGTTGTATGCATCTATTCTGGAGCAACACTTGAGTAATTGGGCAAAGGGCGAGGGTGTACGAGCAAAGGGTCAGGCCGGCTTCAGGAGGGGTTTCTCCACTCTTGATCATATTCTAACACTCAGGGCCATCATTGAGGAAGGCAGACCACATGGGAGACGGATCTATTGTAGCTTTGTGGATTTTCACAAAGCATTTGACATGGTACCAAGAGCTCGATTGATGCGCAGACTGCAGGAGATGGGGGTGCCCATAGAGGTGATTTGGGGGATTATGGCTTTGTACAGATCAGTGGTGGGACATATACGCACTCCGGAAGGGGTATCTGATTTAGTTTACTCTACTATTGGAGTGAAACAGGGCTGCCCATTGTCTCCTACTCTATTTGGTATGTATGATGAGGTGTCTGATTACATTGACAGAGAGGGTGACAGGGGTTCCCAGTTGGCAGGGACGTGGATCCCATTGTTGCTATATACTGATGATATTGTGCTGATATCTGACTCACCAGAAGGTATGCAACGACATTTGGATGCACTATGCAGTTTAGCAGAGGATAGTGGACTGTGTGTAAACCTAGGAAAAACCAAGGTTATGGTGTTTAACACCACACCGCAATGGGTCAAGAGATCAGTACCTACTTTCAAATATGGTCAGGAAATTGTGGAGTACACAGATGCATACACTTACCTGGGGGTCGTCTTTATTGGGCCGAGATTTTCTTTGAGAAGAGCAGCAGAGACTAGACTAACTAGAGATGGTGCGGCTCTGGGAGGAATGGAGAGGATGTGTTCGCAGGTTCAGTTCCAGGAACCTAGGACAAAGTTATGGCTCTTTGATACTTTGGTTGCCTCTACTATGTTATAGGGGGTGTAGGTTTAGGGAACTTCTATAGGCGAGGATGGCTGGAGGCGGATGGAGAAGCCCGTGGTATCTATGATCTCTCGGTTGATTAGAGCCAAGGCTTCCGTACCGCATGATATCATTCGAGCGGAATTAGTTGCCCCCCCTATGGAGATTGAGGCGCTTACCAGATCAGTCTCCTTTGTACACAGTCTGTGGGATACTACCAAAGACAGATATGCGAGGGTGGCTCTAGAGTCCTCCAGACAATTAGCTCTTAATGGGGATACATCATGGTGGTATGCACAGATGGCATCATGGTTTCAGACACATGGTTTCACCATGGACAAGTTGCCTCCTTTTCAATACTCTCTACAAGCACCCTTGAGGTCTCTAACACGGGTAGAGATTAATAGACTTATTCGTCAGGATCTGATCCAGCTGGACACGAGGAGGACATGAATAGAGCCGTTACAGGAGTTGGGCACAAAGATGGCTTTCTATAGAGAGCATCTTCTCCACCTCACGGAGGATGGGTTTGTGATTCGACCTAGCTATATTGACACGCATCTTTCTCATCGTTTGCGTTGTGAAATTGGCCAGATACGCACGTCCTCACATCAACTCAAGATTGAGACTGGCAGATTCAGAGGGACACCAGCAGATAGCAAGATATGCCGCTTATGCCATCTAGAGCCAGAGACAGAAGTACATTACATATGTCATTGCACAGTGTACTATGAGATACGAGGCCGTTTTCATTGTCTATTCAAAGAAGGTTTTGGGCCTCTATCTAAGGTCATGAGTTATGAGGATCAAAGATGTCTTGGGCTATATCTAATTGAGTTACACAGGCATAGAGAAACTTTAATGAGGAGAGCTGAAGAGAGACAACCCCAGAGACAGATCACAGATTTCTTTACACTAGATATTGTACACCCAGCAGAACAGACAGAGGAGCAGCCAACTAAGGAGAGGTCTACCCGCACTACTGGCATTCTCATAGACCGAGCATTGGAGCTAGGGAGATCTAGACGACCCCGATGGAGAAGAGGAGCTACACAGTTTCGAAGGAAGCTACAGCAAAGGATTCGAGCCATACTCTTTCGTCGTCCAGAGTGCAGATGAAGATGGATCTCTACTCCCCTCCCATATTGTCTTCACATTGTACTGCTTAGTTTAGGATCCCGCAGTATTTATATTTTGTTTTCCTAGTTTAATTTATTTTGTTAATCTGACTTTGTATCAGATACACCGCATTGTAACTTTCTAGTCTCATAGGTCACTTTGGCCTTTCGAAGACGTTAATATAACATTTCATTTCATTTCATGCACCCGCTGAGATGGTGAGGAAGGCCATTGATAGGATGAGGACTGGGAGAGCATATGATCATGATGGCTTAGTGGCTGAGCATTTCATGCATGCAAAAGATTTACTAGCAGAGCTTCTAGCAGTTATGTTTAACCGTGCCATGTGTGAGGGCTTGCTTAATACTTGGAGCCTATCTACTATTGTACCTATCTTCAAATCGGGAGACCCTATGGAGCCTGGAACTATCGCACTATCATGATTGGACACACATTGGCACAGTTGTACGCATCTATTCTTGAGCAGCAGCTGAGTAGATGGGCAGAGAGGGAGGGGATGCGCGCAACCGGGCAGGCAGGTTTCAGGAGGGGTTTTACTACTCTTGACCATATCTTGACACTAGCCATCATTGAGGAGGGCAGATCGCATGGGAGACGGATCTACTGCAGCTTTGTGGATTTCCGTAAAGCATTTGACACAGTGCCCAAAGCTAGATTGATGCGCAGATTACAGCACATGGGAGTACCCAAAGAGCTCATTTGGGGGGTCATGGCATTATACAGGTCAGTAGTGGGGCATGTACGCACCCCAGAGGGTCTATCCACACCGGTTTACTCCACCATTGGGGTGAAGCAAGGCTGCCCGCTCTCTCCTACTCTATTTGGTATCTATGTAGATGAGGTTTCTGACTACATTGAGAGAGATGGTGATAGAGGTGCACAGCTGGCGGGGACATGGATTCCACTATTGTTATATGCTGATGATATTGTTTTGATCTTTGACTCTCCGGAGGGGATGCAACGTCACCTAGATGCTTTGCATAGGTTTGCCCAAGAAAGTGGTTTGTCCGTCAACCTTGGTAAAACCAAGGTCATGGTATTTAATACCACCTCACAATGGATCAGGAGGTCAGCACCCGCCTTCACATACGGCCAGGAGAAGGTGGAGTATACAGATGCTTACACTTACCTTGGAGTGGTTTTTAGTGGGCCAACATTTTCATTGAGGACGGCAGCAGAGACTAGATTGACCAGAGCCCATGCAGCATTGGGTAAATTGGAAAGGATGTGTTCACAAGTTCAGTTTCAGGAGCCTCGGACGAAGCTCTGGCTCTTTGACACTTTGGTGGCTTCTGTATTGCTCTATGGAGCTAAGATTTGGGGACCTTCACTGGACTATCACGGGAGGACAGGCCGCAGTGATGGATGTTGGGACATGGACAAGCATGTGGTCTCTATGATCTCGCGGCTCATTAGGGCTTAGACTTCACTACCACATGCTATTATACGAGAAGAGCTAGCTGCCTCCCCACTGGTGGTTGAGGTGCTCACCATATCTGTCTCCTTCATACACCGCATGTGGGAACTGCCCAGAGACAGATATGCACGCCTTGCACTCGAGTCCTCTCGACAGTTAGCCATGCAGGGAGATACAACATGCTGGTATGGGGAGATGACGTCATGGTTTTAGGCGCATGGGTTCAGCATAGACAGATTGCCTCCTTTCCAGTACTCACTGGATGCGCCCTCTCTGACTCTTACACAATCCGAGATCACCGGGCTCATTCGCCAGGACTTGACTCAACTAGACACCAAGAGGACATGGATACAGCCAGTACAAGAGCATCTCCTCCAGCTTACAGAGGATGGTTTTGTGACGAGGCCCAGATACATGGACACTCACCTGTCTCATGGGATACGATGGGCTATTGGCCAGATACGCACATCTTCACACCAGCTGCGGATTGAGACTGGGAGATACAGCGGAGTACCAGCAAAGGCCGGGACATGCCCCCTGTGTGACATCGAGCCTGAGACAGAGTTGCACTACACACGCCACTGCCCCATCTACTACGAGATACTAGGCCGCTTTTATTGCTTGTTCAGAGAGGGCTTTGGACCATTCTCTAGAGTCATGAGATACGAGGATCAGAGATGCCTGGGTTTGTTTTTCATTGAGCTGCGCAGACACAGAGAGAGCTTGATGAGAGGAAAGACTAGCCAGTCTCAGAGACAGATCACAGACTTCTTAAGAGCTGCCACTGGACACCGGAGGAGTTACTACCACAGCAGAGCTCGTCGCTTTACTCCAGAGGCATACTGATCAACCGAGCGACTAAGCTGGGAGATCCAAACGCCCACGACTGCGGGGGACTACACAACATCGACAGAGGCTGCATCAGAGGATCCGGGTCACTTTGGCTCGGCATGCACGACGCTCGGTCAAACTACTGACAATGGAGGAGATTAATGAGATCCGCCAGCGGCCGATGTTAGATCTCCTGTGATCTAGCTATCCCAGCTAGCTATTTTAGATGTTTAGTCCACACCCAGCAGTCTAGGATTCCATAGTATTTTAATTTGTAATTCTGTCATCTTGTTACTCTGACTTTGTATCAGATCCACCACATTGTAACTTTCTGGTCTCATAGGTCACTTTGGCCTTTTGAAGACGTTAATATAACATTTCATTTCATTTCATTCTCTCTCTCTCTCTCTCTCTCTCTCTCTCTCTCTCTCTCTCTCTCTCTCTCTCTCTCTCTCTCTCTCTCTCTCTCTCTCTCTCTCTCTCTCTCTCTCTCTCTCTCTCTCTCTCTCTCTCTCTACCCCACGCGCTATCAACCCTCAGTAATCGAAGAAATCAACACGATCAAGGAGCAAGTACGGGCCATCAAAGAGGGAGAAGAGCAACACAAAGAAATGGATCTTCTTACCAAAACTCAACAGAAGGCGGATGAAGCCGAGAAATGGATCAAGGTGGCCAATAAAGGAAAAGGCAAGGAGATAACACCCACGTCCACACCCACTATCATTAATCAGACACTAGAGGAGGAGAAAAGAAGACGGGTGCGCGCTTTACATGTGAGAATTTGCGGTCTTAGAGACAAAGGCAATGTGGACGAAGAAGTAAAAGAACTCACAGCCTTGATGGGGGTTCATGAGCCAACGCACACAAGGGCATGGAGAGTGGGCAACATAAAGAAAAATGGAAGCAGTGGAGAAACCTCAAAAGAAAGAGCACTCATCCTCAGTTTTCCCTCCACGGAAGCGAAGAAGTCCTTCTTGAAGAAAAGACCAACTCTTAAAGAGACTGGCATCTTTCTCGGGGATGATCTCACCCTCTCACAAATCGCCCATATGCAGGAAGTAATGCCGGAAATTAGAGCGGCAAGGGGAAAAGGCAAGATTGCCTTTTACCGAGATGGAAAAGTGGTAATACTAGAGCGACGCTCCCCATGACGGTGCGAGACTTATGGGACCACACTCAAAGTGGCTGCCTGGAACTGTAATGGATCTATGCACCTTGATGTAGGTGCTTTTGGGGATAGCTTTACTGGAAGAGACATCATCTTTTACTCAGAGACACACCAAGCCCCTGGGCAATCCATGCCTCACATCAGTGGATACAGGTGGGAGACAGCTTACAGAGAGGAGACAAGCTCAGAGCACAGAGGGCGGGGCTCGGGGGGAGTGGCACTGTTATTTAGAGAGGATCTGCAGCCATTGATACATATAGCCCGCAGGGATGAGCAGGCTAGGTACATGTGGGTGAGATTGAAAGCAGAGACAGGCAGATATCTCTACCTTGCTATTTGCTACTTTCCCCCGAGTACATCAGTTTATGCATCACCCAGAGGACAGTCCCCTTTCTCTATTTTGGATGATGACATATGGGAGTTCTCTAGGGATGGTGACATTATCATCCTAGGGGACTTCAATGCTAGGGCTGCCAATCACCAGGCAGTGTTTTATGATACTTCAGAGGAGATGCTAAGAGAGCTAGATGTTGTAGAGACGGGCCTGTCCAGACTATCACACGATGTGGAATTTACTGAGTATGGGTGACACCTGATAGACATGGGCACCACACATGGATTGGCCATCTTGAACGGCCTACAGAGATTTCCTGTTGCGGGAGGTTTTACATGCTTCCCACACAGACATGGAGCCAGCACAGTGGACTATGTCCTTGCACAGCCAAATCTCATCTCTAGTATCCAGGATCTCACAGTTGGGCCCAGACCGGCCGGGGTGGCAGTGGATCATGCTCTGGTGTCGATGACCATCTCCTTCCAGTTCAAAATAGCACACAAGCTACGGGTAGCAGCCCCTACTCGCTACACCTTCACACGGGAAACGGATTCTGTATACATGGACCGGATCTACAGACACCTATGCACTGAGACCCGAGGCGACCTCTGGAGGAGCTAACTACTATACTGACACAGACATTACATGATGCAACAGCAAAGGCATACCCACACACCCAGCCTGAGCAGAGCCACCGATCAGGGAGCATGCCTCAGAATAGCTTGACGATGAGGAGTGCCGCCAAACTAGAGGCAGACTTCAGAGGGAGGTGCTTTTGGGGGACGTTACTGACAGACAGTCATAGATTGACTTCCGACGCCTGGTGCGGCGGAAGAAGAGGGCTTTTTTGGCTCGACTCGACAGGATCCATACTAGCAATTCTTGAGTCAGGACTCGCGTAATGAGTGGCGGCTCTTTCATGAGCAGCCCCCCCCCCCGGCGGCTATTTCCTCCACAGAAAGCTGGGGTCAATACGCATCATCTTTGTACACAGTACCTGGACAGCCGCCCCTCCCCAACCCCCCCGATCCATGCCCACACACATGTGCTTTTTTCACCGCCGCTGAGATGGTAAGAAAGCAGAGCTTCTAGCAGTTATGTTTAACCGTGCCATGTGTGAGGGCCTACCGGACACTTGGAGCCTATCTACGATCGTACCTATCTTCAAGTCAGGAGACCCCATGGAGCCTGGGAATTATCGCACTATCATGACTGGACACACACTGGCACGGTTGTATGCATCCATTCTTGAGCAACAGCTGAGTAGATGGGCAGAGAGGGAAGGAATGCGTGCAGCTGGGCAGGCAGGGTTCAGGAGAGGCTTCTCCACAATTGACCATATCTTGACACTCAGGGCCATCATCGAGGAAGTTAGATCTGATGGGAGACGGATCTATTGTAGCTCTGTGGACTTCCGCAAAGCTTTTGACACAGTACCCAGAGCTAGATTGATGCGCAGATTACAGGAAATGGGAGTACCCACAGAGCTCATTTGGGGGATCATGGCATTGTACAGATCAGTAGTAGGGTATGTACGCACCCCTGAGGGACTTTCTACACCGGTTCACTCCACTATTGGGGTGAAGCAGGGTTGCCTGCTCTCTCCTACTCTTTTTGGTATGTATGTGGATGAGGTTTCTGACTACATTGAAAGCGATGGGGATAGAGGTGCACAGTTGGCAGGGACATGGATTCCACTTTTGTTATATGCTGATGATGTAGTGTTGATCTCCGAATCTCCAGAGGGAATGCAACGTCAACTAGATGCTTTGCATAGGTTTGTCCACGAAAGTGGTTTGTCTGTCAACCTTGGTAAAACCAAGGTCATGGTGTTTAATACCACCCCACAGTGGATCAGGAGGTCAGCACCTACATTCACATACGGCCAGGAGACTGTGCAATACACAGATGCTTACACTTGCCTTGGAGTGGTTTTTAGCGGACCTGGATTCTCACTCAGAAGAGCAACAGAGACCAGACTGACTAGAGCCCACGCAGCATTGGGTAGATTAGAGAAGATGTGTTCGCAGGTTCAGTTTCAGGAGCCCCGGACGAAGCTCTGGCTCTTTGACACTTGAGTGGCTTCAGAATTGCTCTATGGAGCTGAGATATGGGGACCTTCATTGGATCACCACGGGAGGCCAGGTCGCACAGATAGATGGGGGAACATGGAGAAACCTCTCGTCTCTATGATCTTGCGGCTCATTAGAGCCAAGGCATCAGTACCAGGGGCCATTATCCGAGCAGAGCTAGTGGGTCCCCCCACTAGTGGTGGAGGCGCTCACCAGATCAGTCTTCTTCATAAACCGCACATGGGAACTTCCTAGAGACAGATATGCTCGCATAGCACTTGAGTCCTCTCGATAATTAGCCATACAAGGAGATACAACATGCTGGTATGGAGAGATGGCATCATGGTTTCAGGCGCATGGGTTCAACATAGACAGGCTGCCACCATTCCAGCACTCATTGGATGCACCATCTCTCACTCTTACACGGTCAGAGATCACCAAGCTCATCCGCCAAGACCTGACCCAGCTAGACACCAGGAGGACATGGATACAACCAGCACAGGAATTGGGCACGAAGATGGCTTTCTACAGAGACCACCTTCTCCAGCTTACCGAAGATGGTTTTGTGACGAGACCCAGATACATGGACACCCACTTGTCTCATGGGATACGATGTGCTATTGACAAGTTACGCACGTCCTCTCACCAACTACGGATTGAGACTGGGAGATACAACGGAGTCCCAGCAGAGGCCAAGACATGCCCCTTGTGTGACATGGAGCCTGAGACAGAGCTGCATATACATGCCGCTGCCCCGTCTACTACGAGATACGAGGCCGCTTCCATTGCTTGTTCAGAGAGGGTTTTGGACCACTCTCAAGAGTCATGGGATACGGAGATCAGAGATGCTTGGGTTTTTTCTTGCTCAAGCTGCGCAGACACAGAGATAGCCTGATGAATGGCGAGGCTAGCCAGTCTCAAAGACGGATCACAAACTTCTTCAGAGCAAACACGGGACAGCCGCAAGAGCCACTCCCACAACAGAGCTCCCCCTCGTCTCACACCAGAGGCACACTTATCGACCGAGCGATTGAACTGGGGACATCCAGGCGCCCACGACTGCGGAGAACTACACAGCATTGATGGAGGCTACGTCAGAAGATTCGGAGCACGCTGGCCAGGCATGCACGACGCCCGGTCAGACTACTGGAGGAGATTGATGAGATCCGCCAACGACCGATGCTAGATCTCTTGTGATTCAACTATCCGAGCAAGCCGCCCATTTTTGCTTAGTTTTTTGCTTAGTTCACATCGACCAATCTAGGATCCCATATTATATATCTTTGTTTTGTACTATTGTTATTTTGTTACTAAAACTTTCTATCAGATCCACCACCTTGTAACTTTTTGGTCTCATAGGTCACTATGGCCTTTTGAACACGTTAATATAACATTACATTTCATTTCATTTCATCTCTCTCTCTCTCTCTCTCTCTCTCTCTCTCTCTCTCTCTCTCTCTCTCTCTCTCTCTCTCTCTCTCTCTCTCTCTCTCTCTCTCTCTCTCTCTCTCTCTCTCTCTCTCTCTCTCTCTCTCTCTCTCTCTCTCTAGCCTGGGTTTGTTCTTGCTCGAGCTGCGCAGACACAGAGATAGCCTGATGAATGGCGAGGCTAGCCAGTCTCAAAGACGGATCACAGACTTCTTCAGAGCAGACACGGGACAGCCGCAAGAGCCACTCCCACAACAGAACTCCCCCCCGTCTCACACCAGAGGCACACTGATTGACCGAGCAATTGAACTCGGGAAATCCAGGCGCCCGCGACTGCGAAGAACTACACAGCATCGACGAAGGCTAGGACAGAAAATTCAGAGCACGCTGGCCAGGCATACAAGACGCCCGGTCAGACTACTAACCATGGAGGAAATTGATGAGATTCGTCAACGACCGATGCTAGATCTCTTGTGATTCAGCTATCCCAACAAGCCGCCCATTATTCTGCTTAGTTTTTTGCCTGGCTCACATCGACCAACTTAGGACCCCATAGTATATATCTTTGTTTTGTACTGTTGTTAGGTTATTTTGTTACTCTGACTTTGTAACAGATCCACCACTTCGTAACTTTCAGGTCTCATAGGTCATTGTGGCCTTTTGAAGACGTTAATATAAAATTTCATTTCTCTCTCTCTCTCTCTCTCTCTCTCTCTCTCTCTCTCTCTCTCTCTCTCTCTCTCTCTCTCTCTCTCTCTCTCTCTCTCTCTGTATCAGATCCACCACCTTGTAACTTTCTGGTCTCATAGGTCACTATGGCCTTTTGAAGACGTTAATATAACATTTCATTTCATTTCATTTCTCTCTCTCTCTCTCTCTCTCTCTCTCTCTCTCTCTCTCTCTCTCTCTCCTCTCTCTCTCTCTCTCTCTCTCTCTCTCCGCGTAAGGTGTAGCAACCATTCGTAAGGTGGTGCAACCATCACGTAAGGCAGCAGGAGTGGGCTTCGCCATCTCTCTCTTCCCTCTAGTGTTGAGACCAGCAGCGAGGGGCCCTTCTCAGAGCATCAGCGATCATCCTCAACATGTACGAAGCTGGTTCCAGGTAAACCTCTCTCTCTCTCTCTCTCTCTCTCTCTCTCTCTCTCTCTCTCTCTCTCTCTCTCTCTCTCTCTCTCTCTCTCTCTCTCTCTCTCTCTCTCTCTCTCTCTTAGAAGAACACCAGCGAAGGCAGGAGTTGGATCGCTATCTCTCTCTCTCTCTCCTAGCGTTGGAGGATAAGGACCAGCATTGGGCAGCACGAGTTGGCTTCGCCATCTCTCTCTTCCCTCTAGTGTTGAGACCAGCAGTGAGGGGCCCTTCTGAGAGCATCAGTGATCAGCCTTTGCTTGCAGCAGATCAGCCCCGCGATCAGCACCAGTATTCAGCCATATTCAGCATCAGCATTCATTCGTATTCAGCACCAGTATTCAGCCATGTTCAGCCTCAGCAGTATTCAGCCATATTCAGCATCAGCATTCATTCGTATTCAGCACCAGTATTCAGCCATGTTCAGCCTCAGCAGTATACAGCCATAAAGTACCTCAACATTCAGTATACATTCTGTCCATCTTCAGCCATCAAGTAAAATACATTTTCAGGATTTTTCAGGATTTTCAGAATTCTCACGAGCAGGGAATTACAGAACAGCATTGACAGAAATTAGTAGAAAAGGAAAATCAGAAAATGTATGATTGATATGAGGAAAACATATGTATGCATTATGCGGGACATGGATGTATGCTTAGTGTGGATATAGTGGGTTGGCCTCTCTTGCAGAAGTGCAGACTGTGTTTCTGTTTTTGTTTTTGATGGAGGCCATGAGCGCTTCACCAGTGTGTAAGCCCCATATGAAGGCAACCTTTGTGCTTACAAACAAGCAGATACCACAGATGCAAAGGGAGATGAAAGAATGGAATGCAGATACGAAGGGATGGTGGAAAGAGAAGGCCAACCTTCTTCAAATGTTTCTCAACGAAGGCGCACAATGGAAGGAGAAAGAGGACTTGCACGCAGAGCTACAAGCACTTAAGGCAGATTCACAAGCACTTAAAGAAGAGGTCTCAACCCTCAAGCAAGAGCTCCATGATAGAGCAAGCAGTGGACTAGAGGAAGGGAAATTCCAGCCCTCGGTGATAGAGGAAATCAAGGTCATCAAGGAGCAGGTACGGATGATCAAAGAATAGGAGAAACAAAAGGTGGTAAAGACGTCTTCGTGGATGGATGTGATCCCGAAGACACAGAAGAAGGCGGATGAGGTTGAGAAATGCATAGAAGTTGCTAAGAAAGCAAAAGGGAAAGAAACCACATATGTCCCCACTCCTACAATCATCAACATGACTCTAGAAGAAGAGCAGCAAAGGAAAACTAGAGCTTTGCATATAAGAGTAACCGATCTAAAAGACCGAGATAATGTGGAAGGGGAAGTCGAAGAACTTCTCCGCATGATGGGTAGTGAGGCTACTCATACAAAGGCATGGAGGGTAAGGAAGAAGACACAAGGCAATGGGGAGACTTCAAAAGGGAGAGCTTTAATCATCCGTTTCCCATCCATGGAGGCAAAGAAGGACTTCTTGAAGAGGCGTCCTACAATAAAGAAAACGGGCATATTCCTTGGAGATGACCTCACTCTCACACAGCTTGCGCATATGAGAGAGGTAATGCCAGAGATTCAAACGGCAAGGGAGAAGGGAAAGATGGCCTTCTACAGAGATGGTCGGGTGGTGATTGTAGAGCAGCGCTCCACATGACGGTGCGAGACCTATGGGACCACACTCAAAGTTGCCACCTGGAATTGTAATGGATCTATGTGCCTTGATGTGGGTGCTTTTGAGGATAGTTTTACGGGAACAGACATCGTCTTCTACTCTGAGACACATCAGGCCCCTGGGCAGTCTATGCCTCATAATAGTGGATATAGATGGGAGACATCCTATAGACAAGAGACACGATCAAAGCACAGAGGGCGCGGCTCAAGAGGAGTGGCAGTGTTATTCAAGGAGGAGTTGCAGCCATTGATACATATAGCCCGCAGCGATGAGCAAGCTAGGTACATGTGGGTGAGATTGAGAGCAGAGACAGGCAGATATCTTTACATTGCTATTTGCTACTTCCCCCCTGAGTACGTCAGTTTATGCACCACCCACAGCACAGTCCCCCTTTTCTATTTTGGATGATGACATAGGGAGTTCTCTAGAGATGGTGGCATCATCATTCTAGGGGATTTCAATGCTAGGACTGCCCATCATCAAACAGTATTTTATGATACTTCAGAGGAGATGCTGAGAGAGCTGGATGTTGCAGAGACGGGCCTATCTAGACTATCACAGGATGGGGAACACACTAAGTATGGACGACACTTGATAGACATGGGGACTGCACATGGATTGGCCATCTTGAATGGACTACAGAGATTTCCCGTTGCAGGGGGTTTTACATGCTTTCCACACACACATGGAACCAACACAGTGGATTATGTCATAGCACAACCAAGCCTCCTCTCTAGTATCCAGGATCTCACAGTTGCACCCAGACCTGTTGGTGTGGCAGTGGATCATGCTCTTGTGTCGTTGACCATCTATTTTCAGTTTAGTGTAGCACACAGTCCACGGGCAGCAGCCCCTACTCACTACACCTTCACGCGGACTCTGTATACATAGATGGGATCTACAGACGCCTGTGCACAGAGGAACCAGGGCGACCTCTAGAGGAGCTTACTACTATACTGACACAAACACTACATGATGCAGCAGCACAGGCATACCCTCATACCCCAGCCTGAGCAGAGACGTCGTTCGGGGAGCATGCCCCAGAACAGTTGGTATGATAACGAATGCCCGGACACTAGAGCTAGACTTCAGAGGGAGGTGCTTTTGGGGGATATCACTCACAGACAGTCACAGATTGACTTCCGACGCCTAGTGCGGAGAAAGAAGAGGGCATTTTTGGCTCGCCTAGAGAAGGATCTATACCAACTATTCCTGAGTCACGACTCACGTGAGGCATGGCGGCTCTTTCATGAGCACTCCCCCCCCCCCCCCCCCTCCCCCCCCCCCCCTCCATCACTTCTATAGAGGCCTCGGGCCAATACGCATCATCTCTGTACACAGTTCCTGAGCAGCCCCCCCTTCCCTACCCCCCCATGCCTGCACGTGCTTTTTTCACCGCTGAGATTGTGAGGAAGCCCATTGACAGGATGAGGAATGGGAGAGCATATGATCATGATGGCTTAGTGGCTGAGCATTTCATGCATGCCAGAGATCTACTAGTAGAGCTTCTAGCAGTTATGTTTAACCGTGCCATGTGTGAGGGCTTGCCTGATACTTGGAGCCTATCTACTATTGTACCTATCTTCAAGTCGGGAGACCCTATGGAGCTTAAGAATTATCGCACTATCATGATTGGACACACATTGGCACGGTTGTACGCATCTATTGAGCGGCAGCTGAGTAGACAGGCAGAGAGGGAGGACATACACGCAATCAGGCACGCAGGGTTCAAGAGGGGTTTTTCTACTCTTGACCATATCTTGACGCTCAGAGCCACCATTGAGGAGGGCAGATCATGTGGAAGACGGATCTATTGTAGCTTTGTGGATTTCCGCAAAGCATTTGACACAGTGCCCAGAGCTAGATTGATGCGCACATTAGGGCAGATGGGAGTACCTAGAGAGCTCATTTGGGGGGTCATGGCATTATACAAGTCAGTAGTGGGGCATGTACGCACCTCAGAGGGTCTCTCCTACTCTATTTTTGGATGACATTTCTAACTACATTGAGAGAGATGGTGATAGAGGTGCACAACTAGCAGGGACATGGATTCCACTATTGTTATATCCTGATGATATTGTGTTGATCTCCGACTCTCCGGAGGGCATGCAACGTCACTTGGATGCTTTGCATAGGTTTGCCCAGGAAAGTGGTTTGTCCGTCAACCTTGGTAAAACAAAGGTCAATGTATTTAATACCACCCCACAGTGGATCAGGAGGTCAACGCCCGCATTCACATACGGCCTGGAGACAGTGGAGTATACAGATGCTTACACTTACCTTGGAGTGGTTTTTAGTGCGCCAGCATTTTCATTGAGGGCAACAGAGACCAGATTGACCAGTGCCCATGCAGCATTGGGTAGATTGGAAAGGATGTGTTCACAGGTTCAGTTTCAGGAGCCTCGGACGAAGCTCTAGCTCTTTGATACTTTGGTGACTTCTACATTGCTTCATGGAGCTGAGATTTGGGAACCTTCATCAGATCATCACGGGAGGACAGGCCGCAGTGATGGATGGGGGGACATGGAGAAGCCTCTTGTCTCTATGATCTCGCGGCTCATTAGAGCCAAGGCTTTAGTACCACGTGCTATTGTCCGAGCAGAGCTAGCTGCCCCCCCACTAGTGGTTGAGATGCTCACCAGATTTGTCTCCTTCATACACCGCATGTGGAAACTTCCCAGAGACAGATATGCCCGCCTTGCACTTGAGTCCTCTAGACAGTTAGTCATGCACGGAGATATAGCATGCTGGTATGGGGAGATGACATCATGGTTTCAGGCGCATGGGTTCAGCATAGACAGATTGCCTCCCATCCAGTACTCACTGGATGCACCCTCTCTGACTCTTACACAGTCCGAGATCACCAGGCTCATCCGCCAGGACATGACTCAGCTAGACACCAGGAGGACATGGATACAGGCAGCACAGGAGCTGGGCACGAAGATGGATTTCTACAGAGAGCATCTTCTCCAGCTTACGGAGGATGGTTTTGTGACAAGGCCCAGATACATGGACACCCACTTCTCTCATGGGGTACGATGTGCTATTGGCCAGATACGCACATCTTCACACCAGCTGCGGATTGAGACTGGGGGATACAACGGAATACCACCAGAGGCCTGGACATGCCTCTTGTGTGACATCAAGCTTGAGACAGAGTTGCACTACACATGCCACTGCCCCGTCTACTACGAGATACGAGGCCGCTTCAAACACTTGTTCAGAGAGGGCTTTGGACCCCTCTCCAGAGCCATGCGGTACGAGGATCAGAGATGCCTGGTTTGTTTTTGCTCGAGCTGCACAGACACAGAGAGAGCCCGATGAGAGAAGAGGCTAGCCAATCTCAGAGACAGATCACAGATTTCTTTAGAGCTGCCATTGGACACCCGGAGAAGTTACTGCCACAGCAGAGCTCGTCGCCTCACACCAGAGGCACTGATCGACCGAGCGACTGAGCTAGGGAGATCCAAACGCCACACAACTACGAAGGACTACATAGCATCGACGGAGGCTGCATCAGAGGATTCGGATCACTTTGACTACTGAGAATGGAGGAGATTGATGAGATCCGCCAGCGATCGATGTTGGATCTCTTGTGATCTAGCTATCCCAGCTAGCTGCTTAGTTCACACCTAGCAGTTTGGGATTCCATAGTATTTTATTTTGTCATCTTGTTACTCTGTCTTTGTATCAAATCCACCACATTGTAACTTTCTGGTCTCATAGGTCACTTTGGCCTTTTGAAGACATTAATATACCATTTCATTTCATCTCTCTCTCTCTCTCTCTCTCTCTCTCTCTCTCTCTCTCTCTCTCTCTCTCTCTCTCTCTCTCTCTCTCTCTCTCTCTCTCTCTCTCTCTCTCTCTCTCTCTCTCTTTGTGTGTGTGTGTGTGTGTGTGTGTGTGCGCGCGGAAATCAAGGCGCCCACGACTGTGGAGGACCACACAGCATCGACGGAGGTCAGAAGATTCGGAGCACTCTGGCCAGGCATGCACGACGCCCGGTCAGACTACTAACCATGGAAGAGATTAATGAGATCCGCCAACGACCGATGCTAGATCTCCTGTGATTCAGCTATCCCAGCAAGCCGCCCATTTTTGCTTAGTTCACATCGACCAATCTAGGATACCATAGTATATATCTTTGTTTTGTACTGTTGTTATTTCGTTACTCGGACTTTGTATCAGATCCACCACCATGTAACTTTCTGGTCTCATAGGTCACTCTGGCCTTTTCAAGACGTTAATATAACATTTCATTTCATCTCTCTCTCTCTCTCTCTCTCTCTCTCTCTCTCTCTCTCTCTCTCTCTCTCTCTCTCTCTCTCTCTCTCTCTCTCTCTCTCTCTCTCTCTCTCTCTCTCTCTCTCTCTCTCTCTCTCTCTCACCGTGGCCAAAAAAGGAAAAGGCAAGGAGATAACGCCCATGTCCACACCCACTATCATTAATCAGACACTAGAGGAGGAGCAAAGGAGACGGGTGCACGCTTTACATGTGAGAATCTGCGCGCTTAAAGACAAAGGCAATCTGGACGAAGAAGTAAAAGAACTCACAGCCTTGATGGGGGTTCATGAGCTGACGCACACAAGGGCATGGAGAGTGGGCAACATAAAGAAAAATGGAAGCAGTGGAGAAACCTCAAAAGAAAGAGCACTCATCCTCCATTTTCCCTCCATGGAAGCGAAGAAGTCCTTGAAGAAAAGACCAACTCTTAAAGAGACTGGCATCTTCCTCGCGGATGATCTCACCCTCTCGCAGATCGCTCATATGCAGGAAGTAATGCCGGAGATTAGAGCGGCAAGGGGAAAAGGCAAGATTGCCTTTTACCGAGATGGAAAAGTGGTAATACTAGAGCCACGCTCCACATGACGATGCGAGACTTATGGGACCACACTCAAAGTGGCTGCTTGGTACTGTAATGGATCTATGCGTCTTGATGTAGGTGCTTTTGAGGATAGCTTTACTGGAGGAGACATCATATTTTACTCTGAGACACGCAAGGCACCTGGGCAATCCATGCCTCACATCAGTGGATACAGGTGGGAGACAGCTTACACACAGGAGACACGCTCAGAGCACAGAGGGCCGGGCTCGAGGGGAGTGGCCGTGTTATTTAGAGAGGATCAGCAGCCACTGATACATATAGCCCGCAGGGATGAGCAGGCTAGGTACATGTGGGTGAGATTGAAAGCAGAGACAGGCAGATATCTCTACCTAGCTATTTGCTACTTCCACCGAGTACATCAGTTTATGCATCACCTAAAGGACAATCCCGTTTCTCTATTTTGGATGATGACATATGGGAGTTCTCTAGGGATGGTGACATTATCATCCTAGGGGACTTCAATGCTAGGACTAACCATCACCAGGCAGTGTTTTATGATATTTCAGAGGAGATGCTAAGAGAGCTAGATGTTGTAGAGATGGGCCTGTCCAAACTATCACACGATGTGGAATATACTGAGTATGGGCGACACCTGATAGACATGGGCACCACACATGGATTGGCCCCGGACGAAGCTCTGGCTCTTTGACACTTGGGTGGCTTCAGAATTGCTCTATGGAGCTGAGATATGGGGACATTCATTGGATCACCACGGGAGGCCGGGTCGCACGGATAGATAGGGGAACATGGAGAAACCTCTCGTCCCTATGATCTCGCGGCTCATTAGAGCCAAGGCATCAGTACCACGGGCCATTATCCGAGCAGAGCTAGTGGCCCCCCCCACTAGTGGTGGAGGCGCTCACCAGATCAGTCTCCTTCATAAACCGCACATGGAAACATCCCAGAGACAGATATGCCCACATTGCACTTGAGTCCTCCCGACAGTTAGCCATACGCGGAGATACAACATGCTGGTATGGGGAGATGACATCATGGTTTCAGGCGCATGGGTTCAGCATAGAGAGGCTGCAACCATTCCAGTACTCATTGGATGCACCATCTCTCATTCTTGCACAGTCGGAGATCACCAAGCTCATCCGCCAAGACCTGACCCAGCTAGACACCAGGACGACATGGATACAACCAGCACAAGAATTGGGCACGAAGATGGCCTTCTATAGAGACCACCTTCTCCAGCTCACGGAAGATGGTTTTGTGACGAGACCAAGATACATGGATACCCACTTGTCTCATAGGACACAATGTGCTATTGGCCAGTTACGCACATGGTCTCACCAGCTGCGGATTGGAACTCGGAGATACACCGGAGTACCAGCAGAGGCCAGCACCTGCCCCTTGTGTGACATGGAACCTAAGACAAAGCTGCATTATACATACCGCTGCCCCGTCTACTACGAGATACGAGGCCGCTTCCATTGCCTGTTCAGAGAGGGTTTTGGACCACTCTCAAGAGTAATGGGATACGAAGATCAGAGATGCATGGGTTTGTTCTTGCTCGAGCTGCGCAGACACAGAGAGAGCTTGATGAATGGCGAGGCTAGCCAGTCTCAAAGACGGATCACAAAATTCTTCAGAGCAGACACGGACAGCCGCAAGAGCCACTCCCACAGCAGAGCTCCCCCTCGTCTCACACCAGAGGCACACTGATCGACTGAGCGATTGAACTAGGGAAATCCAGGCGCCCACAACTGCGAAGGACTACACAGCATCGACGGAGGCTACGTCAAAAGATTCGGAGCACGCTAGCCAAGCATGCACGACGCCCAGTCAGACTACTAACCATGGAGGAAATTCATGAGATTCGCCAACGACCGATGCTAGATCTTTTGGGATTCAGCTATCCCAACAAGCCGCCCATTTTTCCTTAGTTTTTTGCTTAGCTCACATCGACCAATCTAGGATCCCATAGTATATATCTTTGTTTTGTACGGTTGTTAGGTTATTTTGTTACTCTGACTTTGTATCAGATCCACCACATTGTAACTTTCTCGTCTCATAGGTCACTATGGCCTTTTGAAGACGTTAATATAACATTTCATTTCAAGTCATCTCTCTCTCTCTCTCTCTCTCTCTCTCTCTCTCTCTCTCTCTCTCTCTCTCTCTCTCTCTCTCTCTCTCTCTCTCTCTCTCCCCCCCCCCACGAATGAGCACTGGAGCTACGGAGATCCAGACAGCCACGATTGAGGAGAGAGGCTACACAGCATTGATGGAGACTCAGTAGAGGATTCGAGCCATAGTCTTTCGACATCCAAAGTGCACATGAGGATGGATTCCACTAGTAGTAGTATTTTTTTCCTAGTCTTTTTGTACCCAGACATGGTATCAGATTCACAATTTTGTAACAGTTTAGTCTCATAGGTCTTTTTGGCCTTTTGAAGACGTTAATGTAACATTTCATTTCATTTCATCTCTCTCTCTCTCTCTCTCTCTCTCTCTCTCTCTCTCTCTCTCTCTCTCTCTCTCTCTCTCTCTCTCTCTCTCTCTCTCTCCTCTCTCTCTCTCTCTCTCTCTCTCTCTCTCTCTCTCTCTCTCTCTCTCTCTCTCTCCCCCCCCAGGGAGGATGTTGATGAGATTCGACAGCGACCGATGAGAGATTTCACTTGAACACTCCACCCCCCCCAATCACGTTTTAGCTTCAGATTCATTTCCTTAGTGTTTTGGTGTTTTTAGTCTTAGTTCTTTGTACTTTCCGTACTCAGACATGGTATCAAATTCACTAATTGTAACTTTTCGGTCTCATAGGACATTTTGGCCTTTCGAAGACGTTAATATAACATTTCATCTCTCTCTCTCTCTCTCTCTCTCTCTCTTCTCTCTCCTCTCTCTCTCTCTCTCTCTCTCTCTCTCTCTCTCTCTCTCTCTCTCTCTGACACTAGAGGAGGAGCAAAGCAGACGTGTGCGCGCTTTAAATGTGAGAATTTGCGGTCTTAAAGACAAAGACAATGTGGAGGAAGAGGTAAAAGAACTCATGGCCTTGATGGGGGTTCATGAGCCGACGCACACAAGAGCGTGGAGACATAAAGAAAAATGGTAGCAGTGGGGAAACCTCAAAAGAAAGGGCACTCATCCTCCGTTTTCCCTCCATGGAAGCGAAGAAGTCCTTGAAGAAAAGACCAACTCTTAAAGAGACGGGCATCTTTCTCCGGGATGATCTTACCCTTTCGCAGATCGCTCATATGCAGGACGTAATGCCAGAGATTAGAGTGGCAAGGGGAAAAGGCAAGATTGCCTTTTACCGAGATGGAAGAGTGGTAATACTGGAGCGACGCTCCACATGACGGTGCGAGACTTCTGGGACCACACTCAAAGTGGCTGCCTAGAACTGTAATGGATCTATGCGTCTTGATGTGGGCGCTTTTGAGGATAGCTTTACTACAAGAGACATCATCTTTTACTCTGAGACACATCAGGCCCCTAGTGAATCCATGCCTCACATTAGTGGATACAGATGGGAGACAGCTTACAGACAGGAGACGCACTCAGAGCACAGAGGACAGGGCTCAGGGGAAGTGGCAGTGTTATTTAGAGAGGATTTGCAGCCATTGATACATATAGCCCGTAGGGATGAGCAGGCTAGGTACATGTGGGTGAGATTGAAAGCAAAGACAGGCAGATATCTCTACATTGCTATTTGCTACTTTCCCGCGAGTACGTCAGTCTATGCGCCAGCCAGAGGACAGTCCCCCTTTTCTATTTTGGATGATGACATATGGGAGTTCTCTAGAGATGGTGATATTTTCATTCTAGGGGACTTCAACGCTCGGACTGCCCATCACCAGACAGTGTTTTATGATACTTCAGAGGAGATGCTCAGACAGCTAGATGTTGTAGAGACGGGCCTGTCCAGACCATCACACGATGAGGAATATACCGAGTATGGGCGACACCTAATAGACATGGGTACTGCACATGGACTGGCCATCTTGTATGGCCTACAGAGGTTTCCTGTTGCGAGAGGTTTCACATGCTTCCCACACAGACATGGAGCCAGCATAGTGGACTATGTCATGGCACAACCGAATCTCATCTCTAGTATGTAGGATCTCACACTTGGGCCCAAACCGGTTGGGGTGGCAGTGGATTATGCTCTTGTGTCGATGACCATCTCCTTCCAGTTCATTGTAGCACACAGGCCACGGGTAGCAGCCCCTACTCGCTACACCTTCACACGGGAGACGGATTCTAAATACATAGACGGGATCTACAGATGCCTATGCATTGAGGAACCATGCTTACTACTATACTGACACAGACATTACATGATGCAGCAGCAGAGGCATACCCACACACCCAGCCTAAGCAGAGCGGCCGATCAGGGAGCATGCCTCAGAACAGTTGGTATGATGAGGAGTGCCGCCAGACTAGAGCTAGACATCAAAGGGAGGTGCAGGTGCTTTTGGGGGGCGTCACTCATAGACAGTCACAGATTGACTTCCAACGCCTAGTGCGGCGGAAGAGGGCATTTTTGGCTCGACTAGAGCAGGATCTATACCAGCTATTCTTGAGACACGACTCGCATGAGGCGTGGCGGCTCTTTCATGAGCAATCCCCCCCCCCCCGCCCGCGCCGTTACCTCCACAGAGACCTGGGATTAGTACGCATCATTTTTGTACACAGTACCTGGACAACCGCCCCTTCCAGACCCCCCCGACCCATGCCCACACACATGTACTTTTTTCACCGCTGAGATGGTGAAGAAAGCCATTGACAGGATGAGGACTGGGACAGCATATGATCATGATGGCTTAGTGGCTGAGCATTTCATGCATGCCAAAGATCTACTAGCAAAGCTTCTAGCAGTTATGTTTAACCGTGCCTTGTCTGAGGGCCAGCCGGATACTTGGAGCCTATCTACGATTGTACCTATCTTCAAGTCGGGAGACCCTATGGAGGCTGGGAATCATCGCACTATCATGATTGGACACACACTGGCACGGTTGTATGCATCCATTCTTGAGCAGCAGTTGAGTAGATGGGCAGAGAGGGAAGAATGCGTGCAGCTGGGTAGGCAGGGTTCAAGAGAGGCTTCTCTACTCTTGACCATATCTTGACACTCAAGGCCATCCTCGAGGAGGGCACATCTTATGGGAGACGGATCTATTGTAGCTTTGTGGATTTCCGCAAACCCTTTGACACAGCACCCAGAGCTAGATTGATGCGCAGATTACTGGAAATGGGAGTACCCACAGAGCTCATTTGGGGGATCATGGCATTGTACAGATGAGTAGTAGGGCATGTACGCACCCTTGAGGGACTATCTACACCGGTTCACTCCACCATTGGGGTGAGGCAGGGCTGCCCGCTCTCTCCTACTCTATTCGGTATGTATGTGGATGAGGTTTCTGACTACATTGAGAGCGATGGTGATAGAGGTGCACAACTGGCAGGGACATGGATTCCACTTTTGTTATATGCTGATGATATTGTGTTGTTCTCCGAATCTCCGAAGGGGATGCAACGTCACTTGGATGCTTTGCATAGGTTTGCCCACGAAAGTGGTTTGTCTGTCAACCTTGGTTTTACCAAGGTTATCGTGTTTAATACCGCCCCACAGTGGATCAAGAGGTCAGCACCTACATTCACATACGGCCAGGAGACTATGGAGTACACAGATGCTTACACTTACCTTGGAGTGGTTTTTAGCGGACCTGCATTCTCACTCAGGAGAGCAGCAGAGACCAGATTGACTAGAGCCCATGCAACATTGGGTAGATTGGAGAGGATGTGTTCGCAGGTTCAGTTTCAGGAGCCTCGGACGAAGCTCTAGCTCTTTGACACTCTGGTGCCTTCTGCATTGCTCTTTCGAGTTGAGATATGGGGACCTTCACTGGATTACCACGGAAGGTCGGGTCGCATTGACGGATGAGGGAACATGGAGAAACCTCTCGTCTCTATGATCTCACGGCTCATTAGAGGCAAGGCATCCGTACCACGTGCCATTATCCGAGCAGAGCTAGCGGCCCCTCCATTAGTGGTTGAGGCGCTCACCAGATCAGTCTCCTTTTTTTTTTCCGAGAAAAATATACTTCTATTAGTTAATGAAAACTGCCCATAGGGCTACATCCACCTTTGCATGAGAGGGCTACAACAAGCATGATGGGGATACTCTCCCAATGAAAAAACAGCATATATACAATGAGGCTAAATCAAGAGATGGTGGGAGGGAAGAGCCACACAAGTGGACAGTAGTGCCATCTGAGCACCCCCTGGACAATGGTGTAGAAAGGCCCAGGGCGCCAGAGTCGAAGAAAAGCCTCGCGGCGCTTCCGCATGCGGTCGGAGCTGCCCTGTAGTCCCTCAAGTTGTCCTCTGAGAATATGGATCAGCTCTAGCCAAAAGTCACGACCAGTCTGTGCTGGTGGCACAGGGCGAGCCTCAAAGATGCGGAAACAGCGGGCCTGCCAGATGAACCAGAGAGCTAGGCTGCTGATGAGCTCCCATCACTCCTCTCTCTCACTGCACCACTCCTGTGGAGTAAGATCCGTAGCAGGCTAGAGTGTAGGTCGCCCCCCCTGCATCACTCTCATCCTGCTGGTGGAAGATAGCTCAAACTATAGTGCCGGGCCCGTGAGGGTGGACCAAGTCGCTGCCCCCCAAGTGTACTGTCGAGCCGTGGAGAGAGCAGGTATCAGCCGAAGAACTCGTAGCCACACCTGCTGGGCCGAGGGACGTCCCATAGACAGTGACGCTGACTCTCCACCAAATGGTCACAAGGTGTACATGCGGCCGAGAGACCACTATGCACTAGCCAACTCCCTAATGTTGTAGCTCTGTGTGCGACCAGCCAGTGAAACAAGGTGACTCGCCTCGATTGTCTGGAGTCCCACAGCCTCTCCCAAAAGGCTGCCAAGAACTCAACTATGAGACCCTCCTCCTGCCAATGAGGTGCTGCAGCGAGGCGGGCCTCTCTCTGTGCTGCTAGTATATGACGTCCCAGTCAAACGGTGTACTGAAAGAACGGGACTCCTGGGTGGTCTGCAGAAGAGAAGGGGTCCCTCCATAGCCACTCACCAGGATCCCACTGTACTCGTGCCAGTGGACAACACTCCCAAGCCCACAGGCTCTAGTGTCCAGTCTCAAGAGCTGCTAGGTCAGGGACTATGACACAAGTCCTCCCACAGATGCCCACTACTCGGATCCTCTGAAAATAGCACTCTACTACCTGCGGGGCCTCTACTGCAACTCGCTGTAGGCATCCCCCACCCTGAAGCTCGAAGAACAGGGCTGGGACAGTCATTGAGCAGGCCCTGATTGAGATGAGAACCTCCAGTCGTGTGAAGGCTCCCATCCACCGGGGCGCTACTGGCTCGAGAGGCGTGAGCCACTCAGTTGGAACTGACTCAGAGATGTCCTGAAACATGCTCTGCACCCCTCTCATGCCCTGTAGTTGGAGCCCCTGCACCTCCTCTGACAAACCTATGACTCTAGCCAGTCACCTAAAGAACGCGCTGGACCTGTTGCCATGGGACCCCAGGAAACATAAGGCCGACTACCAACCAAGTGGCCTTTCTGAGTGCTAACCATGGGGTTCCAGACGAGGGGCTGCCGTAGGCGCTCCTCCGTGCACGTAGGCTGTCTCTGCTCCATGCCACGCCGTAAGAGCTCCCAAGATCGAAGCAAACTCACAGCGAAGCGGTCCTCCAGTCTCCTGCTCAAACCAACTCTGCGCATCTCTGTAAAGATCCATCTGGTCGAAGGTTGCCAAGGGCCTTCTGACTGAGGCACCCTAGCACGAAGCCGTTGTAGCAAGAACTCCTTCTAGGGCTCCTCACCTGGAAGAAGTCCTCTAACGATGAACTTCCCAAGAAGGGCTCTGCTCTGCTGTGCTCGATCAATGATCCCAAGCCCTCCCTATGAACAAGGAAGAGTGATGACCTGCCAAGCCACCTTGGCTCGGGCTATCTGAGTGTCACGTCCTGACCAAAGGAAGTTCCTGATCAGCCTCTCTACCTGGCTGATACAAGAACTCGAGAAGATCCAGCAGGAAGTGATGTACCACATAGTCGCAACAACACCTGGTTGGCAACTACTACTATGCCAGCCAAAGAAAGTCGTGTTGAGCTCCAATGTAACAACTTTCTCCTGATAGACAAGAGAAGGGGAGCAATCTGTTGCTCGGGAGACAAGTCCAAACCAACCTGACAGCCCAAGTAACGAACTGCAGTCCCTGGGGGAATCCACCTGAAATCCTCTCCTGGCATCCAATCTGGCACAGGAGCACTATCAAGTGAGAAAGCCACTGTCTTTCTCCAGTTGATCAGTGCGCCCGATACACAACAGAAGGTCTCCAGAGCCTGCTCATATCTATGAAGGTTGGCCTCCTGGCCATCTAAGTGCAAGGCTGAGTAGTCGGCAAACTCAGCGTCGAGTAGCTCATCTCCCCGAATAGGGAGTGCTAAGCCCTGTAGACAAACCTGCTGCGACACAAAAAACCTGCTCATCGCCTCCGCATAGAACAGAAAGAGGAAGGGGGCAAGAGGACAGCCCATACTGACCGAGTGTGTAAGAATGAAGCGATCACCTCTACCTCCTGCCAAAAGTACCTGACTATGAGCCTGTCTGTACAAGGCTGACACCCCTCTCATCCAAGCATCTGAGAAGCCCATCCTACATAGAGTGCCATCTAGAAAGTCCCAGTCAACTCTGTCGTATGCCTTCTCAAAATCGAGAAGAAGAATCACGAGGTCCTCACCACGGAGCCGTACCAGGGCAGAAGCCTCCCAAAAAGTAAAGATGTTGTCAAGGATACTGCGTTCCTTGACAAAACCTGTCTGGGTCCCATGTATAAGGCTCTCTAGAAGTGGTTGAATCCCCAAACTCAGAGCCTTGGCAAGAATTTTGTAGGCTGAGTTGAGGATGGTGATGGGACGCCACTGTCGAATCTCATCCAAGCAGCCACCCTCCTTGGGAATGAGGTAGATCACGCCCTCACTCATTCTGTCAGGCATCACTCCTGTGTGCAAAATGTACTGAAAAGCACTACAGAGATCTGGGCCAAGCAAGTCCCAGTACTCCAAGAAGAAGCTGGGAGTCGGCCCAACCTCACCTGGACAGCTACCACGCGGGAGGGCCCTAAGAGCCGTGTGCAACTCCTCAAGCTGAAGAGGTATCTCTAGCCTCTGGCGCATCTCCTCAGTCACTAGACAAGGCATTTGTGCCCAAACCTGCTCCCTGCATGCATCCTGTCTCTCTGACTGGGGCTCAGCCGACAGTAACTCACGATAAAAGTCAATAGCAACTGCACGCATATCCTCGAGCTTAGAAGCAACTGACCCGTCGGGCCTCCTCAACTGACTGACCTTGGCATGCGAGTGCCGAGGTCCCACTGCCTCAAAGAAAGCACCAGTGACCCTGTCGCCCACCTGGGTCCACTGAGATGCCTGTCGGTGGAAAACAAACTCATGTCGCCTCTCCTCTGTGCTAGCAAGCTTCTGTCGAGCCTGCTGTAACTGCTCCTTCAACCAAGGATTGTCTGGATGCTGCTCCTTCATCCTCTGTAACGAAGCAATGCCCCGTCTGAGACGCTGCTCCGCTTCTCTCGCTGCAGCCTGGCGAGCCAAAGACTCCTGGAGAAAAAAATGGCTAATCAGCAGGAGGATCCTGCCTATCCAGGCATCAGCCGAAGAACTCGTAGCCACACCTGCTGGGTCGAGGGACAGTCCCAAAGACAGTGACGCTGACTCTCCACCAACTGGTCACAGGCTGCACATGCGGCCGAGAGACCACTATGCACAAGCCAGCTCCCTACTGCTGTGGCTCTGTGTGCAACCAGCCACTGAAACAAAGTGACGCGCCTCGGCTGTCTGGAGTCCCACAGCCTCTGCCAAAAAGCTGCCAGGAACTCGACTGTGAGGCCCTCCTCCTACCAATGACGTGCTGCAGCGGGGCGGGCCTCTCTCTGTGCTGCAAGTATATGACGTCCAAGCCGAACAGTGTACTGAAAGAAGGGGACTCCTGGGCGGTCTGCAGAAGAGAAGGGGTCCCTCCATAGCCACTCACCAGGATCCCACTGTACTCGTGCCAGTGGACAGCACTCCCAAGCCCATAGCCTCCAGTGTCCTGTCTCAAGAGCTGTTGGGTCAGGGTCTATGACGCAAGTCCTCCCACAGATGCCCACAACTCGGATCCTCTGGAAACAGCACTCTGCTTCCTGCGGGTCCTCTACTGCAACTCGTTGTAAATGTCCCCCACCCTAAAGCTCGAAGAACAGGGCTGGGCATTCTCTGAGCAAGCCCTGACTGAAATGAGAACCTCCCATCGTGTGAAGGCTCCCATCCACCAGGGTGCTACTGGCTCGAGAGGCGTGAGCCACTCAGCTGGAACTGACTCTAAGATGTCCTGACACATGCTCTGCACCCCTCTCATGCCCTGTAACTGGACAGCCTGCACCTCCTCTGACAAACCTGTGAACTCTAGCCAGTCACCTAGAGAGCGCACTGGACCTGCTGCCATGGGACCCCAAGAAACATGAGGCCGACTCCCAACCAAGTGGCCTCTCTGAGTGCTAACCATGGGGTTCCAGACGAGGGGCTGCCGTAGGCGCTCCTCCGTGCATGTCGGCTGTCTCTGCTCTAGGCCACGCCGTAAGAGCTCCCAAGATCGAAGCAAACTCACAACAAATCGGTCCTCCAGTCTCCTGCTCAAACCAACTCGGCGCAGCTCTGTAAAGATCCATCTGGTCGAAGGTTGCCAAGGGCCTCCTGACTGAGGCACCCTAGCACGAAGCCTCTGCAGCAAGAACTCCTTCCAGGGCTCCTCGCATGGAAGAAGTCCTCTGACGACAAACTTCCCAAGAAGAGCTCTGCTCTGCTGTGCTGGATCAATGATCCCAAGCCCTCCCTGAGAACAAGGAAGTGTGATGACCGACCAAGCCACCTTGGCTCGGGCAATCTGAGTGTCGCGACCTGACCAAAGGAAGTTCTTGGTCAGCCTCTCTACCTGGCTGATACAAGAACTCGAGAAGATCCAGCAAGAAGTGATGTACCACATAGTCGCCAACAACACCTGGTTGGCAACTACTACTCTACCAGCCAGCAAAAGTCGTGCTGAGCTCCAATGTAACAGCTTTCTCTTGATGGACAGGAGAAGAGGAGCAATCTGCTGCTCGGGGAACAAGTCCAAACCAACCTGACAACCCAAGTACCGAACTGCAGTCCTTGGAGGAATCCACCTGAAACCCTCTCCTGGCATCCAATCTGGCACAGGAGCACTGCCAACCGAGAAATCCACTGTCTTTCTCCAGTTGATCAGTGCGCCCGATGCACAGCAGAAGGTCTCCAAAGCCTGCTCACATCTGTGTAAATTGGCCTCCTGGCCCTCTAAGTATAAGGTTGAGTCGTCAGCAAACTCAGCGTCCAGAAGCTCATCTCCCCGTATAGGGAGTACTAAGCCCCTCAGACCAACCTGCTGTGACACCAAAAATCTGCTCATCGCCTCCGCATAGAACAGAAAGAGAAAGGGGGCAAGAGGACAACCCTGTCTGACAGATCGTGTGAGCATGAAGCGCTCACCTCTACCTCCTGCAAAAAGCACCTGACTGTGAGCCTGTCCGTAGTATGTACAAAGCTGACACCCCTCTGATCCAAGCATCTGAGAAGCCCATCCTGCGTAACGTGCCCTCTAGAAAGTCCCAGTCAACTCTGTCGTATGCCTTCTCAAAATCGAGAAGAAGAATCACAAGGTCCTCCCCACGGAGTCGTGTTAGGGCAGAAGCCTCCCAGAAAGTGAAGATGTTGTCAAGGATACTGCGTTCCTTGACAAAACCTGTCTGGGTCCCATGTATAAGGCTCTCTAGAAGTGGCTGAATCCTCAAACTCAGAGCCTTGGCAAGAATTTTGTAGGCTGAGTTGAGGATGGTGATGGGACGCCACTGTCGAATCTCATCCAAGGAGCCACCCTCCTTGGGAATGAGGGAAATCCGGCCCTCACTCATGCTATCCGGCATCACTCCTGTGTGCAGAATGTACTGAAAGGCACTACAAAGATCTGAGCCAATCAGGTCCCAGTACTCCAAGAAGAAGCTGGGAGTCAGCCCAGCCTCACCTGGACAGCTACCACGAGGGAGGGCCCTAAGAGCCGTGTGCAACTCCTCAATCTGAAGAGGTATCTCTAGCCTCTGGCGCATCTCCTCAGTCACTAGACAAGGCATTTGTGCCCAAACCTGCTCCCTGCATGCATCTTGTCTCTCTGACTGGGGCTCAGCCGACAGTAACTCATGGTAAAAGTCAGTAGCAACTGCACGCATATCCTCGGGCTCACAAACAACTGACCCATCGGGTCTCCTCAACTGATTGACCTTGGCATGCGAGTGCCGAGGTCCCACTGTCTCAAAAAAAGCACCTGTCACTCTGTCACCCACCTGAGTCCACTGAGATGCCTGTCGGTGAAAGGCAAACTCATGGCGCCTCTCCTCTATGCAAGCAAGCTCCTGTCGAGCCTGCCGTAACTGCTCCTCCAACCATGGCCTGTCTGGATGCTGCTCCTGCATCCTCTATAGTGAAGCAATGCCTCGTCTGGGACGCTACTCCTCCTCTCTCGCTGCAGCCCGTCGAGCCAGAGACTCCTGGAGAAAAAAGTGGCTAAGCTGAGCTAGGCTTAAGGCCACTCTGTCTGCAGGTAGAGCCTAGCTGTCCATGCCCTCTATCCAGAGAGCCTCTACCCTCTCTCTGAGTGCTAAGTCCAACAAGACCCGCTCTGGGATGCACAGCATCGCGCTCCAACTCCTCTGCATGTCTGCCACTTTGAGGATCACTAGTGCATGGTCCGAGAAGGATGTCCCGCCAGGATGCCCACTGATCCCCCCAAGTCACTGAAGTGGTCACTAGTGTAGAAGCGATCTATCCGCGATAGATTCACTCCTCCCACTCTACGGTCCGATCTAGAGAAGGCAAGACTCTCTGGAGGCCTCACAAAGCCAGAATGCTGCCATGTATCCGAGACCCTCAAAGTCATACACAACCTCTCTCAAGCTGCTAACTCGACTCCATGCACAGTAGCATGGCTGCCTCCGATCCTGTCAGAAGGGTCCTCCAACATGTTGAAGTCCCCTCCTACACACCAATGGTCAACCTGTGGCAAAGACTCAACAATCTGTGACCAAAACTCTGCACGAGCACTCGCCACATTGGGTGCATAGATGTTCAGGAAGCCCACAAGGCCACCGTGAACCTGTATAGTAATCCACTGAGCCTTGCCTGGCATAATAATCCCTTTGCCCACAATGGCCTGCTGCAATGAGTCCACAACAGTCATACATACCCCACCCTGGATGCCTCCAGGTCCAAAAGCAGCTGACCAAAAGGTATCATAACGTCCACGCAAAATCTGACCCCATCGCCGAATGCGGCTCTCAGACAAATGGTGCTCCTGAAGCATAAGGAGATCCATCTCTCCTCCCACAAGGCAACGTTGAAGCTCCTGACGCAATCGGCCCCCCTGTCGCTGAAATTGGGGCCCACCTAGTCCCTGCACGTTCCACGAGACGATCCTCATGGGGAGCGAGAGAGAACAGATGTTGCCGCAGCAGCAAGACGGGCTATCTTCGAGGCTGGCTTGGATGGGGAGTAATCTGCATCCGAGCGTCCTCTAGATAGGCGAGACTGCAGTGAGTGCCTGGCCCAAGCCCAAGCAAAGAGAGCCGTGCGTAAAGCAACCTCCTCTGTCTAGGAGTCCTCATGAATGTATACATAGCAAGGTAAACACTGCGTATCAGCAAAAAAGTACACCACAATGTGCCTACATCCTGCTGAGTCTGGGGGTGTCACCGCAAACTTGGCCAGTGGCCACAAAGTCTGCAGCAAATCTGTAACTCCAAGTTCTCCCATGTGGTGAGAGAACTCGAGAACCTGTGTATGCAACCATCCAACCACTGAGTCAAGGGACCACTCTGTCTCGGTCCTACCACAGAGGGGGAAGGAGAAACCAACTGCTGAGTCCAAGGCCTATGTCCCCCTAGCGGCGAGGAACAAAGCGTGGACCCTAAAGCAGGCTGCCTCGTGGTCTGCTGCGGAATCGCCGAGAAAGCGAGTGAACCCGTAATTGAAGAAATCCCAGCGGCGTCGGAGGTCAATGCTCATCAGACCACGAGGGATAGCTGCAAGCGAAGATGTCTGAATCTGCAGAGGGGGCCGCAAGAAGGGCTGACCCTCTCTCGCTAGGCGACTCGTGGCAATGGCGCTGCCAAGAGATCTCCTAGCCGCCGGCGAGGGACCAGTCTCCTGAGTCGACTGTTTCCCCTTTCGTCTCACACTAGAGACACACTGATCGACTCAGCGATTGAGCTGGGGAAATCCAGGCGCCCACGGCTGCGGAGGACTACACAGCATCCACAGAGGCTACATCAGAAGATTCGGAGACACCGGCCAGGCATGCACGACGCCCGGTCAGACTACTGACCATGGAGGAGATTGATGAGATCCGCCAACGACCGATGCTAGATCTCCTGTGATTTAGATATCCCAGCAAGCCGCCCATTTTGCTTAGTCTAGGATCCCATAGTATTTTTTGTTTTGTTATGTTGTTATTTTGTTACTCTGACTTTGTATCAGATCCACCACATTGTAACTTTCTAGTCTCATAGGTCACTTTGGCCTTTTGAAGACATTAATATAACATTTCATTTTATTTCGTTTTCTCTCTACAGAGAGCATCTTCTCCAGCTTACGAAGGACGGTTTTGTGACAAGGCCCAGATACATGGAACCCACTTGTCTCATGGGATACGATGTGCTATTGGCCAGATACGCACATCTTCACACCAGCTGCGGATTGAGACTGGGAGATACAGCGGAGTACCAGCAGAGGCCAGGACATGCCCTCTATGTGACATCGAGCATGAGACACAGTTGCACTACACATGCCATGCCCCGTCTACAAGATATGAGGCCGCTTCCCTTGCTTGTTCAGAGAGGGCTTCGGACGACTATCCAGAGTCATGCGGTACGAGGATCAGAGATGCCTAGTTTGTTTTTGCTCCAGCTGCGCAGACACAGAGAGAGCTTGATGAGAGGAGAGGCTAGCCAGTCTCAGAGACAGATCACAGACTTCTTCAGAGCTGCCACTGGACACCTGGAGCAGCTACTACCACAGCAGAGCTCGTCCCTTCACACGAGAGGCACACTGATAGATCGAGCGACCGAGTTGGGGAGATTCATACGCCCACGACTGCGGAGGATTACACAGCATCGATGGAGGCTGCATCAGAGGATTCGGATCACTTTGGCCCGACATGCACCATGCCCGGTCAGAATACTGACATGGAGGAGATTTATGAGATCCGCCAGCGACCGATGCTGGATCTCTTGTGATCTAGCTATCCCAGCTAGCTGCTAGTTCACACCTAGCAGTTAAGGATTCCATAGTATTTTATTTTGTCATTTTGATATCTTGTTACTCTGTCTTTGTATCAGATCCACCACATTGTAACTCTCTGGTCTTATAGGTCACTTTGGCCTTATGAAGACGTTAATATAACATTTCATTTCATTTCATCATCTCTCTCTCTCTCTCTCTCTCTCTCTCTCTCTCTCTCTCTCTCTCTCTCTCTCTCTCTCTCTCTCTCTCTCTCCTCTCTCTCTCTCTCTCTCTCTCTCTCTCTCTCTCTCTCTCTCTCTCTCTCTCTCTCTCTCTCTCGCCGATCCCCTAGAGGATGCCATTCAAAAGTGCAAAGAGGAAATGACGGAGACCATTACCAAGATGAACCGCAATCTCTTGGGCACAATAAACATGCTCGAAGGACGTGCTGATCCAAGAGAGCAAGATAAATACGCTCGAAGACCGAGTGACGACTCAAGATGAAGAGATTGCGTCACTCGAGAAAGATCTCGCCAAAGCATGATCAAGAAACACACTGGAAGAGGGCGAACTGCAACCCTCATCAAATAATCGAAGAAATCAACACGATCAAGGAGCAAGTACGGGCCATCAAAGAGAGAGAAGAGCAACACAAAGAAATGACGACTTCTTGCGTGGATCTTCTTACCAAAACTCAACAGAAGGCGGATGAAGCCGAGAAATGGATCAAGGTGGCCAAGAAAGGAAAAGGCAAGGAGATAACGCCCACGTCCACACCCACTATCATTAATCAGACACTAGAGGACGAGCAAAGAAGACGGGAGCACGCTTTACATGTGAGAATTTGCAGTCTTAAAGACAAAGGCAATGTGGACGAAGAAGTAAAAGAACTCACAGCCTTCATGGCGGTTCATGAGCCGACGCACACAAGGGCATGGAGAGTGGGCAACATAAAGAAAAATGGAAGCAGTGGAGAAACCTCAAAAGAAAGAGCACTCATCCTCCGTTTTCCCTCCATGGAAGCGAAGAAGTCCTTCCTGAAGAAAAGACCAACTCTTAAAGAGACTGGCATCTCTCTCGGGGATGATCTCACCCTCTCGTAGATCGCTCATATGTAGGAAGTAATGCCGGAGATTAGAGGACCAAGCGCGGAAAAGGCAAGATTGCCTTTTACCGAGATGGAAAAGTGGTAATACTAGAATGACGCTCCACATGACGGTGCGAAACTTATGGGACCACACTCAAAGTGGCTGCCTGGAACTGTAATGGATCTATGCGTCTTGATGTGGGTGCTTTTGAGGATAGCTTTACTACAAGAGACATCATCTTTTACTCTGAGACACACCAGGCCCCTTGGCAATCCATGCCTCACATCAGTGGATACAGGTGGGAGAGCAGCTTACAGACAGGAGACATGCTCAGAGCACAGAGCGCGCGGCTCCGGGGGAGTGGCAATGTTATTTAGAGAGGATCTGCAACCACTAATACATATAGCCCGCAGGGATGAGCAGGCTAGGTACATGTGGGTGAGATTGAAAGCAGAGACAGGCAGATATCTCTACCTTGCTATTTGCTACTTTCCCCCGAGTACATCAGTTTATGCATCACCCAGAGGACAGTCCCCTTTCTCTATTTTGGATGATGATATATGGGAGTTCTCTAGGGATGGTGACATTATCATCCTAGGGGACTTCAATGCTAGGACTGCCCATCACCAGGCAATGTTTTATGATACTTCAGAGGAGATGCTAAGAGAGCTAGATGTTGTAGAGACGGGCCTGTCCAGACTATCACACGATGTGGAATTTACTGAGTATGGGTGACACCTGATAGACATGGGCACCGCACATGGATTGGCCATGTTGAACGGCCTAGAGAGATTTCCTGCTGCGGGAGGTTTTACATGCTTCCCACACAGATATGGAGCCAGCAAAGTGGACTATGTCATGGCACAGCCGAATCTCATCTCTAGTATCCAGGATCTCACAGTTGGGCACAGACCGGTCCGGGTGGCAGTGGATCATGCTTTGGTGTCGATGACCATCTCCTTCCAGTTCAATATAGCACACAGGCCACGGGTAGCAGCCCCTACTCGATTTTGTATACATGGACGGGATCTACAGACGCCTATGCTCTGAGGACCCGGGGCGACCTTTGGAGGAGCTAACTACTATACTGACACAGACATTACATGATGCAACAGCAGAGGCATACCCACACACCCAGCCTGAGCAGAGCCGCCGATCAGGGAGCATGCCTCAGAAGAGCTGGTACGATGAGGACTGCCGCCAGACTAGAGCCAGACTTCAAAGGGAGGTGCTTTTGGGGGACGTCACTCACAGACAATCACAGATTGACTTCCGACGCATGGTGCGGCGGAAGAAGAGGGCTTTTTTGGCTCGACTCGAGCAGGATCTATACCAGCTATTCTTGAGTCAGGACTCACTGAGGCGTGGCGGCTCTTTCATGAGCAGTCCCCCCCCCCCCCCCCCCCCCCCCCCCCCCCCCCCCCCCCCCCCCGCTATTTCCTCCACAGAGACCTGGGGTCAGTAAGCATCATCTTTGTACACAGTAGTTGGATAGCCGCACCTCCTTAACCCCCGCAATCCATGCCCACATACATGTGCTTTTTTCACCGCTGAGATGGTGAAGAAAGCTATTGACAGGATGAGGACTGGGAGAGCATATGATCATCATGGCTTAGTCGCTGAGCATTTCATGCATGCCAAAGACGTACTAGCAGAGCTTCTAGCAGTTATGTTTAACCGTGCCATGTGTGAGGGCCTACCGGACACTTGGAGCCTATCTACGATCGTACCTATCTTCAAGTCAAGAGACCCCATGGAGCCTGGGAATTATCGCACTATCATGATTGGACACACACTGGCACGGTTGTATGCATCCATTCTTGAGCAACAGCTGAGTAGATGGGCAAAGAGGGAAGAAATGCGTGCAGTTGGGCAGGCACGGTTCAGGAGAGGCTTCTCTACTCTTGACCATATCTTGACACTTAGGGCCATCATCGAGGAAGGCAGATCTCATGGGAGACGGATCTATTGTAGCTTTGTGGACTTCCGCAAATCTTTTGACACAGTACCCAAAGCTAGATTGATGCACAGACACGGGACAGCCGCAATAGCCACTCCCACAGCAGAGCTCCCCCTTGTCTCACACCAGAGGCACACTGATCGACCGAGAGATTGAACTGGGGAAATCCAAGCGCCCATGCCTGCGGAGGACTACACAGCATCGACGGAGGCTACGTCAGAAGATTCGGAGCACGCTGGCCAGGCATGCACGACGCCCGGTCAGACTACTAACCATGGAGGAGATTGATGAGATCTGCCACACCCGATGCTAGATCTCTTGTGATTCAGCTATCCCAGCAAGCCGCCCATTTTTGCTTAGTTTTTTGCTTAGTTCACATCGACCAATCTAGGATCCCATAGTATATATCTTTGTTTTGTACTGTTGTTACTTTGTTACTCTGACTTTGTATCAGATCCACCACCTTGTAACTTTCTGGTCTCATAGGTCACTATGGCCTTTTGAAGACGTTAATATAACATTTCATTTCATTTCTCTCTCTCTCTCTCAACGCGTGGAACAGGTCCAGCAGCGTGACAGAGTGCTAATCTCTCTCTGTCAGCGCGTGGGCAGATTGTGTCCAGCAGCGCGTGGATTCTCTCAGCCTCTCTCTCGCGTGGCTGAGCACTGCACCCCCCCTGCGCGTGGCTGAGCTGTTGCTGCGCGCGCTACTGCGTGCCTGGGGATTGTTGCCCGCCCCACAGCAGAACACACTCCCCCCCCCCCCACCCCCCCCCCCCCCACAAGTGCAGAAAAGCAAAACATATCAGATTCTCTGATTTTCTGAATTCCTGCAGGGAAGCAAATTATTTTTCAGAATTTTAGAATTGCTTCAGAATTTTACATTTTCTGAGTTTCTGCAGAAAACAAAAAAAGACTCAGACTTACATCAGAAAAAATTTCAGAAATTGCAGGATTCAAATCAGTTTTTCAGAGTTTCAGAAATTATTCAAAAAATCGCATACTGCATAATGTAGCAAGATGTATGGACATGTATGCCTGATGCGGGAGGAAATGTATGCATAGTGCGGAAAAACCTGTGTGCATAAGTGCAGACTAGATTTGATTTGATGGAGGTCATGAGCACTTCGCCAGTCTGCAAGCCCCATACGAAGGCAACCTTTGTGCTTACAAACAAGCGGATAACACAAATGGAAAGGGAGATGAAAGAATGGAAAGCAGAAACGGAAGGATGGTGGAAAGAGAAGGCCAACCTTCTCCAAATGTTTCTCAACGAAGGCGCACAATGGAAGAAGGAGAAAGAGGACTTGCACGCAAAGCTACAAGGACTTAAGACGGATTCACAAGCACTCAAAGAAGAGGTCTCAGCCCTCAAGTGAGAGCTTGCTAATAGAGCAAGCAGTGGAATAGAGGAAGGGGAATTCCAGCCCTCAATGATAGAGGAAATCAAGGTCATCAGGGAGTAGGTGCGGATGATCAAAGAGGAGGAGAAACAGAAAGTGGTAAAGAAGTCTTCGTGGTTGGATGTGATCACGAAGACGCAGAAGAAGGCGGATCAGGCTGAGAAATGCATAGAAGTTGCTAAGAAAGCAAAAGGGAAAGAAACCACATATGTCCCAACTCCTACAATCATCAACATCACTCTAGAAGAAGAGCAGCAAAGGAAAACTAGAGCTTTGCATATACGAGTAACCGGTCAAAAAGACCGAGATGATGTGGCGAGGGAAGTCGAAGAACTTCTCCGCATGATGGGGAGTGAGGCTACTCATTCAAAGGCATGGAGGGTAGGGAAGAAGACGCAAGGAAATGGGGAGACTTCCAAGGAGAGAGCTTTAATCATGCGTTTCCCATCCATGGAGGCAGAGAAGGACTTCTTGAAGAGGCGTCCTACACTTAAGAAAACGGGCATATTCCTTGGAGATGGCCTCACTCTCACACAACTTGCGCATATAAGAGAGGTAATGCAAAAGATTCAGGCGGCGAGAGAGAAGGGAAACACGGCCTTCTACAGAGATGGTCGGGTGGTGATTGTAGAGCGGCGCTCCACATGACGGTGCGACCTATGGGACCACACTCAAAGTTGCCACTTGGAATTGTAATGGATCTATGCGCCTTGATGTGGGTGCTTTTGAAGATAGTTTTATGGGAAGAGACATTGTCTTCTACTCTGAGACACATCAGGCCCCTGGGCAGTCTATGCCTCACATTAGTGGATATAGATGGGAGACAGCCTGTAGACAGGAGACACGATCAGAGCATAGAGGGTGGGGCTCAGGAGGAGTGGCAGTGTTACTCAGGGAGGAGTTGCAACCATTGATACATATAGCTCGCAGGGATGAGCAAGCTAGGTACATGTGGGTGAGACTGAGAGCAGAGACATGCAGATATCTTTACATTGCTATTTGCTACTTTCCCCCGAGCACATCAGTTTATGCACCACCCAGAGGACAGTCCCCCTTCTCTATTTTCGATGATGACATTTGGGAGTTCTCTAGAGATGGTGACATCATCATTCTAGGGGACTTCAATGCTAGGACTGCCAATCATCATAAGTATTTTATGATACTTCAGAGGAAATGCTGAGAGAGCTGGATGTTGCAGAGACGGGCCTATCCAGACTATCACAGAATGGGGAACACACTGAGTATGGACGACACTTGATACACATGGGACTGGCCATCTTGAATGGCCTACAGAGATTTCCCGCTGCGGGGGGTTTTACATGCTTTCCACACAGACATGGAGCAAGCACAGTGGATTATATCATGGCACAGCCGAGCCTAATATCCAGGATCTCACGGTTGGACCCAGACCTGTGGGTGTGGCAGTAGATCATGCTCTTGTGTCATTTACCATCTCTTTTCAGTTTAGTGTAGCACACAGGCCACGGGCAGTAGCCCCTACTCGCTACACCTTCACGCGGGAGACGAACTCTGTATACATGGATGGGATCTACAGACGCCTGTGCACAAAGGAGCCACGGCGACCTCTGGAGGAGCTTACTACTATGCTGACACAGACACTACATGATGCAGCAGCAGAGGCATACCCACATACCCAGCCTAAGCAGAGATGCCGTTCGGGGAGCATGCCCCAGAACAGCTCGTATGATGAGGAATGCCGGGACACTAGAGCCAGACTTCAGAGGGATTTTCCGCAAAACATTTGACACAGTACCCAGAGCTGGATTGATGCGCAGATTACAGCAGATGGGAGTACCCACAGAGCTCATTTGGGGGGTCATGGCATTATAGAGGTCAGTAGTGGGGCATGTACGCACCTCAGAGGGTCTATCCACACTCGTTCACTCCACTATTGGGAGCCTCGGACGAAGCTCTGGCTCTGACACTTCGGTGGCTTCTGCATTGCTTATGGAGCTTAGATTTGGGGACCTTCATTGGATCATCACGGGAGGACAGCCGCACTGATGGATGGGGGGACATGGAGAAGCCTCTGGTCTCTATGATCTCGCGGCTGATTAGAGCCAAGGCTTCAGCACCACATGCCATTGTCCGAGTAGAGCTAGCTGCCACCCCACTAGTGGTTGAGGCGCTCACCAGATCTGTCTCCTTCATACACCGCATGTGGGAACTTCCCAGAGATAAATATGCCCGCCTTGCACTTGAGTCCTCTCGACAGTTCGCCATGCAGGGAGATAGAGCATGCTTGTATGGGGAGATGACATCATGGTTTCACGCACATGGATTCAGCATAGACAGATTGCCTCCCTTCCACTCCTCACTGGATGCACCCTCTCTCACTCCTACACAATCTGAGATCACCAGGCTCATCCGCCAGGACCTGACTCAGCTAGACACCATGAGGACATGGATACAGCCAGCACAGGAGCTGGGCACGAAGATGGCTTTCTACAGAGAGCATCTTCTCCAGCTTACAGCGAACGGTTTTGTGACGAGGCCCAGGTACATGGACACCCACTTGTCTCATGGGGTACGATGTGCTATTGGCCAGATACGCACATCTTCACACCAACTATGGATCGAGACTGGGAGATACAACGGAGTACCAGCAGAGGCCAGGACATGCCCCCTATGTGACATAGAGCCTAAGACAGAGTTGCACTACACATGCCACTGCCCCGTCTACTACGAGATACGAGGCCGCTTCCACTGCTTGTTGAGAGAGGGCTTTGGACCACTCTCCAAAGTCATGCGGTACGAGGATCAGAGATGCTTGGGTTTGTTTTTGCTCGAGCTGCGCAGACACAGAGAGAGCCTGATGAGAGGAGACACTAGCTAGTCTCAGAGACAGATCACAGACTTCTTTAGAGCAGACACTGGACACCTGGAGGAGTTACTACCACAGCAGAGCTCGTCGCCTCACGCCAGAGGCACACTAATCGATCGGGCCACCCAGCTGGGGAGATCCAGATGCTAGAGCTCATTTGGGGGGTCATGGCATTATACAGGTCAGTAGTGGGGCATCTACGCACCTTAGACGGTCTATCCACACTGGTTCACTCCACTATTGGGGTGAAGCAGGGTTGCCCCCTCTCTCCTACTCTATTTGCTATGTATGTGGATAAGGTTTTTGACTACATTGAGAGAGATGGTGATAGAGGTGCACAACTCGCAGGGACATGGATTCCACTATTGTTATATGCTGATGATATTGTCTTGATCTCCGACTCTCCGGAGGGGATGCAACGTCACTTGGATGCTTTGCATAGGTTTGCCCAGGAAAGTGGTTTGTCCGTCAGCCTTGGTAAAACCAAGATCATGGCATTTAATACCACCTCACAGTGGATCAAGAGGTCAGTGCCCGTATTCACATACGGCCAGGAGAGAGTGGAGTATACAGATGCTTACACTTACCTTGGAGTGGTTTTTAGTGGGCTAGCATTTTCACTGAGGAGGGTAGCAGAGACTAGATTGACAAGAGCCCAGGCAGCATTGGGTAGATTGGAAAGGATGTGTTCACAGGTTCAGTTTCAGGAGCCTCGGACGAAGCTCTGGCTCTGACACTTTGGTGGCTTCTGCATTGCTTTATGGAGCTGAGATTTGGGGACCTTCATTGGATCATCACGGGAGGACCAGCCGCACTGATGGATGGGGGGACATGGAGAAGCCTCTGGTCTCTATGATCTCGCGGCTGATTAGAGCCAAGGCTTCAGTACCACATGCCATTGTCCGAGTAGAGCTAGCTGCCCCCCCACTAGTGGTTGAGGCGCTCACCAGATCTGTCTCCTTCATACACCGCATGTGGGAACTTCCCAGAGACAGATATGCCCGCCTTGCACTTGAGTCCTCTCGACAGTTAGCCATGCAGGGAGATACAGCATGCTGGTATGGGGAGATGACATCATGGTTTCACGCACATGGGTTCAGCATAGACAGATTGCCTCCCTTCCAGTCCTCACTGGATGCACCCTCTCTGACTCTTACACAGTCTGAGATCACCAGGCTCATCCGCCAGGACCTCACTCAGCTAGACACCAGGAGGACATGGATAGAGCCAGCACAGGAGCTGGGCACGAAGATGGCTTTCTATAGAGCATCTTCTCCAGCTTACAGAGGACGGTTTTGTGACGAGGCCCAAGTACATGGACACCCACTTGTCTCATGGGGTACGATGTGCTATTGGCCAGATACGCACATCTTCACACCAACTGTGGATCGAGACTGGGAGATATAGCGGAGTACCAGCAGAGGCCAGGACATGCCCCCTATGTGACATAGAGCCTAGGACAGAGTTTCACTACACATGCCACTGCCCCGTCTACTACGAGATACGAGGCCGCTTCCACTGCTTGTTTAGAGAGGGCTTTGGACCACTCTCTAGAGTCATGCGGTACGAGCATCAGAGATGCTTGGGTTTGTTTTTGCTCGAGCTGCGCAGACACAGAGAGAGCCTGATGAGAGGAGAGGCTAGCTAGTCTCAGAGACAGATCACAGACTTCTTTAGAGCAGACACTAGACACCCGGAGGAGTTACTACCACAGCAGAGCTCGTCGCCTCACGCCAGAGGCACACTAATTGATCGGGCGACCGAGCTAGGGAGATCCAGACCACCTCTACCGAACCCACTCGAGACATGCCCGGAGACATGTTCTTTCTTTACTGCCGAGAGGGTAAGGAAAGCTATTGACAGGATGAAGACAAGGAGAGCACATGATCATGATGGTTTGGTAGCAGAGCACTTCATCCATGCCAGAGATATGCTTGCATAGCTCCCGGCTATGATGTTTAATCGAGCCATGTATGAAGGCTTCCTTGAGACTTGGAGTATGTCCACGATTGTGCCTATTTTCAAGTCAGGAGATCCCATGGTTCCCGGGAATTATCGCACCATCATGGTTGGTCACACATTAGCTAGGCTGTATGCATCCATTCTTGAACAGGAGCTGAGTAGATGGGCAGAGTGAGAGGGCATAAGAGCACCAGGGCTCCATCCATCTATGTTGCCAGATCTCCCATGGTGGTCTACTGAGGGTCCCCATACGTGAACTCCATAAAGCATAGCTAGAGTCACTAGAGTGTCAAAAAGCCAAAGCTTTGTTCGCGGTTCCTAAAACTGAACCTGCGAACACATCCTCTCGAGTACTCTGATGATAGGATGATGAGCAGCCTCTAGTCTCTATGATCGCTCGAATGATTCGGCTAGGGCCTCAGTACCACATGAGATTATCCGCGCCAAGCTAGCCGCCCCCGCCCCCCCCTCGTGGTGGAGGCATTGACGAGATCAGTTTCCTTTATGCACGGTCTATGGGATCTCCCCAGGGACAGATACGCCCGGCTTGCCTTGGAGTCATCTCGACAACTAGCGCTACAAGGCGATACATCATGTTGGTATGAACAGATGACAGCATGGTTTCAGTCGCATGGTCTCAACATGGATAGATTACCTCTGCTTCAATACTCCCTGGATGCACCCTCCCTGTCTCTCGCACGGACAGAGATCACCAGACTCATACGCCAGGATCTGATGCAGCTAAATACCAGGATTGAATGGCACGTTGTATGGATTTCCGAGATTTATGCCGGTTGTTTTTGGGCCAGTTGCTTTTGAGTTAGCAGCTTTTCATGTAATTGCTTTTGATTTTGAGGCCAAGGGCCTTTAAGCAAGAACCCAAGGCCACTCTTTTACTCAGTGTGCTGACGAGCATCTGAACAGCGAGGGCCCACGGGAGTTGTAACTTTGCTCGAGCATTAATATAAAATAAATACCGAAAGGGGCACCAGATTTTGTGGCCAATTATTCTGGGCACGAAACTATGCCGGGCCGTGTCAACTCTCTAATTTAAAAGTGTGATGAAATTGTGAAGTATTTTAAGTGATTCTCTCGTGTGTCGTGCCCGATTTCCAACTTGGGGTGCCCAAGTCTGTAACAGTGGTATTAGAGCTCATCCGATTTCTCTTCTACTGGGAAATCCGATCCTTTTATCGTGACACACATGGATTCAAATGACGAATTCCATAGGAATCAGACGAACCCACCACACAACTCCAGATCGCGTGTAAGAACGGAAAATTCAAATGGACAATCGAAACAAGAGTACGGGCCTCCATGGCTTACAGAGTATGAACGAATGGAGATGCAACGTCAATAGGAGGTTGATGCTTGTGCTAAGCAAATGCTCTAGTATTCTAAGGATCCCTAGTACGCGAAATTTTTGACCCGGCACCCGATTGATGAGATGCATTCCCGTTGTCGTACGGCCATCGATTCACCATTGAAATCTGCATTGAAGAAACCACTTGTTCCGCAGATGTGCACTTTGAAGATGATGTTTTATTCTAAGAGGAAGCACTTTTATAGAGCCAATCAATACGACTTTGTCGAAGATAAGAGCAAGAAGACCAAAGAATTCAAGGAGGGCGGACAAGCAATAATATTTGATACCTTTTCAGGTTTTCAAGATGCGCACAAGGCCCTTGCTTTTATTCAACAGTTGACGTAGCTTTTTCTGGAGGGCACTATTCAGAGCACTCCAAGATTAGAAGGGCAGCATCCTACTTGAAAGGAAATGCACGGACATGGTGGTCCACTCTTCTGTTACGAAAAGAAGCACCGACAAATTGGCTAAAGTTCAAGAGACTTTTTATTTTCTCGTGGCTCACCCAAGAGTACAAACGTGACGTGATTACCGCCTGGAATCATCTTCGGATGGCCAAGGCAAATACTTTGGATACTTATTGTGAGAGATTTTGGGATGTTTTTCTCCCTGCCTCACCCTTTGAAAAGATCAATTTTAAGCAGCAAATCACGCAATTTTGTTGTGGACTTCTTAAAGAAATACGAGATTACTGCTTATTATTACAGAAATCTCAGCCCATACAGGAATTGATGGGACATGCTAAGCAAGGGTTTGCTCTGCATTCAGGTAACTTGATTTATCCAACAGATCAACTTTCAACAAATGAGGGCAGAAGAAGAGATGCACGTCCCCGACTGACAAAGGAACAGAAAGGCGAATACCTCAAGACGGGAAAGTGCTTTGACTGTGGGGAACAAGAACATATGATTGCGCGGTGTCCCAAAAAGGCACAAGAATGAGAACGACCAACAGACTGAAATAGAGCTGGGCGAGAAAATACTTGCTTCAAAACAGATACTGGAAAGGAAACTGAAAAGGATACTAATGTGCTCACAGTATTCTGTTTTAAGATTTTATGAATGAACAACTTTGAAATGGGAAATTCTTGAAGATGACTTTGATTTACGTATGGAATAATTTTTTTTTGAAAGACCTTATTTGTGTACAGATAACATGTGAAATCGAGAATGAAATGCTGGGTTGTTTTGGACGGCTATTTGGGAGAACATTGGCATGCGGTTGCAGTTCTCATCATCATTCCACCCGCAGATAGATGGGCAATCTGAGAAAGCCAATTCAGTGGTTTTGGATTTAATAAAGTCTTGCATCTCGGATCAGAAGACTCAATGGGAAAAATATTTGCCTTTGGTGGAAATTTGCCTACAATAACACGGTTCACTCCTCAACGAGGAAGGCGCTGTTTGAGGTAATCGAAGGTGCTAAGAAGGTGCATCCCTTTTTAAGCACCAAGGACATCGACGCAACTTGAAGTTGAAGGAAGATGATTCGCGCTTGAGACGCACGCCTAAGGAAACGAAAGGGAAAGGAGCGGCTTTTTCCAAAGCTTAGCATGAGATATTATGGCCCTTTCCAGATTCTGGAAGAGATCAATGATGTATCCTTCAGACTCAAGTTGCCAAAAACTTAGAAGATTCACAATGCGTTTCATGTGAGTCTTTTGAAACCCTTTAAGAGTGAGGTGCGAGTTGATGGGGAGCCTGATGAGCAACCCGAAGTGGAAGAGAGCTAGGAGATACTCGTTCCAAAACAGATCCTGGCACATAAGGAAAGAAAAGTGAAAGGTAAAGTGATTCGACGGTTCTTAGTGAAATTCAAGAACTATCCGGCATTAGATGCAAGTGGATGGAGGAGGAAGACCTAGCAGATATTCTTCAGATTTTGGAACTTTACCTTCAGGCTTTTGGATTAGCTGCGTCAAGTCCAAAAGATCCCGCGGATCAGCAAGGTTGAATCTGGTGCAGACGGGACTGCACAAGAGGGGAGTCACTCCGCTCCTTTGTCACAAATTACTTGGATAGAATAGAGTCACTGATTTTCCTTTGGATTTCATAGATAGTGCTATGCTAACAGTATTCTGTTATATGACTTTATGAATATTAAAAATGGGAATTCCCAAACTTGAACCTGATTGATGTGTACTCTCTCATGCAATTTTGTTTGAGTGCAAGAATGAAAGACAAAATGATTGCAGCATTTCAGTCTAAAGAACTTTACTATGCTCACCAAAGATGCATGGTAACCTTCATATTCTTGATATCGACATGCTTGCTCCAAAGGCCTCTTTGCTATCTACATTTCTTCATCAACGACAAATATGCTCTAAACTATTCGCAGCTTCGTATGGACACATGAAAGTTCGTGTTTATGGTCATCGAACACTTGATTGTATGGACGATATATATGGACATGCTTTTGGTCATATACTTGGTTGTCCATAAGCCATCTCTTTGATTTTCGCTTGGCAACAAATATATTGCCCTATTACCATTGGTATGGAGCACCACTAAATTTGGACAAAATTTCACTCTCAGAGTATGCAATGGAGCTCAGTCTTTCTACAACCATTGGCCTTGGCCTGCAATAAAAGCATATAATCTAATATGATTGTTATATGTCATGTTTATGATGTGGTTGATGTGGATGGTATAATTCTTCCTTTTCTTGCGGCTCTTCAAAAATGGCATTTGGGAACACATCATCGACCAATGTGGAGAGCCTCTGCTTGAGATTATGGAGAGTTTGCAGGATTGGTGATTTAGTCACCAGGGCTACTCCGTTGGATTTCATGCGCTTACTGCTTCCAATGCATATCACTTGCTCATTTCCTTGCCTTGGATTTCGGAGCATGGAAATCGGTTATGGGATTTTCATGAACCTCTTCAATGGTGGAAAAGTATTCTACAAAAGACATGGAAGTGCAAATGGCCTCTCAAACAGCGGGTTCTCTTTGGGCATTGCCATCTTGGAAGACTCTTCTCGATTTTTGGCCAATTGAATCCACCATTATCATAGTACAAGTACTTTCTTTCCTGGGTGTGATTCTAGGCTTTTCGTCGTGGCAGCAGTTACTCAGCTTTACCCTACCCATGCTTTTCATACTTACCTTCTTGAGTCTCTTCGTAATTGTTTCCATTTGAAAGAAATCCCACTTCAGCAGTTTGACATTTTTCATGAATGTTTCTAGCCTTCTGACGTGGCTTCACTCATTTTGGTTGGCCATATCTTGTTAATTATTCTAAACAATTGAAGTTTTACCCAGGTGTGTGTGTGTGTGTGTGTGTGTGTGTGTGTGTGTGTGTGTGTGTGTGTGTGTGTTAAGCCACCCATGGGGTGTTGGGGGGGGGGGGGGGGGGGGGGGGGGGGCTGGGGCTCAACGCTTTTGGGAAGTGCTTTTAGCTCTAGCTTTTGAGGGTAGAGCCTATTTAAAGGTTCTTAGAGGTCCACATTTAACACAAGCTCACAGGTACAGAGTCAGTGAGTGTACTCCAATTTTCTAAACAAATACCCAACCAGGAGTGTTGACAGTGGCAGTTCAGGGCCACCGATCTCTCTCGAGCAAGACCATACCACTCCATCTTCTTCTCCCCCCCCTTCACTATCTTGTTTATTTCAGTTTATTTCAGATTGTGCAGTATTGAATCTTGACTATAGTAAAATATATTGTCGATATATCCAATCACTGGTCCAAAGTGATTACAAAGCTAATGTAAACGATTCAAATGAGGGAGTTTGAATGGTGATAAAAGCCAATGTGGATCTCCTCGTCCTCAAGAAGAGTGTTCCGAGATAGTTCCACTCTCTATTTAAATTTACGTGTGGTAATTCTGGTGTAAGTACACGTATGACTGTATGTGTCCACAAGAATCCTCATCCGAATCCAGTAATGCTTTGTTCATGTTATTCAAGAACGAGAGCAAAGGCCATAAGCAGATGATACTTATTAAACCCTCACCGTGGATAAAAAGGATGCACTTCAAGCGTCTTTCGAGAAAATTAAGTTTTTCAATTATTTAAAAGATTTGAGAAACTCTGCAAAGAGAATCAGAACCTTCTCTTTCAATCCCCTCACTAATGCGTGAAACTTTGATACTGGGCCTTTTGTCACGTCAATCAACGGTGCAGTACTGCTAGGGGGACCCAGCCTCACATTGCTAAGAAACTCTGGCTTCGTTGATTTATTATCCCCCTTCTTCACATCCTAAAGCAATCCATAAACCAGTTTGAACATCTATTAGACATAAGTCAGCATATTGAGTGGCTTGGGAAACAAATTTTTAAGGTACAGCCCACAGATTCTTACCAGAAGCTGAAAAAAAAGAGACAAGGTCTGACCAGCTGGTAGCAACTGTGATGGGCTAACAGAGGCAGACAGAAAAGCAGCTTCTGTCTGACTGAACTCAGTCAACATTCCTTCTGATCCAGAGCACTTGGTCACTGGAGGAAGTAAAGGTGCAATCTGCCACCTGCTTCCAATGCATGACACTTGCCGTAACCATACATTTTCAGCATCATGTTTATTTGCAATATCTAGTCGTAGGAGATAATGTTCAAGTTGTAGTAGACAAGGCGATAAATGAACAGCTACTTGCAATGATGGTAAAACCTGCAACAAGAAAAGCAAACACATTACAAGCAAGAGAAAAGATTCAAAATTGGAATTTCCATCCATAAATGCTTGAGTGCAATTCTCTAGGAAAATGCAAGCCTAATGGAATAAACACCCATAACCAAGCCTCTTGTTGTCTTTTCGAACCCCATCAAGAAAAGCAACTTTAAGACACAATCAAAAGGTTATCCACCTAAACTGACCTCAAATAATCTCTCAGACCTTGCATTTGTCTTACCTCGAGGCTATGGCTCATCCTAACTGTGCGATAATGTGATTGTACAGATGCATCGCTGGCCTCATAATATAGAACACTATTTAGCACTGTGGCACCTGTCTCTCTTCCATGCAGCCAAAGTGGCCACAACAATGTCGAACCACCTTCCAGCATTGTTGACTATTAAGGAGACAAAAGTGCATTTAATTAGTTCCAAAACTCTGCTAATTCTTATAACATCTTAGTTTTTTAACCAACCTGTGGAAAGTTGTATATTGAAGAACCTATGGCACCTCCATTTGCGAAGTCCTCCCTAATATTCTGCTTCTCTGCAAAAGGGACTTCAAGGCAATTGGGAAATTCTGTGTCCAAGTCCTCTAACTCCCCCATAATGAGAATTCCAGGCTGGCCTGTACAGAACTTCAGATTCTGCCACCCACGTAAAAGTCAGACACAATTATACATCAAGTAAGTTGGTAGGTAGGTAAGGAGATTAGATGTGCAGAAAACCTTAAGGATAACATCAGATGTATTTGAGAGCTCCAAAACCACTCGACGCAGTTCTCCAGCATTTACTTTCTCTGGCATTCCATGCAAAGAGACCTCCAGCCTAGGCATGTGCTGAAAACATAATGGTTGAACTAAACTAAAGCACTTGTAGCTACAGGAATACTCTCTGTGTGCATTACAGATCTCTCTTACCGCGCGAACAAGAAACTTGAGCCGTTTGTGTGGTGGGCAGGTGTGTGGCATATCACGTTTTCCTTTCCTGGAGTCAGTTTTTGCTTCTACAGAAGCAAACATTTGATACCCTCTCACTACACCAGAAAGAGTCCATTTGACACCCATGATGCATAGAAGGCCTTGAACATGAGGTATCACCTTTAACTGCACCTGATGTTTTAAAAAAAGGAGATGATTCTAGCTATTTTGCCAAAAATAGGTTAAAATTACGCTTACTAAAGGCAGCATACAGTCCTGGCAAGTGAGGAATTAATTTTGTAACAGATGGAATGTAAGAAAGCAACAGATGGGTGTCCTCAAAAGTAAACCAAAATCTGCAGACAACCTTATGACGCTCCTCTGAACTGAGTGTAATTGATTCTTCCACCACTGTAATTGATAGTTCTTGCTGCTCATTTGAATTTCGACTTGCATCATCCTCCCTGAAAATCGACAACGGCTTGATTTTAAAAGCACAAGGTAATTGTAACCTCCGAGCCTTTAAAAAATGCAACAATTATATATTATTAGCCATCTTGAATCTCTCTTAAAAATGTAGTACAAAGTGGAATCAATTGCCTGTTTGACTCCATTAAATCAGCCTTTGATAAAGCTAAACTGTTCCCATCAGAATCAAGTAAATCGTCTGAGTCTGTACCACTTCCAGGACCTCCTGTTGAACATCAAAATCAACAACAATGTAGCATAGCTGTGTTACCTGGCTGTACCTTTGTGAATCTACCAAGATGAATCAAGGATATGCTCAGATTCATCTCTGACAAAAAGTGTAAGGTATAGAGTCATGGAAGTCATCCACAAGACAAACCATCAGCTCCATCATGCATAGTATTGACTATATACTACACCATCCCCACTACCATTGTCAGTGCCCAAGAGTGGGTGAAGAACTAGGTAACATTATATGCTCGCATGCACGACACACACACACAAGCACACATTATACAAAGATCTCCATACTGAGTTTCTGTCATAACTTGGGATCCATGCATGGACAGAATTTTACACAAAGTGCGGCTACTGGCCATTTGCATAATAGATATTGCAAGAAATATACCTTCCTTCGAACTTGCAGACCCAATGTCAAATTTGCAAAGAAGTGAAACAGATGAAAGATTTAACGGAATTTGCAGAGGGTTCATAAACTCCACATCCACAGCCAAAGTCTCTGGTGACAAAAAACCCAAACATCTGAAGACTTTCAAGTATTTGAGATGTCGAAAGTATTCTCCAATGCCTAAAAACTGTTCATATATGTATTCAGCATTATCAAAAAGTGTGATCTACATGAATGCTTAAAAAAGTTACTACTTCTGCAAGATATCATCAGACTGAAGTACAACTCATGAAAATTTTTCATGCAGGCAATGCTTAGAAAGTTCAATAACACAGCATGGTACATGAATAATTGAAGCTGTTGACAATCTTGGCATGCTTTTCATCTCAGAAAATTCGAGAACCAATCGAGATGCAAGCTGCCTTCAGAAAGGTTCTTTTAATTGACTCAAATTGACACATCTAAACAGAGGTAGAAAAGCACAATATATTTGCAGGCCTTTTTCCCACTCACAAACTCGGAAAATGTTGATGCTTTTGTCGATATAAAGCAAATAGGGCCCACAACACCAAAACAAGCTACAACTGATGATTGTATCACTCACCATTAAGATTCACAAAAAATGCAGCATACTCCTGACTAAATCCCTAGCAAAAATATAAAATAAAAAGCTTTTGAGTGAAGAATAGTGGGGTTGCCAAGTCGTAGTAATTTCTGCTCAGCTCAATCTTTCAGGCAAGGGTAGAATGTCAATGGTTCAATTCAAGCTGATGCAGCAGTGTAGTCCCAAACAAACATCTCTAAGCCCAAGATTATTTCTTTGTTTTGCTGAGCCTAATATTGCTGCAAGCTGCATTAAAGAGATGAAAACACTATAGCATCCAAACCAGAGGGATAAGAAGATTTTGGCCAAATCCTTTGAAATACTGGCAAGGTATGTAACCGAGTAAATTAAGGGCTCCTCAGTGCAAATTAGAAACACAAGAGGGACAGGGATAAGCACCAAACAAAACAAAGGACACTCACTATGCACTCTTTCTCTGAGACCGGACAGCAATGTGCAATCATCTGCACAAATTGCCCTTGGTAGCAGATTTCCACCCTAAGCGTATGGTATATCTACCTCCTCACAGCAGATTCGAGACCTCAGAATAACATTCAACAGAATGTTTCAGCTGGAGTGTGCATAGAAAAGTAGTCCATAGACACCCCAATTGGACTTAGCTCGAAAGTGGGGTTTGACGATAAATAACGCAAGTTTGAATGAGCATCATACCTTTGATCATAAACGTGAACATGCCATGATCACCCAATCTGCGACCCGCCGAACGTGATCAAACTGTACCCAAGCGTAGCGAAGATCTCCCGTTCCATTTTGCCTCATACGGTTCACCAAGTCCACACCAGATGACAGACCCACCGTTGTCATCTTGAAACCCATTTTAAGTCTATTCTTCACCTCTATCTATTCTCTTGCTCTATCTCACAAACTGCTCAAGTTATATTAGAGTTTTGTGCACAGAAAATGAGCATGTGACCAGATATGAAGAAGCAGACCTGTGGGAGTTACAGCAATGTTGCAGTGACAAACAACAGTTTAAACTGTGTGGCAATAAAGGGCAGTGTAGAAGCTGCGTGTGTAGAGCTCAGGTGCATCCTCATCCTCTTCAACATCAAAAGTGAAAGACAGAGGGATGATCTTTCAGGAGTCCCCCAGAACTTAGTCTTCAGGAACAGGGGTTTTATCCAACAATGGTGATGAGAGCCATTTCTTTGTTCTTGAACCCTTCGTTCTTCATGGTGAAGTACAGCTCTTCTAACAAAAGAGGATTAAACTTAAGCTACCCATTTGGCATTTCAGTACCCTCAACAAGATGCTTATCTGATTCTTAACACCAGAACTTTCCAGGGCCCTATCGATAGCCCTGATTTCCAGCCTCTTCTAGTTTCTTTGTGTCTCTTTTGTTTGGTATCATACTATGTAGTATGTATCCTGTTGCATTTTGGGATATCAGTGATAATGAGCCGTGTTTCTTCCATTGTGTAGCTGTGGTCTCTCGTCTCAGCAGAGAGTGATTCCTAGATGGGCTTTTTGAATGACCATAAAGTTTGAATCTTCATGGTTAAAAACTAGGATCCTGCAATCCAGCACTCGCCTATCTTGTACGGAAAATATGCTATGACACTCCCAACACTGCATGACATAACAGCTCTACATAGGTGGAATGAGCAAGCCTGTGAAAAGAAGTGCACCAATCCTCTGAAATACATCACTGACCAGTTTCATTCTGTTGCTGGACTAATTGCAAATATTTTCTTCTCTGTACACTTATAATCAATGACAGAAAAACATCACCTCCCACAGACTCTGAGATCAAGCACGGTTGTTACATAGAATACTAACCTCCGGCCATGCTTTCATTGTAATCCATGATTTCCGACGTAGAATTCTTAGATACTGCTGGATCGAGCCATGTTCTGGCGTTTGTTCGTACAAATGGGGTAAGACCAACCTCCAGAGGTGCCCAGATGTCATCAGGTAGCATCGACTGCAATGCAAAGGCATAGCCATATTGGACACACATTGGGAGCCTATAATGACCATAGTAGTAAAACGCAGTAACACTTATTGATGGCATCCATGCACAAGGAAAATCCTCCTTGTACTAATCTAGTAAAAGAATTGTATGAAATAAGTGATTCCTAAGAGTTATTGACTTTTACTCCCCTCTGTGGGGAGTCCAATCATGTGCTCCACATAAATATGCAGGTAGATCATGATTGACCGAACTTACAGCTGCCACAGATGCATATGTTCTTTGATCTTCAAAGTAGACCCTAGTGCTCTCTTTGTTTATGGCTGGAAGGTCCAGAAGCAGCATCTTCCTCTTATCAAAACTTGCACTCTGTAAAACAAGGAATTTCAATGCTATCTTTGACCACAAGTTCACTTTGTCAGACTGCTATCTGCACACTGCAGGTATTTCTTAAGAAAGGCTACGTGGTTACTTGAAGCCTAATGGCTCACCTGCACAGCCTGCAAGAATTCCTTGAGGAATGCTGCTTGATTGATTGGAGACTGATGGCTACAAGTAATCAGCTTTCGAAAATGTTGCACTGCACCCAAATAATTCCCAAGGTGCGCCGATAGCCTGTATGAAGGGAGTCGAAAGTGTCAAAAAGTTGGTTGCTTTGATATGGAGGATATATGGTAATTGATAGAGGGCACACACCTTCCCAGGTGGAAAACAACATGATCATTGATGTAATTCCAGCCTTGCCCATCAAAAATGGAAAGGACACTCGTATAGGCCCTTAACGCATGTTTCTTCTGTTAAATTTGAATACTGAACTCAGGACCTTGAAAAAACACAAGCTTTTAATTTGAAAGAGAAAAAAAAAAACTGAAAATGACTTAAGACTATGTTTGGGAGATCCATTCAGAGATGTTCTTAACATTCTTGAGTTGATGCAAAAAGGCTTGAAACACGATGGCCAAAAAGATGTCTGCTTCTTTTAATAAAAAGCTTAACAAGAGCACAACAAACAGCTCAGCAATTTTAAGATCAGTTTTGCTATTCCATCATCAATCTTTTGAGTTACTGAGTGAAAATCTAATCAGGCAGACAAATCGGAGACCCAGACAAAGGGATGGCTGGTTGATACTAGAGTCTCACCGGCATTCATGTCCAGCATGCCAATGTGGGCTATAAAATTGTCAGCTGAAGAAACACATTGAGAATGACAGAAAGAAAAAAAGAAAGATATAAAGGCTAAAGCAGCCCATAAGACCCAAACTTGTTACAACTTACAAAGGAATCTCTCATCATAAGGATCATGGCTCCACTGATCCAGAAAATGATGCCAGGAGGAAAGCTGAGCTAAATGACATTGTGGACCACTTCCTGGAATACTCCAAAGATCCCAGATATGCCAAGCCTATGAATTATAAGATCTTGAGAACAATGATCAAGCAATGGCAGGAGCAAAGGGCACCAATAAATTCCTAAAGCAAAGTTACCATAATGGGTATGAAGACATCCAATTCCAAAGACGTCAAATCCTTTTGGCGCCACCAGCAACAGCAGCAGACAGCCGAGGATTTCCCAAGTAGCCTGGGTATATTGGGTGACAGCCTCCTTTTCTAGAGATGACTCAAAGGCTCCATGGACGCACCATGGAGGTTATGGGGCTTTTGGGACATCCATACCATGTTATATGGTTGGTATGCAGGTATGATGCCCGGTATGTAGGGATCCTTTTGGGCCCCAGTTTGCAGGCATGTACGGTACAGCTATGACCCACCTTTTGGGACCCACCATTGGTGGTGATGGAAAACCTTTACTCTGGACCACAGCTGAAACCAGCCCGTAGGGCGGTAGACTTTGGCTTTCACCCAATCTTTACACTTTTAAACTTTACGACAGAGAGAAACTTCACGAATAAGCCTGTGACTCAAATTCAACACTTCAAGACATTTCACGACTTGGTAGCTAGAGCACTCCCAAGCAAAGAGCAACACCCTGTAGGCCCCAAAGACTGGCGCCCCTTTCAGTATTTCTTTATTCTTATTAAACTCGAGAAAAACCTGTAAACTTCTACAAGCTGTAGTGTGAACACCCAATTCTGGTGGGATCCCCTCCAAATCCTTGTAGGACCAAGCAAAAACATCTTTAAAAAAGTGTATAAAAGAGACTACCTGATTGAGTAACGCGGGATGCTCCCATAACCGCTTCAAAAGATGAGAAGTGAGCTGCCTCTTGGAGCTTCGAGACATCATGGGCTGGTGTTTGATCAATTGGAAACTCTGCATATTCCTCTTGTAGCCATCCTGGTGGAAGCTCCTCGAAGGGTAAGTCTTCAGACACAGACATAGCAAAGTGCTTTTGAGTGGGCGAGGCGTAAGACCCGGGAGATGTTAGAGGAAGAGGTGGAACATTTGCGAGCTCATGCAGAGGAGATTTCTTCCCCCTTCGGTGATGTGTTATAGGTTCACCAAGGCCGACGGCTTCCATCAGAGGAACACTTGAATCCAGGTCATCAGGGACAAACACACTTGATTCTTTGACTGGCACATTGTTTGCTATAGGACTTGGTACACTGGTGTCGGCTTGAGGAGTTGGGAAATGAAATGTTATATTAACGTCTTCAAAAGGCCATAGTGACCTATGAGACCAGAAAGTTACAAGGTGGTGGATCTGATACAAAGTCAGAGTAACAAAATAACCTAATCAACAGTACAAAACAAAGATATATATTATGGGATTCTAGATAGGTCGATGTGAGCTAAGCCGAAAAACTAAGCAAAAATGGGCGGCTAGTTGGGATAGTTGGGAGAGAGAGTGTCACAGGCACAAGTGAGGCTTGAATAGAGACCACATAGCACGACATCGATGTGGTAGCTTCCAACCACTGCAGAGCAGGTCTTCGTCAGACCCGTCAGGTGGGATGGGCTGCTTGAGATCAAGGTTGGACTGTACTGACAATGAGCTGTGATGAACCACTGGATCCATACCTCCTTCGAGTCGAATTGGTTGCATGGGAGAGCCAGGCGTATGTATCATCGAGTGCCTTAGTAAGCCTCAACCATGGTCTACCAATAAGCAAAGGAAACCCTCTCTCCACCTGCGGAAGACTGACCACCACAAAATCAAGGCTAAATGTGAAGTCTTGTACCTTCAAAGGCACCTGATCTACTATGCCCACTGAATAGACTGTCCTCTGGTCCACCAATGTAACAACGAATGGAGCAGGGCGGGTAGGCTACAGACCTAAAGCCAACATAGTAAACTCTGGCATCAGATTTATCCACCATCCACTATGACGCCTGAGAATTGATGCCCAAGAATAGACACAGTGAGACGAGGACTTTTGTAGTCGGTGAGGGGAGCAGTTGGATAAGAGAGCCCTCCTTCAATCCTTTCTTTCTTGCTTTGCCAAACTCAACACCTCAACTTGCTTCGTCTTCCCCCCTTATGGCTCAAGGTCCCGAGAAAGAGAGCGCGAGAGAGAGTGAGCCCTTCACAAGCTTCCTTGATTCGAGTCCTTCCTTTGCTAGACGAGGACGAGAGAGAGAGAGAGAGAGAGAGAGAGAGAGAGAGAGAGAGAGAGAGAGAGAGAGAGAGAGAGAGAGAGAAATGAAATGAAATAAAATGAAATGTTATATTAACGTCTTCAAAAGGCCATAGTGACCTATGAGACCAGAAAGTTACAAGGTGGTGGATCTGATACAAAGTCAGAGTAACAAAATAACCTAATCAATCGTACAAAACAAAGAAATATATTATGGGATTCTAGATAGGTCGATGTGAGCTGAGCCAAAAAACTAAGCAAACATGGGCGGCTAGTTGGGATAGCTGAATCACAAAAGATCTAGCATCGGTCGTTGGCGAATCTCATCAATTTCCTCCATGGTTAGAAGTCTGATCGGGCGTCGTGCATGCCTGGCCAGCATGCTCTGAATCTTTTGACGTAGCCTCCGTCGATGCTGTGTAGTCCTGCGCAGTCGTGGGCGCCTGGATTTCCCTAGTTCAATCGCTCGGTCAATCAATGTGCCTCTGGTGTGAGACGAGGAGCGACGCCTTCGGGGGGAGCTCTGCTGTGGGAGTGGCTCTTGCGGCTGTCCCGTGTCTGCTCTGAAGAAGTCTCTAATCCGTCTTTGAGAATGGTTAGCCTCGCCATTCATCAGGCTCTCTCTGTGTCTGCGCAGCTCGAGCAAGAACAAACCTAGGCATCTTTGATCTTCGTATCTCATTACTCTTGAGAGTGGTCCAAAACCCTCTCTGAACAAGCAATGGAAGCGGCCTCGTATCTCGTAGTAGACGGGGCAGCAGCATATATAATGCAGCTCTGTCTCAGGTTCCATGTTACACAAGGGGCATGTCCTGGCCTCTGCTGGTACTCCGCTATATCTCCCGGTTTCAATCCGCAGCTGGTGAGACGATGTGCGTAACTGGCCAATAGCACACCGTATCCCATGAGACAAGTAGGTATCCATGTATTTGGGTCTCATCACAAAACCATCTTCCGTAAGCTGAAGAAGGTGGTCTCTGTAGAAAGCCATCTTCGGGCCCAGTTCTTGTGCTGGTTGTATCCATGTCCTCCTGGTGTCTAGCTGGATCAAGTCTTGCCGGATGAGCTTGGTGATCTCCGACTGTGTAAGAATGAGAGATGGTGCGTCCAATGAGTACTGGAATGGTGGCAGCCTGTCTATGCTGAACCCATGCACCAGAAACCATGATGTCATCTCCCCATACCAGCATGTTGTATCTCCTTGTATGGCTAACTGTCGGGAGGACTCAAGTGCAATGCGAGCGTATCTGTCTCTGGGAAGTTCCCATGTGCGGTTTATGAAGGAGACTAATCTGGTGAGCGCCTCTACCATTAGTGGGGGGGCCGCCAGCTCTGCTCGGATAATGGCCCGTGGTACTGATGCCTTGGCTCTAATGAGCCGCGAGATCATAGAGACGAGAGGCTTCTCCATGTTCCCCCATCCGTCTGTGCGACCCGGCCTCCCGTGGTGATCCAATGAAGGTCCCCATATCTCAGCCCCATAGAGCAATGCTGAGGCCACCAAGGTGTCAAAGAGCCAGAGCTTCGTCTGGGGTTCCTGAAACTGAACCTGTGAACACATCCTCTACAATCTACCCAATGCTGCGTGGGCTCTAGTCAGTCTGGTCTCTGCTGCTCTTTTGAGTTAGAATGTGGGTCCAGTAAAAACCGCTCCAAGGTAAGTGTAAGCGTCTGTCTGTGTACTCCACAATCTCCTGGCCGTATCTGAATGTAGGTGCTGATCTCCTGATCCATTGTGGGGTGGTATTAAACACCATAACCTTGGTTTTACCAAGGTTGACAGACAAACCACTTTCGTGGGCAAACGTATGCAAAGCATCCAATTGGCGTTGCATTCCCTCTGGGGATTCGGAGATCAACACAATATCGTCCGCATATAACAAAAGTGGAATCCATGTCCCTGCCAACTGTGCACCTTTATCCCCGTCCTTGTCAATGTAGTCAGAAACCTCTTCACATACATACCGAAAAGAGTAGGAGAGAGCAAGCAACCCTGCTTCACCCCAATAGTGGAGTGAACCGGTATTGAGAGTCCCTCCGGGGTGCTTACATGACCTACTACTGATCTGTATAATGTCATGATCCCCCAAATGAGCTCTGTGGGTACTCCCATTTCCTGTAATCTGCGCATCAGTCTAGCTCTGGGTACCGTGTCGAAAGCTTTGCGGAAGTCCACAAAGCTACAATAGATCCGTCTCCCATGAGATCTGCCTTCCTCGATGATGGCCCTGAGTGTAAGGATATGGTCAAGAGTAGAGAAGCCTCTCCTAAATCCTGCTTGCCCAGTTGCACGCATTCCTTCCCTCTCTACCCATCTACTCAGCTGTTGCTCAAGAATGGATGCATACAACCGTGCCAGTGTGTGCCCGATCATAATAGTGCGATCATTCCCAGGCTCCATGGGGTCTCCTGATTTGAAGATAGGTACGATCGTAGATAGGCTCCAAGTGTCCGGTAGGCCCTCACACATGGCACGGTTAAACATAACTGCTAGAAGCTCTGCTAGTAGGTCTTTGGCATGCATGAAATGCTCAGCTACTAGGCCCTCATGATCATATGCTCTCCCAGTCTTCATCCTGTCAATAGCTTTCTTCATCATCTCAGCGGTGAAAAAGACACATGTATGTGGGGAGGATTGGGGAGGGGCGGCGGTTCAGGTACTGTGTACAGAGATGATGCGTACTGATCCCAGGTCTCTGTGGAGGAAATAGCGGGGGGGGGGGGGGCTCATGAAAGAGCTGCCACGCCTCACGCGAGTCTTGACTCATGAATAGCTGATATAGATCCTGCTCGAGTCGGGCCAAAAAAGCCCTCTTCTTTCGCCGCACCAGGCGTCGAAAGTCCATCTGTGACTGTCTGTGAGCGACGTCCCCCAAGAGCACCTCCCTCTGAAGTCTGGCTCTAGTCTGGCGGCACTCCTCATCGTACCAGCTGTTCTGAGGCATGCTCCCAGATCGGCGGCTCTGCTCAGGCTGGGTGTGTGGGTATGCTTCTGCTGCTGCCTCATGTAATGTCTGTCAGTATAGTAGTTAGCTCCTCCAGAGGTCGCCCCGGGTCCTCAGTGCATAGGGGTCTGTAGATTCCGTCCATGTATATAGAGTCCGTCTCCCTTGTGAATGTGTAGCGAGTAGGGGCTGCTACTCGTGGCCTGTGTGCTACACTGAATTGGAAAGAGATATTCATTGACACCAAAGCATGATCCACTGCCACCCCGACCGGTCTGGGCCCAACTGTGAGATCCTGGATACTAGAGATGAGATTCGGTTGTGCCATGACATAGTCCACCGTGCTAGCTCCATGTCTGTGTGGGAAGCATGTGAAACCTCCCGCAGCAGGAAATCTCTGTAGGCCGTTCAAGATGGCCAATCCATGTGCAGTGCCCATGTCTATCAAGTGTCGCCCATACTCAGTATATTCCATATCGTGTGATAGTCTGGAAAGGCCCATATCTTCCACATCTATCTCTCTTAGCGTCTCCTCTGAAGTATCATAGAACACTGCCTGGTGATGGGCACTCCTAGCATTGAAGTCCCCGAGGATGATAATGTCACCGTCCCTAGAGAACTCCCATATGTCATCATCCAAAATAGAGAAAGGGGATTGTCCCCTAGGTGGTGCATAAACTGATGTACTCGGGGGAAAGTAACAAATAGCTAGATAGAGGTATCTGCCTGTCTCTGCTTTCAGTCTCACCCACATGTACCAGGCCTGCTCGTCCCTGCGGGCTATATGTATCAGTGGCTACAGATCCTCTCTAAATAACACTGCTACTCCTCCCGAGCCCCGCCCTCTGTGCTCTGAGCGTGTCTCTTGTCTGTAGGCTGTCTCCCACTTATATCCACTGATGTGAGGCATGGATTGCCCCAGGGCCTGGTGTGTCTCAGAGTAGAAGATGATGTCTCTTCCAGTAAAGCTATCCTCAAAAGCACCCACATCAAGACGCATAGATCCATTGCAATCCCAGGCAGCTACTTTGAGTGTGGTCCCATAAGTCTCGCACCATCATGTGGAGCGTCGCTCCGGTATTACTACTTTTCGGTCTCGGTAGAAAGCGATCTTGCCTTTCCCCCTTGCCGCTCTAATCTCCGGCATTACTTCCTGCATATGGGCGATCTGCGGAGGGTGA